>NC_047034.1:40970598-41284036 GCF_011762595.2 Tursiops truncatus
TAACTTATATGACAGCATAAATTAGAAGATAAAGTAGCACATTGCCTGTTCTAACCAAATCCATATAATATGCATGCTACGTATTGCTTTGGTTGTTTAACTGGAAATTGCTTACACTGCCTTTTTTTCTCCTTGTAAATATTTACGTCATTTATTACTTATTGTACAGATTTTGTTTTCTAATTTTAAGGATTGAGGGTTAATACTGATATATACTTAAAAGACAACCACAGTATTATAAAATAAGCAAAATATTTGTTATTTTTTGAGACTTAAGGAGAAAAACAGCTTAACTCAGGAGAATTAATCAGGTAAGTAGTGCTCCCCTGAGAGAACTTCATAAGATAAAAATGTCTTCTTTATGTTTCCTATTACTGACTGACTTCTAGCTTTAAGGAACAATCTCTGTATTCTTGATCCTTGCAGGGTTCTTTATGTAGGAGTAGAATTAGAATCATGCGGAGTAGCATTGCTAAATTTTGAGTAGCATAAGAGCTGTTTCATGTTCTTAAATCTCCTTTACACTTTTTTTTTTTCCCCTCAATTCTCTGGAACCTGTCAGGCTTAGATAACCTTATGGCCAGTTACAAGCTTGCTAATGGATTTCCTAGTTAAACTCTGTGTTGCTTATTAATTTTCAACTAGAATAAGTACTTCTGTTCAGGATTGGAAAATTCTCTTGTAGAATTCCATTGAGTCTTTAGTTAAAGGAGACACAGATATGAAAGAACCATTAGCAGTGTTTTTGGTTGTATCATCATGCTAAGGTTACAAAATTCTCATAATGTAATATAGATTTCTCAACAGTATTAAGTGAATGGTAATTCTTGCCTGTATTCTTTCCATGAATATAGAAAGAAAAAGGTATGTTTTTATTTTTAAAAGATGGTTTGCCTTATGACTTTATGTTGTTTATATTGAGACGTAATTTATATACGGTAAAATTCACCAATTTTAAGTGTATATAGTTTGTTTAGTTTTGACAAATGTCTATAATTGTGTAACCACCACAGACATCACTGCAGGAGTTCCCTCATGCTCCTTTGCAGTCAGTCCGCTCTCCCCACCCCCTGTCCCTAGGCAACCACTAGTCAGTTTTCTGTCGTTGTAGATTAGGCTGTATTTTCTAGAATGTTATATAAAAGGAATCATATACAGTGCTTTTTTGGGGGGGAGGGATCCAACTTCTTTAACTCAGTATGATTACTTGAGATTCATCTATGTTGTGTATTTTTTTTAATAAATTTATTTTTTATTTATTTACTTTTGGCTGCGTTGGGTCTTTGTTGCTGCGGGCTTTCTCTAGTTGCGGCGAGCCGGGGCTACTCTTTGTTGCGGTGCGCAGGCTTCTCATTGCCGTGGCTTCTCTTGCTGCAGAGCACGGGCTCTAGGTGCGCAGGCTTCAGTAGTTGTGGCTTGCGGGCTCTAGAGCACAGGCTCAGTAGTGGCGCACGGGCTTAGTTGCTCCGTGGCATGTGGAATCTTCCCGGACCAGGGCTCGAACCCGTGTCCCCTGCCTTGGCAGGCAGATTCTTAATCACTCCGGCATCAGGGAAGTCCCGTGTGTTGTGTATTTTTATTCTCTTTTATTGCTGACCAGTATTCCCTTGTATGGTTATACTCCAATTAATCCATCCACCTGTTGATGGACATTTGGGTTGTTTCCAGTTTTTGGCTGTTAATACAGCTATTGTGAACATGTATATACAAGTCTCTGTACAAATGTGGGCTTTTATTTCTCTTAATAGCACACAGCCTTGTTTACTATACCTTTATACTAAGTTGAAATCTGGTAGTCTTAGTCTCTTTCTTTTTCTTTCTCAAAATTGTTTTGGCTATTCTAGATTGTTTGCATTTTCATAAAAAGTTTGGAGACAGCTTGTCAAGTTCTACAAACATGCCTACCCAGATTTTGATTGGGATTACATTGAGAATGTAGATCAATTTCAGAAGAATTGATATCTTTAAACAGTATTGAATCTTCTGATCCATGAGCGCACATCTTCCATGTATTTAGCTCTTTAATTTGAACCATATTTTCTAGTTTTCAGTGTGCAGGTCTTGCACATACTTAAAGCAATTTGGGTTTGTTTTCAAACTGTGAGAATTACATGTCTTTATTTTACATAGCTAATGTTTACTGAGTATTAATAGCAGACACTTCTGTGGTGCTTTCTATGAGTCAAGCTCTATTCTAAGCACTTTATATAAATTAGTACATTTTTCATAGCAGCCTGATGAGCAGCTGCAATTATTATTCTCACTTTATTGTGAGAAAATTGAAGCACAGACAGGTTAAGTAACTTGCCTAGGGTCACACAACTAGCAAATTATGGAGTCTAGATTTGAACCCTGGTAGACTGGGTTTTTAATCCCAGTGCTGTGCTGAATACCTAAACATATTTCGTTAGAGGCTGTGGCTGTACTGTAGCTTGGCAAAAGTGATAGATGCAAGTGTACTACAGTGATTAGGATGATGTGAACAAAGGGGAGCAAGGAATGAATAGAAGTACTCAGCTTGACTCGAATCTGAAAGCTGCTATTTCCAAAGCTTCATATTCAGGCACTATTTGTATTGCTTAGAGGGAACCTGCTTTCAATTCCTGAGCACATTCTTGTATGGCCTGCTTGTGCTTGGGAAGATAATTATTTGTAGTTTTCTAAGTATGCTGGTACCCTGCATTCTTAAATACCTCTCTGTTAGATGCTGTTTCCTCTGTCTGGAATGCTCTTTCCTTTTGTCTTGGCAGTCCCTGTTCATCTGGTGTTAGCTCCTGCCTTGTGTTCTACAGGAAGCCTTTTTGAATTTTATTTCCTTTATTTGTAATTTCTATTTGGGCCTCCCCATCACCACCACCTCCCCCACACATATAAATCTGCCCTTATAATATGATCATCACCATTAATTATACAGTTGTACAAAACCAGAATCAGGAATTTAAACGTTTCCTTTTTTTTTCCCCACAACTCACACACACACACTGTATTTTATTTTTACAAGAGATAAATAAACTGACACCAAGCATTGTAAATGGATGACCACAACAAAAGCAACAATGATTGCAATTACCAAACACGAGACACACTCATACTATGTCATAACATTGACATTCAGTCCAGTAATCCTCCACTGTAACAGTTCCTTTACTTTGCAGTGAAAACTGATTTGTATACTTTTTGCCTCTGAGTCCGGGTGGCTTTTTTTTTTTATTCAAACAAAAAGTCACAAAAATTATAATCATCCTCATCAGTTCACTCAGCCCCATGTAATTAATTTTTTTCCTCTTGATCTTTTGTTAGCACTTTTATTAATTCATTAGTTTTCCATTAGAGTTCTGAAAATGCTTATTCATTCAGTTAAGCAGTATAGTTAGTTACCAGAAACCTGTACTTGTCAGAGTCTTTTCCATGAATTCCTTGAAGATGAAACCCTTTTATAGGAAAATTTTGGGGAAAGCATCAGAGTACATCCAGAACAGTCTGTAAATGACAAAAGACTTAAAAATGACCATGGTTAAAGATTTGATGAAAGTTCATAATAATGCAATTGACAAGGAAATTTAGTTATTTCTGAGATATACATTTTGAAGTAATAACTAGAATTATGACTTATAACATTATACCAGAACATATAAGATTTTTAGAAATTTCATGTAATGTCTGAAACATTTATATTAACATATTTCCATACAAATAACCCAAAGAAAGTTTAGTATTAGTTGTTTGTTTGTTTTTTTATATCGCAGGTTCTTATTAGTCATCAGTTTTATACACATCAGTGTATACATGTCAATCCCAATCGCCCAATTCAGTACACCACCATCCCCACCCCACCGCGGTTTTACCCCCATGGTGTCCATACGTTTGTTCTCTACATCTGTGTCTCAACTTCTGCCCTGCAAATTGGTTCATCTTTACCATTTTTCTAGGTTCCATATACCTGCATTAATATACGATATTTGTTTTTCTCTTTCTGACTTACTTCACTGTGTATGACAGTCTCTAGATGCATCCACGTCTCAACAAATGACTCAATTTCGTTCATTTTTATGGCTGAGTAGTATTCCATTGTATATATGTACCACAACTTCTTTATCCATTTGTCTGTCGATGGGCATTTAGGTTGCTTCCATGACCTGGCTATTGTAAATAGTGCTGCAATGAACATTGGGGTGCATGTGTCTTTTTGAATTCTGCTTTTTTCTGGGTATATGCACAGTAGTGGGATTGCTGGGTCATATGGTAATTCTATTTTTAGTTTTTTAAGGAACCTCCATACTGTTCTTCATAGTGGCTGTATCAATTTACATTCCCACCAACAGTGCAAGAGGGTTCCCTTTTCTCCACACCCTCTCCAGCATTTGTTGTTTGTAGATTTTCTGATGATGCCCATTCTAACCGGTGTGAGGTGATAACTCATTGTAGTTTTGATCTGCATTTCTCTAATAATTAGTGATGTTGAGCAGCTTTTCATGTGCTTCTTGGCCATCTGTATGTCTTCTTTGGAGAAATGTCTATTTAGGTCTTCTGCCCATTTTTGGATTGGGTTGTGTGTTTCTTTAGTATTGAGCTGCATGAGCTGTTTATATATTTTGGAGATTAATCCTTTGTCCGTTGATTCCTTTGCAAATATTTTCTCCCATTCTGAGGTTTGTCTTTTCGTCTTGTTTATGGTTTCCTTTGCTGTGCAAAAGCTTTGAAGTTTCATTAGGTCCCACTTGTTTATTTTTATTTCCATTATTCTAGGAGGTGGATCAAAAAAGATCTTGATGTGATTTATGTCAAAGAGTGTTCTGCCTATGTTTTCCTCTAAGAGTTTTATAGTGTCCAGCCTTACATTTAGGTCTCTAATCCATATTGAATTTATTTTTGTGTATGGTGTTAGGGAGTGTTCTATTTCATTCTTTTACATGTAGCTGTCCAGTTCTCCCAGCACCACTTATTGAAGAGGCTGTCTTTTCTCCATTGTATATCTTTGCCTTCTTTGTCATAGATTAGTTGACCATAGGTGCGTGGGTTTATTGCTGTGCTTTCTATCTTGTTCCATTGATCTCTGTTTCTGTTTTTGTGCCAGTACCATATTGTCTTGATTATTGTAGCTTTGTAGTATAGTCTGAAGTCAGGGAGTCTGATTCCTCCAGCTCCGTTTTTTTCCCTCAAGACTGCTTTGGCTATTCGGGGTCTGTCGTGTCTCCATACAAATATTAAGATTTTTTGTTGTAGTTCTGTAAAAAATGCCATTGGTAATTTGATAGAGATTGCATTGAATCTGTAGATTGCTTTGGGTAGTATAGTCATTTTCACAATATTGATTCTTCCCATCCAAGAACATGGTATATCTCTCCATCTGTTGGTATCATCTTTAATTTCTTTCATCAGTGTCTTATAGTTTTCTGCATACAGGTCTTTTGTTTCCCTAAGTAGGTTTATTCCTAGGTATTGTATTGTTTTTGTTGCAGTGGTAAATGGGAGTGTTTCCTTAATTTCTCTTTCAGATTTTTCATGATTAGTGTATAGGAATGCGAGAGATTTCTGTGCATTAATTTTGTATCCTGCAACTTTACCAAATTCATTGATTAGCTCTAGTAGTTTCCTGGTGGCATCTTTAGGATTCTCTATGTATCGTATCATGTCACCTGCAAACAGTGACAGTTTTACTTCTTCTTTTCTAAGTTGTATTCCTTTTATTTCTCTTTCTTCTCTGATGCTGTGGCTAGGACTTCCAAAACTATGTTGAATAATAGTGGTGAGAGTGGACATCCTTGTCTCGTTCCTGATCTTAGAGGAAATGCTTTCAGTTTTTCACCATTGAGAATGTTGTTTACTGTGGGTTTGTCGTATATGGCCTTTATTATGTTGAGGTAGGTTCCCTCTATTCCCACTTTCTGGAGAGTTTTTATCATAAATGGGTGTTGAATTTTGTGAAAAGCTTTTTCTACATCTATTGAGATTATCATATGGTTTTTATTCTTCAATTTGTTAATATGGTGTATCACATTGATGTGCATATATTGAAGAATCCTTGCATCCCTGGTATAAATCCCACTTGGTCATGGTGTATGATCCTTTTAATGTATTGTTGGATTCTGTTTGCTATTATTTTGTTGAGGATTTTTGCATGTATATTCATCAGTGATATTGTTCTGTGATTCTGTTTTTTTGTAGTATCTTTCTCTGGTTTGGTATCAGGGTGATGGTGGCCTCACAGAATGAGTTTGGGAGTGTTCGTTCCTCTGCAGTTCTTTGGAAGAGTTTGAGAAGGATGGGTGTTAGCCCTTCTCTAAATGTTTGATAGAATTCTCCTGGTAAGCCATCTGGTCCTGGACTTTTCTTTGTTGGAAGATTTTTAAACACAGTTTCAATTTCATTACTTGTGATTGGTCTGTTCATATTTTCTGTTTCTTCCTGGTTCAGTCTTGGAAGGTTATACCTTTCTAAGAATCTATCCATTTCTTCCACGTTGTCCATTTTATTGGCATAGAGTTGCTTGTAGTAGTCTCTTAGGATGCTTCGTATTTTTTTTTTTTTTGATGCTTCGTATTTCTGCGGTGTCTGTTGTAACTTCTCCTTTTTCATTTCTAATTTTATTGATTTGAGTCCTCTCCCTTTTTTTTTTTGATGAGTCTGGCTAATGATTTATCAATTTTGTTTATCTTCTCAAAGAACCAGCTTTTAGTTTTATTGATGTTTGCTATTGTTTTCTTTGTTTCTATTTCATTTATTTCTGCTCCAATCTTTATGATTGTTTTCCTTCTGCTAACTTTGGGTTTTGTTTGTTTTTCTTTCTCTAGTTCCTTTAGGTGTAAGGTTAGATTGTTTACTTGAGAGTTTTCTTGTTTCTTTAGGTAGGCTTGCATAGCTATAAACTTCTGTCTTAGAATTGCTTTTGGTGCATCCCACAGGTTTTGGATCATCACGTTTTCATTGTCATTTGTCTCTAGGTATTTTTTGATTTCCTCTTTGATTTCTTCAGTGATCTCTTGGTTATTTAGTAACGTATTGTTTAGCCTCCATGTGTTTGTGTTTTTTATGTTTTTTTTCCCTGTAATTCATTTCTAATCTCATAGCATTGCAGTCAGAAAAGATGCTTGATATGATTTCAGTTTTCTTAAATTTACTGTGGGTTGATCTGTGACCCAAGGTGTGATCTATCTTGGAGAATATTCAGTGCGCACTTGAGAAGAAAGTGTAATCAGCTGTTTTTGGATGGAATGTCCTATAAATATCAATTAAATCTATCTGGTCTGTTGTGTCATTTACAGCTTCTGTTTCCTCATTAATTTTCATTTTGGATGATCTGTCCATTGGTGTAAGTGAGGTGTTAAAGTCCCCCACTATTCTTGTGTTACTGTCGATTTCCTCTTTTATAGCTGTTAGCAGTTGCCTTGTGTATTGAGGTGCTCTTATGTTGGGTGCATATATATGTATAATTGTTATATCTTCTTCTTGGTTTGATCCCATGATCATTATGTATAGTCCTTCCTTGTCTCTTGTAACGATCTTTATTTTAAATTCTATTTTATCTGATATGAGTATAGCTACTCCAGCTTTCTTTTGATTTCCATTTGCGTGGAATATCTTTTTCCGTCCCCTCACTTTCAGTCTGTATGTGTCACTAGGTCTGAAGTGGGTCTCTTGTAGAAAGCATATATATGGGTCTTGTTTTTGTATCCATTCAGTGAGCCTGTGTCTTTTGGTTGGAGCATTTAATCCATTCACGTTTAAGGTAATTATCGTTATGTATGTTTCTATGACTGTTTTCTTAATTGTTTTGGGTTTGTTTTTGTAGATCCTTTTCTTCTCTTGTGTTTCCCACTTAGAGAAGTTCCTTTAGCATTTGCTGTAGAGCTGGTTTGGTGGTGCTGAATTCTCTTAGCTTTTGCTTGTCTGTAAAGCTTTTGATTTCTACAGGAAGCCTTTCTTAAGTGTGGAACTCTGTGTGTATTGTATATTCCTCCATTAAAGCCTGTATCATATTGTGCTTTTTTGCCTCCCCCTCTGAGGGCAAACTCTTGTCTTTTTAACTTTGTGTTCTTGGTGCCTAGCACAGAGCCTGCACTATAGTAGGGATTTGAGAGAAGGCTGGAAAGAGGCAATATTTTCCTTTGTGTTACTTTTTAAGTTAACAAACAGTAGAATTGACTTTTTTATTGTATAAGTCTATGAATCTTTACACATGAATAGATTCATATATTCTCTACCATAATCAGGAAACATAACAGTTCCATCAGCCTCAAAAACTCCCTCTGCTTTCCCTGTTTTACACTCTTCTCCCCACGCCTTAGTCCCTGGCACCCCTTAGTCCACTGATCCACTCTCTACCACTATAATTTTGTCTTTTTGAGAATGTCTTATAAAGAGAATCATAGAGTATTTAACCTACTGAGACCATCTTTTGCCCATTTTTTCAGTGGGTAGTTTGTTTTCTCACTGTTGAGTTTTGAGAGTTCTTCTTTTGTTCTGAGTATAATTCTTTGTCAGATATGTGGTTTGTAAATATTTTCTCCCAGTGTGTAGCTTATCTTTTCATTCTCTTAACAGTGTCTTTCACAAAGGAAAAATTTTTATTGATAATTTTGGTGAAGTCTAGTTTATCATATTTTTCTTTTATGGAAGAAAAATGGGCTTTTAGTGTCATATCTAAAATCTCTTTATTGACATCAGGTTTTAAAAACTGTAAACCTTCCCTGTTTTCATCTTGTTTATTGACAACTTACATGCTCAGTTATGAAGATTTTAATATTAAGGATTTTTACATTAACTTTAACATTAAGGATTTTTACTTTCCTTGAACTTTGATTGGAAAATAGTTTACCGGAGAGTAGTGCTATAATAATTGGTAAAATTTGAAGTGAGAAAAGCAACTTTAGGAAACATTTATTGAGTATACAAAGGTAACTTGCTGTGATAGTTTCTTTTATTCTCCTTTAGATTTTGAGATTTTAATAATGTAGAAAGTATTTCTTACTTTCAACATATTACTTTCATAAGAACTTATTAGAAAGTTGAATGTCTAAAATTTTTCCCATTGACTTATCTATCTTATCTGGAGTTCTTTTACTCCAGAGTACTAAAAAAATGTTGTAAAATATCTAATTATGGTTTGTGCAGGTGCTGCTTCTTGGGTCCTGACTACCTGGCTGGCAAGTGATTAACTAGCCCAAATATTCCTGCCAACCAGTGACCCCTGCAGCTCTGCAGGGAAAAGAGAGAGAGGAGCTGAGATGCAGGTGATAGAGTGGGAGGGAGGTTGAGTTTGGTAAGTGGATGCTTGCCTATGTGAGCTGGACGCTTTGAGATACCTCTTCTTCTTGCCAGAGTTTGTGTGTGTATATGAAATGCAGTTTAAAGGTGTCAGTATACTTATATGAAAGTATGGATTTTATGAAGGTGAAATGTCTGAAAGTCAGGATTGCATGCATTACACTGATGGATGTACCATTTGGTTAACCTAATCACCACAGTGGGAAATGTTCAGTATAGTGTAGCCTTACATTTCTGTATATCTTATTTTTTCTCTTTCACATTTGGAAAGTCTCTTTTTTTCTTGACATGCTTTTTAAAATATTCTTTTCCATTATGGCTTATCACAGGATATTGAATATAGTTCCCTATAATATACAGTAGGACCTTTTTGTTTATGCATCCTATATGTACTAGTTTGCATCTGCTAATCCTAGACTCCCAGTCCTTCTCTCCCTCACCTCCCTCGCCCTTGGCAACCACAAGTGTGTTCTCTCTGTCTGTGAGTCTGTTTCTGTTTTGTAGATAGGTTCGTTTGTGTGCCATATTTTAGATTCCATATATAAGTGATATCACATGGTATTTGTCTTTCTCTTTCTGACTTACTTTATTTAGTATGATAATCTCCAGTTGCATCCATGTTGCTGCAACTGGCATTGTTTTGTTCTTTTTTATGGCTGAGTAATATTCCATTGTATATATATACCACATCTTCTTTATCCATTCCTCTGTTGGTGGACATTTAGGTTGCTTCCATGTCCTGGCTGTTGTAAATAGTGCTGCAGTGAACATTGGGGTGCATGTATCTTTTTGAATTATGGTTTTCTCTGGGTATATGCCCAGGAATGGGATTGCTGGATCATATGCTAGTTCTATTTTTAGTTTTCTTTTTTTTTTAATGTTTATTTTTTTTCTTATTAGTCATCCATTTTATACATATTAGTGTATATATGTCAATCCCAATCTCCCAATTCACCCCACCACAACCCCCACCCCCGCTGCTTCCCCCTTGGTGTCCATACGTTCTCTACTTCTGTGTCTCAGTTTCTGCTCTGCAAACCAGTTCATCTGTACCATTTTCTAGGTTCCACATATATGCGTTAATATACGATATTTGTTTTTCTCTTTATGACTTACTTCACTCTGTATGACAGTCTCTAGATGCATCCACATCTCTACAAATGACCCAGTTTTGTTCCTTTTTATGGCTGAGTAGTATTCCATTGTATATATGTACCACAACTTCTTTATCCATTTGTCTGTCGATGGGCATTTAGGTTGCTTCCATGACCTGGCTATTGTAAATAGTGCTGCAGTGAACGTTGGGGTGCATGTGTCTTTTGGAATTATGGTTTTCTCTGGGTATATGCCCACTAGTGGGACTGCTGGGTCATATGGTAATTCTATTTTTAGTTTTTTAAGGAACCTCCATACTGTTCTTCATAGTGGCTATATCAATTTATATTCCCACCAACAGTGCAAGAGGGTTCCCTTTTCTCCACACCCTCTCCAGCATTTGTTGTTTGTAGATTTTCTGATGATGCCCATTCTAACTGGTGTGAGGTGATACCTCATTGTAGTTTTGATCTGCATTTCTCTAATAATTAGTGGTGTTGAGCAGCTTTTTATCTGCTTCTTGGCCATCTGTATGTCTTCTACGGAGAAATGTCTATTTAGGTCTTCTGCCCATTTTTCGATTGGGTTGTTTGTTTCTTTAGTACTGAGCTGCATGAGCTGTTTATATATTTTGGAGATTAATCCTTTGTCCGTTGATTCATTTGCAAGTATTTTCTCCTATTCTGAGGGTTGTCTTTTCATGTTGTTTATGGTTTCCTTTGCTGTGCAAAAGCTTTGAAGTTTCATTAGGTCCCACTTGTATATTTTTGTTTTTATTTCCATTACTCTAGGAGGTGGATCAAAAAAGATCTTGATGTGATTTATGTCAAAGAGTGTTCTGCCTATGTTTTCCTCTAAGACTTTTATAGTGCCCAGTCTTACATTTATGTCTCTAATACATTTTGAGTTTATTTTTGTGTATGGTGGTAGGGAGTGTTCTAATTTCATTCTTTGACATGTAGCTGTCCAGTTTTCCCAGCACCACTTATTGAAGAGACTGTCTTTTCTCCATTGTATATCCTTGCTTCCTTTGTCATAGCATAGTTGACCATAGGTACGTGGGTTTATCTCTGGGCTTTCTATCCTGTTCCATTGATCTGTATTTCTGTTTTTGTGCCAGTACCATATTGTCTTGATTACTGTAGCTTTGTAGTATAGTCTGAAGTCAGGGAGTCTGATTCCTCCAGCTCCGTTTTTTTCCCTCAAGACTGCTTTGGCTATTCGGGGTCTGTCGTGTCTCCATACAAATATTAAGATTTTTTGTTGTAGTTCTGTAAAAAATGCCATTGATAATTTGATAGGGATTGCATTGAATCTGTAGATTGCTTTGGGTAGTATAGTCATTTTCACAATATTGATTCTTCCCATCCAAGAACATGGTATATCTCTCCATCTGTTGGTATCATCTTTAATTTTCATCAGTGTCTTATAGTTTTCTGCATACAGGTCTTTTGTTTCCCTAAGTAGGTTTATTCCTAGGTATTGTATTGTTTTTGTTGCAGTGGTAAATGGGAGTGTTTCCTTAATTTCTCTTTCAGATTTTTCATCATTAGTGTATAGGAGTGCAAGAGATTTCTGTGCATTAATTTTGTATCCTGCAACTTTACCAAATTCATTGATAAGCTCTAGTAGTTTTCTGGTGGCATCTTTAGGATTCTCTATGTATACTATCATGTCGTCTGCAAACAGTGACAGTTTTACTTTTTCTTTTTCAATTTGTTTTCCTTTTATTTCTTTCTCTTCTCTGATTGCCATGGCTAGGACTTCCAAAACTATGTTGAATAATAGTGGTGAGAGTGGTCCTTTTCTTGTTCCTGCTTTTAGAGGAAATGCTTTTAGTTTTTCACCATTGAGAATGATGTTTGCTGTGGGTTTGTCATATATGGCCTTTATTATGTTGCGGCAAGTTCCCTCTATGCCCATTTTCTGGAGAGTTTTTATCATAAGTGGGTGTTGAATTTTGTCAAAAGCTTTTTCTGCGTCTGTTGAGATGATCATATGGTTTTTATTCTTCAGTTTGTTAATATGGTGTATCACACTGAGTGATTTGTGTATATTGAAGAATCCTTGCATCTCTGGGATAAATCCCATTTGATCATGGTGTATGAGCCTTTTAATGTGTTGCTGGATTCTGTTTTTTTTTTTTTTTTTTGCGGTAGATACACGGGCCTCTCACTGTTGTGACCTCTCCCATTGCGGAGCACAGGCTCTGGACGTGCAGGCCCAGTGGCCATGGCTCACGGGCCTAGCCGCCCCGTGGCATGTGGGATCTTCCCGGACCGGGGAAGGAACCCGTGTGCCCTGCATCGGCAGGTGGACTCTCAACCACTGCGCCACCAGGGAAGCCCTTGTCGAGGATTTTTGCATCAATATTCATCAGTGATATTGTTCTGTAATTATCTTTCTTTGTAGTATCTTTGTCTGGTTTTTGTGTCAGGGTGATGGTGGCCTCATAGAATGAGTTTGGGAGTTTTCCTTCCTCTGCAGTTCTTTGGAAGAGTTTGAGAAGGATGGGTGTTAGCTCTTCTCTAAATGTTTGATAGAATTCTCCTGGTAAGCCATCTGGTCCTGGACTTTTCTTTTTTGGAAGATTTTTAATCACAGTTTCAATTTCATTACTTGTGATTGGTCTGTTCATATATTCTGTTTCTTCCTGGTTCAGTCTTGGAAGGTTATACCTTTCTAAGAATTTGTCCATTTCTTCCAGGTTGTTCATTTTATTGGCATAGAGTTGCTTGTAATAGTCTCTTATGATGCTTTGTATTTCTGCTGTGTCTGTTGTAACTTCTCCTTTTTCATTTCTAATTTTATTGATTTGAGTGCTCTCCCTCTTTTTCTTGATGAGTCTCGCTAATGGTTTATCAATATTGTTTATCTTATCAAAGAAGCTGCTTTTAGTTTTATTGGTCTTTGCTATTGTTTTCTTTGTTTCTGTTTCATTTATTTCTGCTCTGATCTTTATGATTTCTTTCTTTCTGCTAACTTTGGGTTTTGTTTGTTCTTCTTTCTCTAGTTCCTTTAGTTGTAAGGTTAGATTGTTTATTTGAGATTTTTCTTGTTTATTGAGGTAGGCTTGTATAGCTATAAACTTCCCTCTTAGAACTGGTTTTGCTGCATCCCATAGGTTTTGGATGATCATGTTTTCATTGTCATTTGTCTCTAGGAATTTTCTGATTTCCTCTTTGATTTCTTCAGTGATCGCTTGGTTATTTAGTAACATATTGTTTAGCCTCCATGTGTTTGTGTTCTTAATGTTTTTTTCCCTGTAATTCATTTCTAATCTCATAGCATTGCGGTCAGAAAAGATGCTTGATATGATTTCAGTTTTCCTAAATTTACTGAGGCTTGATTTGTGACCCATGATGTGATCTATCCTGGAGAATGTTCCATTTGCACTTGAGAGGAAAGTGTAATCTGTTTTTGGAATCTCCTATAAATATCAATTAAATCTATCTGGTCTATTGTGTCTTTTAAAGCTTGTGTTTCCTTATTTATTTTCTGTTTGGATGAGCTGTCCATTGGTGTAAGTGAGGTGTTCAAGTCCCCCACTATTCTTGTGTTACTGTCCATTTCCTCTTTTAGAGCTGTTAGCAGTTGCCTTATGTATTGAGGTGCTCCTATGTTGGGTGCATATATATTTATAATTGTTTTATTTTCTTCTTGGATTGATCCCTTGATCATTACGTAGTGTCCTTTCTGGCTCGTGTGACATTCTTTATTTTAAAGTGTATTTTATCTCATATGAGTATTGCTACTCCAGCCTTCTTTTGATTTTAATTTGCATTGAATGTCTTTTTTCATCCCCTCACTTTCAATCTGTATGTGTCCCTAGGTCTGAAGTGGGTCTCTTGTAGATAGCATATATATGGGGCTTGTTTTTGTATCCATTCAGCAAGCTTGTGTCTTTTGGTTGGAGCATTTAATCCATTCAAATTTAAGGTAATTAACGATATGTATGTTCCTATGACCATTTTCTTAAGTGTTTTGGGTTTGTTTTTGTAGGTCCTTTTCTTCTCTTGTGTTTCTCACTTAGAGAAGTTCCTTTAGCATTTATTTTAGAGCTGGTTTGGTGGTTCTGAATTCTCTTAGCTGTTGCTTGTCTGTAAAGCTTTTGATTTCTCCATCGAACCTGAATGAGATCCTTGCTGGGTAGAGTAATCTTGGTTGTAGTTTCTTCCCTTTCATCACTTTATTATGCCATTCCCTTCTGGCTTGTGGAGTTTCTGTTGAGAAATCAGCTGTTAACCTTATGGGAGTTCCCTTATATGTTATTTGTCGTTTTTCCCTTGCTGCTTTCAATAATTTTTCTTTGTCTTTACTTTTTGCCAATTTGATTACTATGTGTCTTGGCTTGTTTCTCCTTGGGTTTATTCTGTATGGGACTCTCTGCGCTTCCTGGACTTGGGTGCATATTTCCTTTCCCATGTTAGGGAAGTTTTCAAGTATAATCTCTTCAGATATTTTCTCAGGTTCTTTCTCTCTCTGTACTCCTTCTGGGAATCCTATAATGCGAATGTTGTTGCGTTTAATGTTGTCCCAGAGGTCTCTTAGGCTGTCTTCATTTCTTTTCATTCTTTTTTCTTTATTCTGTTCCTCAGCAGTGAATTCCACCATTGTGTCTTCCAGGTCACTTATCCGTTCTTCTGCCTCAGTTATTCTGGTATTAATTCCTTCCAGTGTATTTTTCATTTCAGTTATTTTATTGTTCATCTCTGTTTGTTTGTTCTTTAATTATTCTAGGTCTTTGTTAAACATTTTTTGTATCTTCTCCATCTTTGCCTCCATTCTTTTTCCGAGGTCCTAGATCATCTTCACTCATTATTCTGAATTCTTTTTCTGGAAGATTGCCTATCTCTACTTCATTTAGTTGTTTTTCTGGGGTTTTTTCTTGTTCCTTCATCTGGTACATAGCCCTTTGCGTTTTCATCTTATCTGTCTTTCTGTGAATGTGGTTTTTGTTCCACAGGCTGCAGGATTGTAGTTTTTCTTGCTTCTGCTGTTTGCCCTCTGGTCAATGAGGCTATCTAAGAGGCTTGTGGAAGTTTCCTCTATTTTTATATTTTTAAGGATCCTCTATATTGTTCTCCACAGTGGCTGTATCAATTTACATTCCCACCAACATGGTAAGAGGGTTTCATTTTCTCTGTACCCTCTCCAGCATTTGTTATTTGTAGACTTTTTACTGATGGACATTCTGACTGGTGTGAGGTGGTACCTCATTATAGTTCTGATTTGCATTCCTCTAATAATTAATGATGTTGAGCATCTTTTCACATGCCCACTGGCCATTTGTATGTCCTCTTTGGAGAAATGTCTATTAAGGTCTTTTTGCCCATTTTTCAATTGGGTTGTTTGTTCTTTTTGTTGTTGAGTTGTATGAGCTGTTTGTATATTTTGGAGATTAAGCCCTTGTCTGTCGCATCATTTGCAAATATTTTCCCCCATTCTGTAGGTTGACTTTTAATTTTTTTCATGGTTTCTTTTGCTGTGCAAAAGTTTGATTAGGTCCCATTTGTTTAATTTTGTTTTTATTTTTATTGCCTTGGGAGACTGACCTAAGAAAACATTGGTACAATTTATGTCAGAGAATGTTTTGCCTGTGCTCTCTTCTAGGAGTTCTATGGTGTCAGGTCTTATGTTTAAATCTTCAAGCCATTTTGAGTTTGTTTTTTGCATGGTGTGAGGTTTATTTTGGTTTATGTTGTGCATGTTCTGACTTCATTGATTTACATGCAGCTGGCCAACTTTCCCAGCACCACTTGCTGAAGAGAGCGTCTTTTTCCCATTTTATATTCTTGCCTCCTTTGTCGAAGATTAATTGGCCATAGGTGTGTGGGTTTATTTCTGGGCTGTCTATTTTTTTCCATTGATCCATATGTCTGTTTTTGTACCAGTACCACACTATTTTGATTACTGTAGCTTTGTAGTATTGTCTGAAGTCTGGAAGAGTTATGCCTCCTGCTTTGTTTATTTTTTTCCTCAGGATTGCTTTGGCAATTCTGGGTCTTCTATGGTTCCATATAAATTTTTGGATTATTTGTTCTAGTTCTGTGAAAAATGTCTTGGGTATTTTGATAGGGATCACATTAAATCTGTAGATTGCTTTGGGTAGCATTGCCATTTTAACAATATTAATTTTTCCAATCCAAAAGCATTGGATATCTTTCCATTTCTTTGAATCCTCTTTAATTTCCTTCATTAATGTTTTATAGTTCTCAAGTATGTCTTTTACCGCCTTGGTCAGGTTTATTCCTAGGTGTGGAAAGTTATATCTTTGAGAAATGAAAAGAGTGGGCATGTCTCTCTTTTTTCGTTGTGTTTGATTATTTGTATCTTGACACTTCAGTTTTTTTTTCAATATGTTACTTTTGTTAATATTTTATCCTCTTAGATCTGCTATTACCCTAAACTAGCAGCTGAATAGTAATAGTGAAGTGGCCATCAGAAGACTTGATTATAATAGATTGCTCATAAAAGTAGCTTTTTAAAATTTATATTTAACTGATTTCCATTTGTTTCTAAAGGGACTTATTTTGTGATCATTTTTGGTAGGAAATACAATAGCTAGATTTGAATAAATTTTGTAGTTTTATTTTTCAGTTGCTATCTCTTAATCTTATGAAGAAGACAATTCTTTTGTGTATGTCTGAATTAAGAGGTTGATTTCAAATCATTCTTATGAGTTATTACGATAATAATTAGATAAAAGAGTGTCTTTCACTTGACTTTTAAGGAAACTAGGTAAAACTTATTAAGAAGTAGATAAAGTAAGTTAGCACTGGAAAGGATTTAGAGGACCTAATGACAGCATGGTTTGTTGTTTATTATGGGCCTTAGTTAGGCCAAGCCACAACATTCATTCTTTTTTTTTTTTTTTTTAAAGATGGGCAAGAAGACTTATCTTAAGGTCGCTTTTCTTTGGTTTATTACTCAACTGGCAAGAAAGCAGTTTATAGCTAGTGCCAGAGCTGGTATTCAGACTCTCTTTTTCGATCCTTCTGATCTGCCAAAGTGCTTCTTCAATGTCTATTTTTTGGTTTACTTGCATTTCTTTGTGAAAGACAAATGGGTTTACCTAACAGGCATTAGGAGTATTACTTGGAATTTTAATCTCTAGGAGGGTAGATCTGTTATGTCCTGGAAAGAGCACTTTGTTGGGAATCACAGAGTTGTGAGATCCAGTCCTGTCTGTTACTGATTAATCTGCTTAGTATTAGTATGCTAATATATGCTTTTGGTCCTTGGTTATCTCATTGTGCCAGACAAGATTGTCTTGTTGATCGAATGAAATAAAGTATTTAATTTCTTAGCACAGAGAGTTAACCTTCAATGTGAGCCCTTATTTGTTTTCCTAAATTCAGAACTTGTCATTGGCATTAACCGAGGCAGATGGACTACAAATGTTGCAGTAACATTTCCCAACTGTGTTTCAAATTTCTGTAGGTGTCGCACTAAATAAATCAAATAATAATAAAAAAACAACCTATGATAAAAATAAAAAGTTGAGTGGATAAATGACCTTGGGGAATACTATATATTTTACTTTTAGAGATTTACTAGGCATAATAGTGTGTTACAGGCCTTGAGAAATTCTGCTGTAAAAAAAAAAAATTTTTTTTTTAAAACAAAGGTAAACTGAGTTGACCATTAAGCCTCCTTTGAGAGCACCGATTATTAAAGAATATCCGTATTCCGTGGGATAGGCTTTTGAAGCACAGCTTTAGCACAATAATTTGCAGGATGACTTGGTGATATAATTCTCTATAGCAAAAGGCTCTTCAAGATATGTATAGTACTTACTGAGCCAGTGGTAGCTAATGCTTGCAGTGGAAATTTATGAACTTTAAATGAAAACAATCACTGCTTTAAATTCTAACTTTTGTGAAATTATAGGCTGAATTCTATGACAAAACATTGAAATTCTCCCAGAAAAAAATTACTAAATGCTAGCAACCTATATCAGGGTGAAATTACAGTATTTTTGTTTTGGAATTGATATTACTTGTTGAGATAATTGCTAATATAGTTTTAAAAGTTATAGAAATCTTGGTCTGAGGGCTCAGTTTTGTTCATTTTCAGTATGATGATATTTTTCTTCAGATTCTGATTTGATATTCTTATTTTTTGTCAATTTGGCAGTCCCGCTGAAGAGAATTATTTAGGTAGAAAGAGTTACTACTAAAGGACATTTGGGCTTAACTCATGTTATCCTAATACATTTGTGTTTTTGGTTTTCATTTCAGAGGACACATTGTTAACTCATTTAAGTGAGATTACACACGTGGGAATACCGAATCCTTATAGTGGGATACCAAGTGGTTGAACTTGGTAATGTATTTGGCAAGTGATTATATTTTTATAATGTGATGTAGGAGTCAGACCCAGTGTTTTCACCACTGTGCTTCAGTACCTAGCAGCAGAATAGGCACTGATATTTGTTGAATGAGTAAGAGAAAGAATAAATAAAACCTAATAGTGAAGGGTGTTGTGGAAGTAAGTAAAGTTAGTTATTGCTAAAAATACTGCAGATGAACGGACGGATGCAGTAGAGTACCACAGAAAGAGCACTGAACCAGGAGTCAGACTCTCGAGTTCTCATTCCAATCTGAAGGTGAATAGCCATGTGACCTTGCACAAGTTTCTGGATCTCTTCCTTGTTGGGTAAAAGGAGGACTCATAATAACCACTTCTGCCTAATTCATAGGTTGCTGAGAGAGTAACATGAAACACTGATATATCAATAAAATGCTTTGCAAATGCAAATGTACAAAGTCAAGGTCCCCCCCCCCCCAACCCCGCCCCGCCACATGCCTAGCACAGTGCCTTGAACAGTATTAGCATGGATATGGACTTTCTCTCTTAATACTAAAAAGGAGGCTAAGAAGCAGAGTTAGGACTGATTCTTGGAGTGATTACAGAGTGTTGAGGGTAGAAGGAGGAAGAAGAACCTACAAAAGAGAAGCAAAAAAACCAAAGAGGAAAGAGGAGAATCAGGCCCTCTACTTTCCAGACATGATTTTCACTAAGCTTTGTTTATGTTGTTTGGGAAAAGGATAATTAATGCTCAGGAAATAGCTTTTGACTTAATTTTCTGAACTATGCCTAAGTAAATTTTCCCCCTTTAATATGAGAAGTATGTGAGGGTGAAGAGAAGTTCCATTTGGGAGCTTAAAAATTAAAGACCTTTGGGACTTCCCTGGTGGTCCAGTGGTTAAGAATCCACCTTCCAGTGCAGGGGATGCAGGTTCGATCCCTGGTCGGGGAACTAAGATCCCACATGCCACGGGGCAACTAAGCCCGCATGCTGCAACTACTGAGCATGTGAGCCACGACTAGATAGCGCATGTGCCACAATTACAGAGCCCACGTGCTCTGGAGCCCATGTGCCACACCTGAGCCGGCGTGCCACTAGAGAAAAGCCCCTGCACTGCAATGAAGAGCCTTCATGCCACAGTGAAAGATCCCGTATGTTGCAACAAAGATCCCATGTTCTGTAACTAAGACCCAACACAGCCAAAAATAAAGTAAATAAATAAATAAATATTAAAAAATAATTTAAGACCTTCACTTAGGTAGTTTGAGTACTTAGGCTTTGATTTTCTGTAATAACCATGAGTAACTTACTGTGAAAACATTGAAGGTCTTAAGTCACTAAACTGTTCTTCTCTGCTTCTGGGATGCCACTGTGGTCTGGACAAGGAGAATTCAGCGAGCATTCAGTATCATGGGAAGCACCTAGGATGAAGCACTTCTTACTCTGTTGCTTAGCACACTACAGTCTTGCGCACCACCAGACTGTGAGCTCTGGGAGGTGTGAAGGCAGGGACTTTTCTTTTGCTCACCATCGTAGCCCTAGCACACAGCAGAAGTATGTGA
The DNA here is from genome assembly GCF_011762595.2 of Tursiops truncatus. Taxonomy (NCBI): domain Eukaryota; kingdom Metazoa; phylum Chordata; class Mammalia; order Artiodactyla; family Delphinidae; genus Tursiops; species Tursiops truncatus. Next base: position 40,990,834 of record NC_047034.1, read on the forward strand.
GCCAGTAAGAGTGTGGGTGAGGAATCATAATCAGATTGGTTATTTCTGATGAAATGGTTTTAAAATTGTGGATATCATTAGGGGATTACTAATGTATTTTTGCTTATTGCAGTACACATATATTTGATTTCTGGAATGGCTTACTTGAGGAAAATCTAAAATGTGATACTTCTGATACATATACCAAACCAGGAAATAATTTCTTTTGTCACAAAAAGATCATTTGCATGTGTAAAAAAAGATTATTTAAAATAGCAAGGTACTTTAGTATATTTATAAAATGATTGAGTTGTAAATTAAGGAAATTAGTAAATTTTCAGAAAGGTACATCTTAGAATGTAAGGAACAGCTGAATAAATCTTACTGCCAGTGATCATATGTTGATTATTTTTGGTGGGTGGATATTAGTGGATTGATTATCTCTAACTTTCTTCTCGTTACCACATTTTACAAAAATATAAGAAAAAATTATAGGAGGCAAAATTAAATCATTTAATTATGTGAAACACACCATACTTTTGGAAAGGTGTGTGTGTTTCCAAAAACTTTTGGAAAGTTTTTTCGGGGAGGGTTGGAATTTGAAAGTAATAGCTAAAATCCAGTATTTGAATAATATATGGTTGTTAGTTACCTTTCTAACCTCTTACTTTAAATCTGTGTTGTTTAGTATGGTAGCCATTAGCCGTATGTGGCTACTTTTATTTAAATTTAATTTAAATGAAATAAAATTAAAAATTAAGTTCTTCAGTTGCAGTAGCCATATTTCAAGTGCTCAGTAGCCACACAGAAGCATGTGGCCAGAGGCTACTGTGTTGAACAGTGCAGATAGGGAACATTTCCTTCCATCATCAGACAAAGTACTATTGGACAGCACTGTTCTAAATTAATGAAAATTGCTAAGAGATTTCACCAAATTTTATATCCTGAAAATTGGAGAATAGAGTGGCAAGAAATTGAAAACCTTTTCTGTTGGCATTCTTTTTTTTAATTTATTTATTTATAAATTTATTTATTTTTGGCTGTGTTGGGTCTTCATTGCTGCGCACGGGGTTTCTCTTGTTGCAGCGAATGGGGGTACTCTTTGTTGCGGTGCGTGGGCTTCTCATTGTGGTGGCTTTTCTTGTGGAGCACGGGCTCTAGGCGTGTGGGCTTCAGTAGTTGTGGCACGCAGGCTCAATATTTGCAGCTCACAGGCTCTAGAGCGCAGGCTCAGTAGTTGGGGCGTACGGGCTTAGTTGCTTCGTGGCATGTGGGATCTTCCCGGACCAGGGTTCGAATCCGTGTCCCCTGCATTGTCAGGCAGATTCTTAACCACTCTGCCACCAGGGAAGTCCCTCTGTTAGCATTCTTGTGTTAAATTCTCTAGTAAGAGAGAGAGGGAGATGACTTTTTAATTATGGAGTTCTTGCTCTGTTCGTATTTGATGTCAATTACAGCCAGGCCAGGCTGGGACTATTATCCCCATTTTACAGAGGAGATCAAACCTAGGGAGTATTATCCTCATTTTACAGAGGAGACCAAACCTGTAAGTGGAGCAACTATAATTTGAACCCAGGTTTGTCTGACTTTAAATAGCATACTTTTTGTTTTGGACCTCAGGAGTAGTGTTGAGTTGATCGTAATCTCCCAGTTCATTGTCACCAGTCATCAAGGACTTTTTCCCTCTCATCCACAGGCAACCATTTTAATATGTTTGATGTATCTTTTTGTTTGTTTCTGCAGAATACATACTGTAGCATCAAATTCATGATTTTTACATTTGCGTAGAGGGTATTATGTATCTAATGTGAGATTTTCCTACTCTACAATGCTGTTTGATGATTTAAGTACCCAGCCTTCTTCTTTTTTGTAAATTTTGTGAGGAATTCTTTGTAAATGTTGTTAGACTTTTTGGCTTTTTGTAAATGGTGTTAGACTTTTTGGCTTGCTCAGGGAATATTGATAGGATTATTTGTCCCCGAATGATGTATATAATTCTTAAAATTTAATCCTTGAATATTTACTGAATATTTACCACAAGTCAACTACTGGCCAGGGGAGTATAGCAGTGAACAAAACAGACAAAAGTCCTTGCCTACACACAGGTTACAAAATAGATAACAAGTAAAATACATAGCATAATATTTTGAGAACCATAAATCAGGGGAAAAGGATAGAGAATGCCAGGTGTGAGTAGAGCTGTATTTTAAATAGGAAGGACAGAAAAGTCCTTGCTGAGAAATTGACATTTGGGTAAAGATTTGAAAGAGATGAAGGAACAACCCATGAAAATACTGAGGGGAAAAGCATTTCAGGCAAAGGGAACAGTGAGCATGGTAGCCCTCAGGTAGGGGTGGGGATGCACTTGATAAATTTGACCTCCTGGAAAAGAGATCTGTGTGGGTGGAAAGATGGGGTGGGGGTCCAAGAGGTAATGGGGTTAGGTCCTAGGGCCTTGCAGGATAGTAAGGGATGATGCCAGGTGCCAATCACACCTTAAAGGCCAATATGCAGTCAGTCTTAGGAATTTAAATTTGAATTTAACTGTAAAATGCAGCTCGCAAGCGACCCTAAAGCTCCTTGCATTCCAGCTTGTCCAGCATTCCTTCTCTTGTGTCTGGAATCCTCTCCTCCCCCTCATCCTTCATCTTTGATGTTTTCCCTGACCTTTTCTGTCTGTTTTATTTGCACCCGCATCCCTGTTCCTATCTCAGTCTGTACTTACAGAATGGCCATCTTATCATGTTTACTGTTTTATGCCTTCAGCCAGGAGCTCCTTAAGGATGAGGATGATGTATATAATTTTTTATGGGTTACTTTTGTTTTCTTCTTCACCAGTAGGAGGTCAGTGATTACTTCTAACAGATAGTGGTGTATGGGAGCATTGTGGTTGCTGTTTTTTTTTTAACTTGAAATTTTTATTGAGCTAATTGTAGATTCATATACAGTTGTAAGAAATAATACAGAAAAAAAGACAAAAAACGAAAAATTAAAAAAAGAAAAAAGAAAAAAAGCAGTGCTATCCTTTTGTATACTTTGTCCAGGTGCAGCTGCTTTTTATGCTTCTGATTTATATGTAGGCTGGAAAGGGGGATAGACAAGCTGTTAGAATTATGTCAAGTAAGAGGGAAAGCATGAGGCATTCTCTTGTGAATGTAATAATACATGAACTTTAGCATGTGGACTTTATTTTAGTTGCCTTTTTGCTTAATTTTTTAGTATGTGTTTCAGATACCGAAGTTATTATATAACTGACTTCTGTGTAAGTGATATGATATAGTATTTCTTTTTCTTTAAGCAAATTGAATTTTTCATACAAATTCTGTTGAAAGTAATGAAATGATTTATGTGTATGCTTTGTTTTAGGTTGTTTCACGAAGAAATCCAGAGGATGTCCAGGAGGTAACATGTTTATCCATATGAAAATTTTATTTTATGTATTTGACAAAAATTTAATTAAATGCTTTATTGAGGAAACAATTATTTGTATGTCAGTTTTTGTATTTGTATGTTTATCTGGAGATTGTCTGCAATTCATTAAACAATAGCTGAAGTATCTTATTTCAGACTTATTAAATACATGTTAAGTTTCAGTAGGTGTTAAGTTATATAAATAAGAATTTCAGGAATTATAGTGCCGTTTAATAATGTGATAATTTTTCTGATAACTACCACTCATAAGATTTCAGTATCAGTTAAGGGCCCCTCTTTACCTATTTCAAAATCATGATGCCTGTTTGGTTAAAAAAAAAAAAAAAAAAAAAAAGTATTTGGTAACTAGTACTAATTTTAAAGATCATAATAATAAATTATGTGTTTCCGTTTACTTTCATTTTTATACTGAGTTGGCACGTTAGAAAACTGCTTTGGGTGTAGATGTTTCTTTTTAAAATTTTGTAGTTCTTTTACAGACTATTTCCCTCTTTCTGAAATAACAGCTTGTTATATTTTTGCTTAAAACTGTGGAATTCTCTATTTATAATTACTTTATCCTTGTTATATATCCTTTAGGAATCCTAACTGTGAGGAGTTAGCTTTTTTTTTTAACATTTTAAAATTTACTTTCATTTTGGTCCTTGCTTATTTACAGTAGGATTAGAAGAGCATATATATATATATATATATTTTTTTTCCTACTAAAGTGTTTAAAACAGATGTTGTAAATTCGCAGTCTTGATTCTGCAAGTTATTTTTTTAATTGCATTTTAATGTCTTCAGGTGGGCTATATGCTATCTATTTAGCCACAAGCCCCACTACTCCTTACTGTACATACCTAGCTTGATTCATAGATTTAAGTTGATTGTTTGCTGCCGGTTGGTTTGAATTTGTGACACATATTTAGATAATATTTTAACTTTTATATATTACCGTTACTTGCTATATCTGATCTGATATTTGTTTTTGTCCTGTTCTTAAAAAGAGTTCAATAAAAGACACATTTTAAAATGATTTCATACTTTTTCCTTAGGGGTTTTAAGATATCTCACCCCACCCCCCACCTATAGCCAGGAAGAGAATATTGTAATATTGTTATTTAGGAAGAAAAGGCTATATCTATATCTATGTCTAGATCTGTATCTATATATCTCTATCCTTTCAAAATGGCAGTGAAAATAACTTGTACCTTTGATGATAAAGTACTGTTTTTACTTAAGTGTCAGTTGATTAGTATGAACTATTCCTTAGAATTCTATTAATTATGTTGAATTAATAGTCAATACCAGGCTATTCTGCTTTTGAAAATTTACAACTCTGTTAGAATTGAAAATGGGTTGTGTTTCTGTGCTGTAGTGATTGCTGTGCTGTAGTTTGTGATTGCTGTGCTGTAGTTTGTAGCTTGATGTTCCCCTTTTCCAGGGAGAATCCTGAACCAACCTATCCATGAACATACTCTCTGCCATTTCCTTAATCCTTTTTTGGGGAAATCTCTTTTATAATAACAACTGTTGGTGAACCATTCATCAGAAAACTCTTGTAAGTGTCCTTTAGTTAGATGATTGCATGGTCCTTTGTTAGAAATGGAATAAAATTTTGAAAAGAATGTCTTCTGTCTAGCTTGCTTCTTGAAGTATAAATAACCTTGAAGTTATAGCAACATTTTTTGGTTTCCCACGTATTTCATTTAAACATTGGAATTCTTATTTAGGAGAGGAATTTTACCACCTAGAATTTGTTTCTATTTCCTTTTTTTTCACTTTCTTTCTCTGTTAACAGATTCATTTAGTTATTGCTTAGAATTTAGTCATGCTTCACAAGTGCTATTGAAGATCAGTAGATGTACTGCTTGTCTAAGCAAGTATAGGGCTAATAATATGGTATCCTTATAAAAGTGGAGAAATTTGGCTCTTTTATACACACACACACACACCCCTTGGTGCATGCTACCAGATAGCTCTGTTTTCTTCCTAAGGATGCCAAAACACTCATATGGAGTAAATAATTTAAAATTATCCAGGATAGTTTTTTCTTTTTATCTTTTAAAAATTCCCTCTAAATTTTTATTTAAGAGCAGCATGGGTGAATCTTAAGGGGGACAGCAATAGTTAATGTGGCTTCTTGTTCAGTAGATTCTCTAGAGCAGGGGTCCCCAATGCCCCGGGCCACGGACTGGTACTGATCCGTGGTCTGTTAGGAACTGGGCCGCACAGCAGGAGGTGAGTGGCAGGTGAGCGAGCAAAGCTTCATCTGCCGCTCCCCATTGCTCGAGTTACCGCATGAACCCCCCCCCATGCCTCCCCCTCCCTCCCCCCCCAGTCCGTGGAAAAAGTGTCTTCCACGAAACTGGTCCCTGGTGCCGAAAAGGTGGGGACCGCTGCTCTGAACACTTGCAGAAGGTAAAGAAAAAGATGGAGATGTTGTGCCCTCCTCCCCCCACCTTTAAAAAAAAAAGTAACCTATAGCTCTGTTTTTCTCTAGGTAGTAAATTTCACTGGGGAAATGTGGGAAGGGAGAATCAAAATAGAACTTTCTATGTATCATGTCAGAAATCTCTAACGTTGAAGTCATTTCATAAATAAAATAGTTTTAGAAAAGCTATTTGAGCACATTCGGAAATGTGTCAAGGGAAAGAAAAAGCTCTTCAAAAGGGAAGGAAAGAAAATCTGTAAGCAGATAGTATGGTAGTGATGTTATAGGAAAAGATGATCCAGCTAGTTTTAAATATTATATGAGAGTATAAAGGACAAAGTTAATTGAATTGAGTGGTTTTGTAAAAGATCTAAAGTTTTTTTGGTATCGTTAAGAGAAATTATCTGAAAAGAAAGCATTTGTTTTATGTAAAAAGTATTTAAGGCAGTGTTTTTAATGAAAATTAAGCTTTTATTAAATTTGTAGTCTATTATGATTGTCACTGAACTAATATTTAATTGAGGAATTTTATTCAGAGTAACTATAATAAATAGGAAATTTCTGCAGGGTTGGTTCTGCAGAGTAATAGCTGTTAATATAACTTTTTTTTTTTTCCTGATAGGAAAGAATTGATTATTAGAAAAAATATGTTTTGCATGTATCTTTTGGGACTTTGTATAGTCCAGTTATAGGCATCCATACTTGCTGATGTAATGGACTTGTGCTTTTGTTCACATTTACATTTTGAAGATTTCTAGAAATGTCCAAGCTCAAAAGGAGTAAGAAGAAAAGGAGGCAGTAGATGGTGACATTTTGGGGATGCTTTGATTTCCTGCCTTTTTTGAGGGTTTATATTTGCTCTTAGGTATTTCACTTCTACAGTCTTAGAGTCCAGAATAAGGAATATATGAGTGAATAAATTAGGGCATGGTGAAGAAACACAGATTCTCTAATTTTTGCTATGACAGACTATCTGCTGGTTTATATGCCATGGTATTATTATTATTATTGTGATTCAATTGTTGACTTTTGCCCTTTAAGTTACTCTGACTTTATCTGAAAACGACCCTAACTAGAATATAAATTTTTTTTTTTTTTTTTTTTTTGCGGTACCCGGGCCTCTTACTGTTGTGGCCTCTCCTGTTGCGGAGTACAGGCTCTGGACGCGCAGGCTCAGCAGCCATGGCCCACGGGCCCAGCCGCTCCGTGGTATGTGGGATCTTCCCAGACCGGGGCATGAACCCGTATCCCCTGCATCGGCAGGCGGACTCTAGAATATAAATTTTATCTGCAGATTTAATTCTTTCCATGAGCTTCAGTCTTTTGAATAGTTCTCATGTCTCATTTATAATGGCTTTAAGGATTGCATTTCCCTTATGTAAGATTACTGTCATGAGGACTTCGCTGGTGGCGCAGTGGTTAAGAATCCACCTGCCAGCGTAGGCACGGGTTCGAGCCCTGGTCCGGGAAGATCCCACGTGCCACAGAGCAACTAAGCCCGTGTGCCACAACTACTGAGCCTGCGCTCTAGAGTCCGCGAACCACAACTACTGAGCCTGCGTGCCACAACTACTGAGGCTGCGTGCTACAACTACTGAAGCCCGTGCACCTAGAGCCCGTGCTCCGCAACAAGAGAAGCCACCTCAGTGAGAAGCCCGCGCACCGCAACGAAGGGTAGTCCCCACTCGCCACAACTAGAGAAAGCCCCCGCGTGGCAACAAAGACCTAACACAGACCAAAAAAAAAAAAAAAAAAAATTACTGTCATGAGCCCACCACCCATTTCCCCCTTAAGCCCTTGGCAAGTGTGGTAGGACCATAATTTGATCTATTTAAAAAATATAAAAATAACACTATTTTCCCGTGACAAAATTATGTTAATGTATCAAAATTAGAAACTACAGAGAAGCAAGATAAGAAAATTAAAATCACTTGTAATCTCACTGTCCTGAGACCTTTTACTTTTCGAGTGTTGGTTTGGCTCTCTCAGTTAGTTCCTCTTACTCTGTCTTTTACTGGAACTGTTGATTTTCTGCTGTCAGCATTTGTCTTGTTTACTTCCATTTAAAATAAAAGCTCTTCTTCCATCCAGGTGTCATGTGTCATGGCATAGCTGAGCTTCTTAAATACTTACTTTGTGCTTGGTTTCTTCTTTACTTCTGCCTGACCCCCGTCATTCAGTTGTTAGATTCCTCATCTTGTTAGAAATGCTGAGAAATGTTTTCTGAGTGATTACCACCTCTCTCCCGATGACTCCCCAGTTAATACCTCTTGTTTAGTTTTTGCTCTTGAACTCCAAACCTGTCTTTTCTATTGGACAACTCCAATTAAATGCCTCACATGCACCTAAATAAAATATGTCTAAAATTGAACTTCGTTCTTATCTCAAAACAGCGTTTTCTCCTTTGCTCTTTACCTTAGGGAATAACACTACTATTTATCTACTTGCAAAAGCCAAAATTTTAATAATTATATTTGACATCTCACTCTCCTTTTAAATACTTCATTCCCAACCACTTCTCTCTCTCTGTCTTTTTTTGTTGTTGTTGTTCTAGCTGTTATGTCCCTTCAGTGTGTCCACCTAAGTCAGTACTTTGTGTAGGTGCTCCTTCCATAATACGCTTGGGCTACTGTTTTAAGCATTTATCATGCTGTCTTGTGATGTAGTTATTGTGTTGGCTTATTCTTCCTAATTTGACAGGGAACTCTTTAAAGGAGGGACTTTGTTTCTCATTTCTTCATCCTTTGTGCCAACACAGTGCCTAGCATAAAGTAGGCTCATGAAAATATTTGTTTTGATGACTATTTTTGTTGTCAAGTAAATGAATAAAAGGAAGGATAAGGAGGAAGCAGTTTGTTTAAATTAATTCATATTATAGTCTGACTAGTCTCCTAGGATTAAAAGCAAGTCTCCTATATTAAAGCAAGACACTTAGTAATCATGGTAGAATTTTTGATAGTATGGCAGAGTTTAGTGAAGAATTTCTTATATACAGGAGTAGATTTTTTGACAAGTCTCTTAAATCACACTTGGTTACCTCTTTGGCCTAAGATTTGCTTATTAGCATTACACTATTGAGTTTGTTAGAAGTGAAATAATTAGGTTTTTCAGAAGTAAAGGCCCCAATATACCAGGTAATGGAATTAAAAACTCAGTTTTACCCTATTTTGTGGCAACTGAGGGGCTGAATCAGCGACATCAAGGCCCTGTGTCAAATTCTTTTTATTAAGTGTTTTTTTCTTTCTAATTTAATCTAAATAAGTTTAGACAATAATTTAAACTAATGAAAGTAAACTTTTACATGTTGTATAATCTAAATGATTGTTATTTTGTTTTTTTGAAATATCCTAATTTTAGTGATATTCTGATCAGGATTTACCTTGCCTCCAGAAATCTTGTTACTATTTTTATTGAGGTTTATGAAATGCAAAAGTTTAGGTTAACTATTTGCTACAAAGCCATTTTTTTTCAGTGTTTTTCAGATTATTCTTTTAGGCAAGTGCTGAGTATGTTTTTTATGTTTAAAAATTGTCTAAACTACTTTGTGTTTATAAACATGCTGTTTTTGAGATGAATGTATATTTTGACATCTAACTCGTTTCCAGGGTAATAGTAATTAATGTTTGAAGAGGTTAAGTGACATTTTATGTAGTGTAAACCTTTTTTGTACCAGGTTGATATTTTTCTAGTATGAAGAAAATAGTACTTGTTTAAAATGAAATTTAAAAACCCAAACAGAACAGTTTGAGGAAGAATTGCTGCTTTATATTTTTAAATAAAATATTATTAGTTAATTTTAGACAGTTAACCATATTGGTTAGAACGTATATGTTTGCCTTTGCATGACAATTTTGAGCACTTGAATAAAAAGATTATTTGTTTTTCAGATATCTATGGTTTCACTGTGAGTTACACATTTAATTATCTTCTCTCTTTAGATAATTGTATGGAAGAGATACAGTGACTTTAAGAAACTACACAAAGAACTATGGCAAATTCACAAAAACTTATTCCGACGTTCAGAATTGTTTCCTCCATTTGCTAAAGGAATAGTGTTTGGTAAGTGATTATTTTGAAATTGTGATTTTGAAAAGTGATGATTAGCTAATTATGTATATATACTGAACACTGAAACACTGTACCATGAAGTCAGAAGCCCCTTATTAAGATAATTCCTATCATGCCTCAAGCAATTGAAGTTGTGTTTTCATGTTCTTTTTTTTTTTTAAGATAGGAGATTCCTATTTTATTTCTCCAGTGACATATTTGCTATTGAATATAAATTAAAGGCCTGCTTGCACACCAAAGCCAAGGCCTTTAGGTGGTTCAATCAAAGAGGTAAGACCTCTGGCTGGTTCACATGAGAATCGTCCACTCCTTGGCCCAGATTTTGGGATTTTGCCAGCTTTGGATTCATCAGTAATTTCTTCAGTATCCTTAAGTGTCAGATCCTCATAGTAGTTGTCATTTATTTGAATCATTGGTGCATTTACACAGGCCCCTAAACATTCCACTTCTATAAGAGTGAAAAGTTTGTCAGGTGTAGTCTCCCCAACCTTTATTCCAAGCTTTTTCTGAGTAGTCTCCAGTATGCTGTCAGAATTTCAAAGCATGCAAGGTATAGTAGTGCAGACTTGAATATGATACTTTCAACTGGCCCTCTATTATACATTGTATAAAAAGTTGCTACTTCATATACTCTCATTGGAGGTATTTATATAACTTTTGCAGCCTTGTTCATAGCAGAGATGGGCAGCCATCCATTCTGTCTTTGGGCTAAATCCAGGACTGGAAGCACAGCTGCTGCTTTATGCCCTTCTGGGTAGTTTTTTACAATGGCCTCTATCCTCTTATAGTTTTCTGGTGTGAAATCAAATGGAGTATCTGGGTTATTCTCAGGAGTATCTCTCTGCACAAATAAGGCTCCTCCAGCTCCATTCTGCACAGTTGTCTTATGCAAATTCCTTATATGTCTTCCCCACTGGGCAGTGAGGCAGGCCGCGTGGGCCCGAGTGCCATGGAGAGGAACATGGCAGGCCAAACTGCAGACTTTTCAGGTCACCTGTTTTTTCATGTTCTTGCTGTGGTTTTGTTAACTCAGAATGCATTTACTCCTTTCTTTCATGAGAAAACAGCACCAGAACAACAACTCAAACTCTAACCGATGAAGCAAATAGAAAAACCCTGTAGGAACATGAGGTGACATTGAATTATTCTTATACAGTTGTCCCTTGGTGTCTGTGGGGGATTGGTTCCAGGACGCCCTGTGGATACCAGAATCTGTGGATGCTCAAGTCGCTTATATAAAATGGTGTTGTGTAGTCAGCCCTCTGGATCTGCAGGTTCTGCATCTATGGATTCAACCAACTGTGGATCGACACCTCATATAAGTGAAATCATACAGTATTTGTCCTTTTGTGACTGGCTCATTTCACTTAGCATAATTTCTCAAGATTCACCTATGTTGTATCAATAGCATGTGTCAAAATTTCCTTCTTGTGTCTGAATATAGTCCATTGTGTGTGTAGACACCATTTTGTTTATTTTTTCATTCATCAGTGAACACTTTGATTGCTTTTACCCTTTGGCTATTAAAAATAATACTGCTGTGAACATGGGTGTACACATATCAGTTCAATTCCTGCTTTTAATTCTTTTGGGTATATACCGAAAGTGGAATTACTGGATCATATGGTAATTTTATTTTTAATTTTCTGAGGAACCATCATATTGTTTTCCTTAGTGGCTGCTCTATTTTACATTTCCACTAGCTGTGCATAACGGTTCCAGTTTCTCTTCCTCCTTGCCAACACTTGTTATTTTCTGTTATTTTGATACTTTGGTGTTCCTTTTTTTGCCTTCGTTTTCACTTACTTAGTTTACTTTTTCTTTTTCTTTTATTTTTTGCGGTACACGGGCCTCTCACTGTTGTGGCCTCTTCCATTGCGGAGCACAGGCTCTGGACGTGCAGGCTCAGCGACCATGGCTCACGGGCCCAGCCGCTCCAGGGCACGAACCCGTGTCCCCTGCATCGGCAGGCGGACTCTCAACCACTGCGCCACCAGGAAAGCCCTTAGTTTACTTTTTTTTATATTAAATTCTCTTTGTTAAAAAAATTCTCTTTGTTAAAATAATTGATATGTTTTTTTTTTTTTTTTTGCGGTACGCGGGCCTCTCACTGTTGTGGCCTCTCCCGTTGCGGAGCACAGGCTCCGGCCATGGCTCACCGGCCCAGCCGCTCCGCGGCATATGGGATCTTCCCGGACCGGGGCACGAACCCATGTCCCCTGCATCGGCAGGCGGACTCTCAACCACTGCGCCACCAGGGAAGCCCAATTGATATGTTTTTTAATCCCTTGACTGGACCTTGACCAACAGAGTACAGAATGTTATTTCTTGTTTTTTCTATAACTTTACCATAAATTTTCTTGTATGGACAGCTTTATATTCATCCTGTTATTTATTTTAAAATTAATTAATTTTTGGCTGTGTTGAGTCTTCATTGCTGCGTGCTGGCTTTCTCTAGTTGTGGCGAGTGGGGGCTACTGTTCGTTGCAGTGCACGTGTTCTCATTGTGGCGTCTAATCTTGTTGCGGAGCACAGGCTCTAGGCATGCAGGCTTCAGTAGTTGTGGCATGTGGGCTCAATAGTTGTGGCTCACAGGTTCTAGAGCGCAGGCTTAGTAGTTGTGGAGCATGGGCTTAGTTGCTTCATGGCATGTGGGATCTTCCTGGACCAGGGCTCGAACCCATGTCCCCTGCATTGGCGGGCAGATTCTTAGCCACTGCGCCACCAGGGAAGTCCCATCCTGTTATTTTTTAAAAATCAATTTCTGCATGTGGAGTTGTAGAGTCAAAGTATATGGACGTTATTTTTCAAACTAGACAGTTTTTTTTTTCAGGTTATAAAGTACCATATGCAAATAACTCAGATGATACAGAAAACTACTTAAAATAAAAATTCAACCTTAATACCATTTTCTAGATGGTATAACATTTTAGCATAATTTTTAGACTCTGTGTGTATGTGTCTGTGTGTGCTTGTGCTTGTGTGTACATATGAGTATGCACATGCTTCTTTACCTTTCTGTACATTTAAACTTCAAAATTGAAGTCTTGCTAAATGTAGTCTTGAAACCTCTTTTTCATACAGTGGTATATTGTGATTGTCTTTTTGTATCAATAAAAGAATCTACATTATTAATTTTAATAGATGCATAGTATTTCAGTTTTTGTATATACCATGATTTATTAACCAACCTTTTACTCATATATTATTTTTAGCTTTTTGGTATTATAAACAACACTGCTTAATATTCTTACTTGTACACTGTAATGCAGATGTGCAATTATTTAATTAGGATAAATTCCTGGGAGCAAAATTGCTTGGTCAAAGGGTATGCATATTTCTGTGACTTTTGTTGCATATTGCATTATTGTTTTCAAATAATTTTAACATCAGTATTCTTTATACATTGGAATAACTTTAGAAGTCAAAGTAATGCAGGTATACCTAAGAAAATTGAAAAACAAAGCACAAAACAAAGCTAATAGAAGAATGTTCAATAAAAAGCAGTAGTTTCCTGGAGAGCAGCGTCAGGATCATGGTAGCATGAGATGATCCCTTCTTTCCCCTTCAGTCTATAACTAGTAAAACAACTCAACAAAGTTTCCTTTGCCTAACAGAACAGGATGCTGAAGAGATCCACACATTTTTACATCTGAAGGTGACTGGACTGAGCACATAGAGGAGGTGGAACCAGGGGAACAGTGGAGGTGGTACCTGCAACTCCAGCCCCTGGCCATGGTGACTGAGTCCACAGCCCCAGAGAATGCGGTAACAGCAGTGGAGGCCGCGCACATGACTCTGGCCTTCCAGCTGCAATGGCACCTGCAGCCACAGGGGACCATGCAGCAGGGCATGTGATCCCGCTGATGCACTGTCAAAAGTCAATGATACGGAAAGAATTTTAAAGGCAGCCAAGGGAAAAAAGATAGTAACCTGCAAAGGTACCCCCCCATTGGGCTTTCAGCAGATTTCTTATCAGAAACTCTATTGTCTGGGAGAGAGTGTGATGACATACTCAGAATACTGAAAGATAAAAAATGTCAGCCAAGAATAGTCTATCTGGCAAAGTCGTCCTTCATATGAAGGAGAAATAAAGGCTTGCCCACACAAACAAAAGCTAAGGCAATTTATCACCATTATACCTGTCTTATAAGAAATGTTGAAAGGAGCTCTTCTACCTGAAATGGAAAGGCAAAAGTACACAAAACTTCGAGTAAGGTGATAAATAGATAGAATCAGAAAGTACAGCTCTGTGGCAGAATAGGTTGTTAAACACAATTGTGACATAAAGATTAAAGGGAAAAAAAGCATTAAAAATAACTAGCTACTTCAACTTGGTAATTAACTCACAACATAATGGATAATATGTGACAACAAAAACATAAAAGGGGAAAAAAGAAACATAAAACGGGAAGAGGGAAAGGATGGAACTGTATAGGCAAATGAAGATATGATACTATCAGCATAAAAAGGACTATCTTATCTATGAGATGTTTTATACAAACCTTATGATAACCACAAAACAAAAAATCTAGAGCAGAAACATGAAACATAAAAAAGAGAAAACTGAGCAAAACATCACAGAAAAACACCAAACTGGGACTGCTCTGGTGTTGCAGTGGATAAGATTCTGCACTCCCAATGCATGGGGCCTGGGTTCGATCCCTGGTCAGGGAACTAGATCCCACATTCATGCCACAACTAAGGAGCCGGTGAGCTGCAACCAAATAAATAAATATTAAAAATAAAAAAATCTTAAACCCCCCCCCAAGAACACCAAACTAAAATGGCAGACACAAACACAAGAAAAAAAAACAATGAAGATAGAGAGCAACCAGAAAATGATAAATAAATGGCAGTACTAAGTCTTCATATGTCACTAATCATCCAAAATGTAAATGGATTGAATTCAATCAAAAGAAACAGTGACCAGATGGATTAAAAAATAAGACCCAACTATTTGTGGCCTCTGGGATACTCACCTCTAAAGACAAATACAGGCTCACTGTAAAGAGATGGAAGATGATACTCCAAGCAAATGGCAGCCAAAAGAAAGCAGGTGTAGCCATACTTAGACAAAAATAGACTTCAAGTCAAAAAACTAACGAGACAAAGATGGTCATTATATAATGGTAAAGGGAACAGTCTGTCAAGAAGACATGACATTTACTAATAATATATACATCTAACATAGCACCAAAATATATAAAGCAATTATATAACAGTCGTAAAGGGAGAAACTGACAGCAACATAATAATAGTAGGGAACTTTAGCACCCCACTTACATCAATGGATAGATCATCCAGACAGAAAGTCAACAAGGAAACATTGGCCTTAAATGAAACATTAGACTAGACTTATTAAATAGACATATACAGAACATTCCATCCAAAAGCAACAGAATACACATTTTTCTCAAGTGCACATGGAGTGTTCTCAAGGATAGACCATATGTTGGGACAAATATCAAGTCTCTTTAAGAAGACTGATCAACTACAAGAAGGCTGGAAAAGGTCACAAATATATGGAGACTAAACAACATGCTGCTGAACAGCTACTGGTCAATGAAGGAATCAAAAAAAGACATGAAAATAAGATGTACCAGAATCTGTGGGATGCAGCAAAAGCAGTTCTAAAACAGAAGTTTATAGCAGTATAGGCCTACTTCAGGAAACAAGAAGAATCTCAAATAATCTAACCTTACAGCTAAAGGAACTAGAAGAAAAGAACAAATGAAGCACAAAGTCAGTAGAAGGAAGAATGTAATAAAAATCAGAGTGGAAATAAATGAAATAAAGAATTAAATGAAAGAAAAGATCAGTGAAGCTAAGAGCTGGTTCTTTGAAAAGGTAAACAAAATTGACAAACCTTTAGCTAGACTCACTAAGAAAAAAGAGAAGGCTCAAATAAATAAAATCGGAAATGAAAGAGGTGAAGTTACACTGAAATACAAAGGATTATATAAGAGACTGATATGAACAAATATGCCAGCAAATTGGACAGCCTGTAAGAATTGGATAAGTTCTTAGATACAAGTTTTCAAGTCTGAAACATGAAGAAATATAAAATCTGAATAGACTGATTACTAGTAAAGAGATTGAAACAGTAACCAAAAACCTCCCCAAAAAAACAGAAGTCCAGGACCAGATGGCTTCACTGGTGAATTCTGTGAAACATTCGAAGAAGATTTAATACCTGTCCTTCTCAAACCCTTCCAAATATATTGAAAACAAGGGAATGGTTCTTAACACATTTTATGAGGCCAACATTACCCTGATACCAAAGCCAGATAAGGACAACACACAAAAGAGAAAATTACAGGCCAGTATCTCTGATGAGCATAGATGCAAAAATCTTCAACAAAATATTAAACAAATTGAATACAACAATACATTAAAAGGATAATACACCAAGATCAAGTGACATTCCTTCCAGGGATGCAAGGATGGTTCAGTGTCTGCAAATCAATTAACGTTCTACACCACATTAATGAAATGAAGGATAAAAATCATATGATCATTTCGATAGATGCAGAAAAAGCATTTGACAGTTTTCAATATCCATTTATGATAAAAACTTTCAATAAAATAAAATGGGTACAGAAGAAATGTACCTAAACATAAACGTATCTAAACATAATAAAGGCCATATATGACAAACTCATAGCTACCATCATATTCAGTGGTGAAAAACTGAAAGGTATTCTTCTATCAGTGGGATCAGGATGCCTGCTGTTGCCACTCTTATTCAACATAGTATTGGAAGTCCTACCCAGAGCAGTTAGGCAAGAAAAAGAAATAAAAGCCATCCAAATGGGAAAGGAGGAAGTAAAACTGTCACTATTTGCAGATGACATGATTTTATATATAGAAACCCCTAAAGATTTCACCAAAAAACTATTAGAAATATTAAACGAATATAGTAAATTTGCAGGGTAGGGAATAAAAGTACAAAACTCTGTTGCATTTTTATACCCTAACAATTAACTAGCAGAAAGAGAAATTAAGAAAACAGTCCCATTTGTAATCCCAACAAAAAGAATAAAATACCTAGGAATAAACTTAACCAAGGAGGTGACAGATTTGTACGCTGAGAACTGTAAGGCATTGTTGAAAGAAATTGAAGAAGACACAAAGTAATGGAAAGGTATCCCATGTTCATGGATTGGAAGAATTAACATTGTTAAAGTGTCCATATTACCTAAAGCAATCTACAGATTCAATGCGATCACTGTCAAAATCTCAACATTTTTCACAGAAATTGAACAAAAAATCCTAAAATTTGTATGGAATCACAAAAGACCCAGAACAGCCAAAATAATCCTGAGAAAAATGAACAAAGCTGGAGATATCACACTCCCTGATTTCAAATTATACTACAAAGCTGTACTAATCAAAATAGCATGTTATTGGCAGAAAACAGGCACACAGATCAATGGGACAGAATTGAGAGCCCAGAAATAAACCCAGACATATATGGATAACTAATTACAACGAAGTAGCCAAGAAAGTACAGTGGAGAAAGGAAAGTCGCTTCAATAAATGGTGTTGGGAAAAGTAGATAGACACATGCAAAAGAATGAAACTAGACCACTACTTTATACCATATACAGAAATTAACTCAAAATGGATTAAAAATTTGAATGTCAGATCTGAAAGCATAAAATTCCTAGAAGAAAGCATAGGCAGTACTCTCTTTGATATTAGTCTTAGCAATAACTTTTTGGATATGTCTCCTCAGGCAAAGGAAATAAAGGCAAAAATAAATGGGATGACATCAAACTAAAAAGCTTCAGCACAGCAAATGAAACCATTAACAGAATGAAAATACAACTTACTGAGTGGGAGAAGGTACTTGCGAATCGTATATCTGATAAAGGGTTAATATCCAAAATATATAAAGAACTCATACAACTCAACAACAAAGAAAACCAAACACCCTGATTAAAAAATGGGCAGAAAGTCTGAATAGATCTTTTTCCAAAGACATACAGATGTCCAACAGGAACATAAAAGATGTTCAACATCACTAATTATTAGGGAAATGCAAATCAAAATCACAGTTAGGTACCCCCTCATGCTCATTAGGATGGTGATTATCAAAAGTGTTGGAGAGTTCCCTTTTCTCCACACCCTCTCGAGCATTTATTGTTTCTAGATTTTTTGATGATGGCCATTCTGACTGGTGTGAGATGATATCTCATTGTAGTTTTGATTTACATTTCTCTAATGATTAATGATGTTGAGCATTCTTTCATGTGTTTGTTGGCAGTCTGTATATCTTCTTTGGAGAAATGTCTATTTAGGTCTTCTGCCCATTTTTGGATTGGGTTGTTTGTTTTTTTGTTATTGAGCTGCATGAGCTGCTTGTATATTCTGGAGATTAATCCTTTGTCGTTGCTTCATTTACAAATATTTTCTCCCATTCTGAGGGTTGTCTTTTGGTCTTGTTTATGGTTTCCTTTGCTGTGCAAAAGCTTTTAAGTTTCATTAAGTCCCATTTGTTTGTTTTTATTTCCATTTCTCTAGGAGGTGGGTCAAAAAGGATCTTACTGTGATTTATGTCAAAGAGTGTTCTTCCTGTGTTTTCCTCTAAGAGTTTGATAGTGTCTGGCCTTACATTTAGGACAATGTAGTTTTAATAGAGTCTTTTTTTCTTATACTACATAGGTAAGTCAAATTCATGCTGCATGCTAGTTTGCTAAATATTTGGACTGTGCCTTTTGTGGTAGACAGTCTCCAAGATGGCCACCTGTAATCCTCCTCTCCTGCTAGTTACACATTGGTGTCTTCTCTTCCCACGGATTGGTCTTTGGGACCAGTAGCATAAGGAAAAGTGACAGTATGTCATTTCTGAGATTAGGTTGTAAAGGCCATGGCTTCTCTCTTGGGGATGTTCCCTCCCTCTCTCTCATTACTTGCTCTGAGGTTTACCAGCTTTCATATTGTAAGGACACTCATGCAGCCTATGACGAGGCCCCCATGGAGAGGAACAGGGGGCAACAGCCAACACCCTGCAGGCATCTGACACCTGGCACAACCATGTGAATGAACTTAGATGCAGATTCTCCAGTTCCTGTAGAACTTTGAGATGATTGCAACACTGACTGACAGCTTGACTGCAGCCTCATGAGAGACCTTGAGCTAGAACCATCCAGCCAAGCCACTTTTGGATTCCTAACTATCAGAGGTTGTGTGAGATACTAATGTTTATTGTTGTAGGCTGCTAAGTTTGGGGGTAGTTTGTTACATAGCAATGACTACTTAATAGATTTTTTTTTTTTTAACCTGTAAGTAGAGTGCTGTTATGACAAAAACCAAAAAATCTGGAGAGTGGCTTTGGAATGAGCCATGGGCTTTGAGGAGAGTGTGAGGGCCTGAAGTGTCCCGAAGAAGCTATTCATAGAAGCCTCACGGTCGTTGATAAGACTGCAGGTGAGGGTTTGCAGGAAAATCAGGTAACTGTTACTGGAAATTAGAGGAAGGTAGTGGATCCTTCTTATGTAGTTGCAGAAAGTCTAGCCACATGGTTGCATACAGTTATTTGGAAAGTAGAAAATGTACCAAAGAAGAGGGTAATGTAGCTAAGGAGATTTCCAACCAGAGTGTTTATAAGTATGGTGTGGTTTCTTCTTGCTGCTTTTAGTAAAATGTGAGAGGAGAGAGAAATTAAAGGAAGGATTGTTTTTGTGGTGGCTTAAAACAATAGAACTTTATTTTCTTGCAGTTCTGGGGGCCAGAAGTCTGAAATAAGTATCTTTGGGCAGAAATCAAGGCGTCAGCAGGGCCTAGAGCCTCTAGGGAAGAATATGTTCCTTGCCTCTTTCAGTTTTTGGTGACTGGGTGTGTTCCTTGGCTTGTGCCAGCATCATGTCAGTCTTCAAAGCCCTCATCTTCAAACCTCTGTCTGCTTCATCTTCATATTGCCTTCTCTGTGAAATCTCTCTCTGTTTCTCTCTTATAAGAACATTTGTGATGGCATTTAGTGCCCACCCTGATAATTCAGGATAATCTCAAGATCCTTAATCAAAAGTGCAAAGACTCTTTGTCCAAATAACATATCATCTACAAGTTCCAGGAATTTGGACCTGGTATCTTTGGGGTCATTTTTTAGACTATCGCATATATTCACCTTCCTCCCTCCCTCCATGTCTCCATCCCTCTCTCCCTTCCTTCTTCCTTCCTTTCTTCCAAAACTTTTAAGATCATGAATATATCCTGCTCTTCTACAAAATTGCCTCTTAGATTTAGCATCCATTGATTCTTGCATGAACCAATGTTTGCATGATGGCTACAAAATAATGATTTTTCCAGTTCCAGCACCCCTTCCACATTAATGATTATCCTCCCTTCTCACTTTATCTGTGTATCTTTGTTAACTATTCTTCTTTTTACTTGTATCTGTTTATCTGTCTATACAGCTATATGTCTGTGTATTGTATCTGTCTGTATATTTATCCATCTATCCATTATTTATTTGGACACATATACCTATTTTTTTCCCCTAATAGTTTAGAATTCATTAATGTACTTAATTATTTTGATGCTCAAATTGTCCTAGTTTTGACCAGTAGGAGACCTTTTACTCTGGCTTTTCTGTCCTTGTAACTTCTTCCTATCAAATTTTTTCTTTTAAAGTACTTCTTACTTTTAGGCATAAGAAGATGTTCATTGCTCATCTTGAATTTATTATGCTCCAGCCCTGGAATCAGCCGTCTTTTCACAGAGCCCTGGTTGCTTTTTGTGGGGAATGATTTTAGAAACTATGTTAGTTATCAATTTATTGCATTTTAGCTCCAAATCAACCTTTTATTGCCTTATTGGACCTACTGTTCCAACTGGCATGTATAAACTTAATCTGCAGAGGGTGTTGGAGGGACCCTGCGGGAGATAGGGTTTGGGTGTACTTCTATTCCTGCTTGCTGTGTTGCCAGTGGCATGTGCGTGTGTGGGCTGCCCAGTGTGCTCATCCTCTAGCAAATTTTGTTGCCAGTTCCTATCTGGGGCTTCCTGCCTTCCACCCTTGGCCTGCTGACACCACAGCAAAATTTCTTGTTTGTCAGTTCCAGCCTGCAGTTCTTGCGCACCGACTTTGGCCCTCCTACTATGGAACAGGTGTGGCTCGGGCAGCCCAGCTAACTCCTCTTACCCAGTGTGCTGCAGCCACAGTCTCCATGAGATCTGAAGTCCAGCCTTGGGGACGAGGCGCCCCTTACAAGTACTGCCTTTGGTTTTCTCTCTCCACCCTAGGATATTCCTTATAGTTCTCTTTTATTCCTTCTTAGTAGTTAATCTTGTGTAAATAGTTAATAATTCTTTGTAAGACTTTTCCTGTTCAAATTGTTGTGTGGATTCCATTTTTTGGCTGGACTCTGGCTGCCACAGAGACGAAAGAGACAACTGCCTGGGCAGTAGATAAGCTCATGGTAGCTTGCTTTTAGGCAAGCTTGCTTTTAGGCACTGTGTTGGGAAACACAGTGCATTTATGTACATACATATTACAATGCATACATAATACATACTTCCATTCATATACAAACCTGCATATATACATGTATATGTACACATATATTTTTATATTCACGTACATATACATATTTCAGAGTTGTTTATGATAGCTTTTGCCAAACAAATTTTTACATGTTCAGTTCTATTCTTTTTTTTTTTTTTTGCGGTACGCAGGCCTCTCACTGTCGTGGCCTCTCCCATTGCGGAGCACAGGCTCCGGACGCGCAGGCTCAGCGGCCATGGCTCATGGGCCTAGCCTCTCCGCGGCATGTGGGATCCTCCCGACTGGGGCACGAACCCGTGTCCCTTGCATCGGCAGGCGGACTCTCAACCACTGCACCACCAGGGAAGCCCTTCAGTTCTATTCTTGCATGCCCCTCCACTAACCTCCCTGCCAAGATTTTGCAGTTTTGGTCCTGATTAGAAAGGTCTCCCATACCTACATTTGCTTGTAAGATGATTTTTATAGCTTAAAAAGTTCTTTTTAATATCCATGTGGAATTTATATTTGAATGGGATATCAGATGATACTCCATTTTACTGTTCTTTCAGATGGTTAGGTGTCTAAGATCATTTATTAAATAATCCATATTTTTCCTAGTGAAATCTTTGTTATACTTTTCATATGCGTTGCCATGAATTAAAGGTTTTCTTCTTTTGTGGCATTTATTTGTCTATTCTTACATTAATTCCTGTTTCTATACCATGTTGATCTTCGTATAATGGCTTTAGAGAGTATGTTCTGATACCAACTATATTTCTCATCAACATTGGGGAAATTGCTGCCTTTCAGGATCACCCTGGAATTCCTGGGGCTCTTACATTGGTGCTTCTTGGTTTTAAGAAGCCGTGCCAATTATCCATTTATTGCCTCTTAGCTTCAGGTCCCTTCTTCTTTTTTTTTTTTTTTTTTTGGCCATGCTGCGAGGCTTGCAGGTTTTTAGTTCCCCAACCAGGGTTTGAACCCATGCCCTCGGCAGTAAAAGCGCAGAGTCCTTACCACTGGACCTCCAGGGAGTTCCCCTTCAGGTCCCTTCTTTCATTTCCCGTTCTGCATTAATGGGTTGGACTCTGTAAGCATTTTCCTTTACAGTGAGTATGCAGTTAAGCTTCACAGTAGAGGACACTGGAGGGGCATTGTGGGAGGGTGAGGTCTTTTCTTCTTCTTTTCAGTGTTCTATGGGCTTTGGTTTTCATTTTGCTTTTGCTGCACCATTGCCAGAGGCATCTGCCTCAGCTGTATACCTAGAGCTCAGGCTCCTGATAAGCTTGCAGCCCCAGCCAATTGATGGCCATCTAGCTAAGCACACCAAGGTCCCCCAGACCTATTGGAGAATGGGCTTCAGACTCTCTGACTTCCTCTGTGTACCTGCCTCTCAGCTTCAGCCTGCTAGCACCCTGTACCCCTCCTGACAGGGACACTGTAGACCTAAGGCCTTGTTGCCCTGCAGGTGAACAGATTCTTGATGCCCCTCTCCTTCTCCATGCATGTCTGACAGCTTTGGCCTGCCTTTATTACTTCAGAAAGTCATTTCCTGTGGCCTTCCCGACACTGCCACTGTGTCTCCCAGGCCTTGCATTACCTTGCTTGTGAGTGGGCTCCCAGCACTGTGACTCTCTCGTTGCCCACCCGCCAGACTTGTCCCTTCTGAAGCCTGCAGGGGTCTTTCCTGGCAACTGTGGACCAGTTCTGGCCCGGGAAACCCAGCAAATGTCTCCCCCATCCAGTGGCTCTAACCATACCTTTTCCAAGAAGATCTGGGTCCTAACCTTGGGGAGGGCTTTCCCCTTCCAATTTTTTTCTTCCTTGGGTACCCTGGGGTATTCTTTAGAGTTCTCTTTTCACTTTAGAGTTTCATTTTTCCATTGTCATGGTTAATAATTCTTTATATTAAACTTTTCCTGTTCCAATTACTGTGTGGTTTTGATCTCTTGACTGAACCCTACTGTCTGTCTTTCATTTTAGAAGAATTCTGGATGATCTGATGTTATCTTGTCTCCATTGGCTAAGAGTCCACGTGGCACAGGGATTTCTTCATTCTGATTTGATTGCAGGACCACAGTACAAACTGAGCTTCACACCTGCTTCCTCAGGATATTCAGCACGTTTTAACAGCTCCTTGAGATCTGGGCACAAGATGCAGAGAATCTTATATAGTATAGCAACATCAGTGGCATTTATGCCAGGATAAAGTGGTCATCGAAAGCTTCTTGCTACAATTATTTAATTTTAATAAATACTAAATATTAACAATTTATGATATATAGTGATATTTTGAAATATAAGTAATAGCAAGAAGTATCTTGGATGCATAATTAAAAAGGTGAAAAACAATTGAGGGATGTGGGCAGCTGGTCACTAGCAATAGAACCATTAGTCCTGATGGGTCCATCCATTCATTCCGTTCTCCTATTAAGCATTAGGAGGATCCACAGACTCTTTGTTATCATAGGCTATTAACCTTTGACTGCTTGCTTTTGGCCTTTGAGTCCAGACATTCCGTTGGTGCTCCACATTTCTGTTGCCTTTTGTTCATAGTTACTATCCAAGATCTATGGTTCCCTACGTTTTTTCTTGACACCTGTCCTGATTAAAGTTGCAGCTGGTTACATGCCACAAATCTGTTATTAATAGAGTCTTCTCTGATAAATTTCAGTTTAGCTCTTAATTATCTGGAAATTTTATGGACACATTTAATTCAAGAAACATTTTAGAAATAAGCACTGTGGATACAATGACTCAATCTCTGTCTTCTAAGAAACTTAGAGTCTCATAGTTGAAGTGAGCATCATGATCCAGAAGTGCTTTAGGATGTGGCATTCTTACTGTCAAGTTTTTAAATCTTGTGACACTCTACTTTTATTATGAAGATGCAAATAATTTAAAAATAGACTAATCTGAGGAGTTTTAAGAATCATACTTCTAAATCCACATCAAAAAGTTTTTTTTCTTTTGTATTCTGAAAGTAAAGAAACCTCCCTCATGTTGTACTTAACTGTCTTTTCCTCCCCCTTTCAACTCTAAGCTGTGTTGTTTAGAGACTGCTTTATTCTTACTTATGGATATATCTTCAGCATGTAGGACCATGCCTAACATATAAATGCTTGAAAAATAAATTTAGCAAAAAGAAAATGAGTGAAGATTTAAGAATTGGAGTAGTTATAGGCAATGATATTAAAAGTCAGTCACGGGCTTCCCTGGTGGCATAGTGGTTAAGAATCCGTCTGCCAATGGCAGGGGACACAGGTTTGAGCCCTGGTGTGGTAAGATCCCACATGCAGTGGAGCAACTAAGCCCATGAGCCACAACTACTGAGCCTACGCTCTAGAGCCCGCGAGCCACAACTACTGAGCCTGTGTGCTACAATTACTGAAGCCCTCGCACCTAGAGCCCGTGCTCTGCAACAAGAGAAGTCACTGCGATGAGAAGCCCGCACACCACAACGAAGAGTATCCCCTGCTCGCCGCAACTAGAGAAAGCCCGCACACAGCAGCAAAGACCCAATGCAGCCCCCCCCCCCAAAAAAAAAGTCTCATGGCAGAAATTTAAAAGTTTGATTATAGCTACTATGGGGAAATAGATACAGGAAGAGTAGAAATTTGACCAGGTTGGGGAGGACAATTTGGAATATACCTTTTCCTGTTTTTGGTAAATTTTACTACACATCTATTCTCATGTCTACACAGGAGATATTTATCAGATTATTAGACGCTTTGGCTTCAGAAGTCTCCTTTACACTCTTAAAAATTATTGAAGCTTGAAGATTGTATTTGGTTATATCTCTCAATATTTACCATACTAGAAGTTTAAAAATATTATTGTACTAAATTAAGAATAAAAACACACTTAACATGTTAATATTTTTATGAAAAATGATTTTTCCAAAGCAAAAAAACTAGAGGAGTACTATTAGTTTACTTTTGCGAACCTCCAATGCCTGTATTAAAAGAAGATAGCTGATTATTTTTTTTTAATAAATTTATTTATTTTATTTATTTATTTTTGGTGCGTTGGGTCTTCTTTGCTGTGCGGGCTTTCTCTAGTTGCGGTGAGCAGGGGCTACTCTTCGTTGCGGTGTGTGGGCTTCTCATCGCGGTGGCTACTCTTGCTGCGGAGCACGGGCTTTAGGCGCGCTTTAGGGTTTCAGTAGTTGTGGCTTGCGGGCTCTAGAGCGCAGGTTCAGTAGTTGTGGTGCATGGGCTTAGTTGCTCTGTGGCATGTGGGATCTCCCCGGACCAGGGCTCAAACCCATGTCCCCTACCTTGGCAGGCGGATTCTTAACCACTGCCCCACCAGGGAAGTCCCAACAGCTGATTCTTGTATCTGCTTCTGGATTCAGTCTGTGGTGGTGGTTTTGGTTGAAGTGTATGACGAAAATTTAGGGTCACACAGATGATGTAGTTGAAAAAGGGAGGAGTATTTTAATAGCTCTTCAGATAATTGAAGATATTCTTTGATACATAGAGCTTGACAGTGGTAAATTCCTCCTTTTTTCTGTTATTGAAGTCTAGCTGATTTACAATATTATGTTAGTTTCAGGTGTACAACATAGTGCTTTGATATTTTTAAAAATTATACTCTATTTGAAGTTATAAAATGTTGGCTATATTCTCTGTGCTGTACATTACATCCTTGTATCTTATTTATTTTATGCCTAGTAGTTTGTACCTCTTAATTCCCTACCCCTATATTGCCCCTCCCCTCAACCTTGTCTCCACTAGTAACCATTAGTTTGTTCTATGTATCTGTGTGTCTGTTTCTGTTTTGTCATACTCATTTGTTTTATTTTTTAGATTCTACATGTAAGTGAAAATATACAGTATTTGTCTTTCTCTGCCTTATTTCACTAAGCATAATACTTTCCAGGTACATCCATGTTGTTACATATGGCAAAATTTATTCTTTTCTATGACTGAGTAGACAGCAGTAATTTCTTATTCTTTTATTAACATTTTTTTAAATTGGAGTATAATTGCTTTAGAATGTTGTGTTAGTTTCTGCTGTAGAATGAAGTGAATCAGCTGTATGTCTACCTATATCTCCTACCCTGTGGACCTCCCTCCCCCGCCCCCTCATCCCACCCATCTCAGTCGTCACAGAGCACCAAACTGAGCTTTCTGTGCTTTATAGCATGTTCCTACTAGCTATCAGTTTTACGCATGGTAGTGTATATATGTCAATCGTAGTCTCCCAATTCGGCCCACCTTCCCCATCACCCCCTGGGTCCACATGTCTGTTCTGTACATCTACATCTCTATTCCTGCCCTGCAAATAGGTTCTTCTCTACCATTTTTCTATATTCCACATATATGTGTTACTATATGATATTTGTTTTTCTCTTTCTGGCTTACTTCATTCAGACTGACAGACTCTAGGTCCATCCACATCTCTACAGATGACCCAATTTCGTTCCTTTTTATGGCTGAGTAATATTCCATTGTATATATGTGCCACATCTTCTTTATCCGTTCATCTGTCATTGGACATTTAGGTTGTTTCCATGTTCTGGCTATTGTAAATAGTGCTGCAATGAACATTGGGGTACATGTGTCCTTTTGAATTATGGTTTTCTCAGGGTATATGCCCAGTAGTAGGATTGCTGGGTAATATGGTAGTTCTGTTTTTAGTTTTTTAAAGAACCTCCATACTGTTCTCCATAGTGGCTGTACCAATTTACATTCCTACCAGCAGTGCAAGAGGGTTCCCTTTTCTCCACACCCTCTCCAGCATTTACTGTTTATAAATGTTTTGATGATGGCCACTCTGACCAGTGTGAGGTGATACCTCATTGTAGTTTTGATATGCATTTCTCTAATAATTAGTGATGTTGAGCATCTTGTCATGTGCCTCTTGGCCATCTGTATGTCATCTTTGGTGAAATGTCTATTTAGGTTTTCCACCCATTTTTTGACTGGGTTGTTTGTTTTTTTGATATTGAGCTCCATGAGCTGTTTGTATATTTTGGAGATTAATCCTTTGTTGCTTCGTTTGCAAATATTTTCTCCCATTCTGAGGGTTGTCTTTTCATCTTGTTTATTGTTTCCATTGCTGTGAAAAGCTTTTAAGTTTCATTAGGTCCCATTTGTTTATTTTTGGTTTTATTTTCATTACTCTAGGAGGTGGGTCAAAAAAGATCTTGCTGTGGTTTATGTCAGAGTGTTTTTCCTTTGTTTTCCTCAAAAGTTTTGTAGTGTCCGGTCTTACATTTATGTCTTTAATCCATTTTGAGTTTATTTTTGTGTATGGTGTTAGGGAGTGTTCTAATTTCATTCTTTTACATGTAGCTGTCCAGTTTTCCCAGCACCACTTATTGATGAGGCTGTCTTTTCTCCATTATATGTTCTTGCCTTATTTGTCATAAAGTAGGTGACTATATGTGTGTGGGTTTATCTCTGAGCTTTCTATCCTGTACCACTGATCTATATTTCTGTTTTTGTGCCAGTACCACGCTGTCTTCGTTACTGTAGCTTTGTAGTATAGCTTGAAGTTGGGGAGCCTGATTCCTCCAGCTCCATGTTTTTTTCCCTCAAGATTGCTTTGGCTATTCAGGGTCTTTTGTGTTTCCACACAAATTTTAAAATTTTTTGTTCTAATTCTGTGAAGAATGCCACTGGTAATTTGATAGGGATTGCATTGAAACTGTAGATTGCTTTGGGTAGTATAATCATTTTCACAAATCTGATTCTTCCAATCCAAGAACATGGTATATTTCTTCTGTTTATGTCATCTTTGATTTCTTTCATCAGTGTTTTATAGTTTTCTGAGTACAGGTCTTTTGTCTCCTTAGATAAGTGTATTCTTAGGTATTTTATTCTTTTTGTTGCGATGGTAAATTGGATTGTTTCTTTAATTTCTCTTTTTGATCTTTCGTTGTTAGTGTGTAGGAATGCAAGAGATTTCTGTGCATTAATTTTGTATCCTGCAACTTTACCAAGTTCATTGATTAGTTCTAGTAGTTTTCTGATGGCATCTTTAGGATTTTTAATGTATAATATGTCATCGGCAAACAGTGACAGTTTTACTTCTTTTCCAATTTGTATTTGTTTCATTTCTTTTTCTTCTCTATTGCCATGGCTAGGACTTCCAAAACTATGTTGAATGAGTGGCAACAGTGGACATCCTTGTCTTGTTCCTGGTCTTAGTGGAAATGCTTTCAGTTTATCACCAGTGATGTTTGGTGTGGGTTTGTCATATATGACCTTTATTATGTTGCAGTAGGTTCTGTCTGTGCACATTTTCTGGAGAGTTTTTATCATAAATGGGTGTTGAATTTTGTCAAAAGCTTTTTCTGTACCTATTGAGATGATCATATGGTTTTTATTCCTTAATTTGTTAATATGGTGTATCACATTGATTTATTTGCATGTATTGAAGAATACTTTCATTCCTGGGACAAATCCCACTTGATCATGATGTATGATCCTTTTAAAGTGTTGTTGGATTCTGTTTGCTAGTATTTTGTTGAGGATTTTTGTGTCTGTGTTCATCAGTGATATTGATCTGTGATTTTCTTTTTTTGTGATATCTTTTTCTGGTTTTGGTATCAGGGTGATGGTGGCCTCATAGAACAAATTTGGGAGTGTTCCTTCCTCGGCAATTTTTTTGAAGCGTTTAAGAAGGATAGGTGTTAGCTCTTCTTTAAATGTTTGGTAGAATTCGCCTGTGAAGCCATCTGGTCCTGGGCTTTTGTTTGTTGGAAGATTTTTAATCACAGTTTCAACTTCAGTGCTTGTGATTGGTCTGTTTTTATTTTCTATTTCTTCCTGGTTCATGCTTGGAAAATTGTACCTTTCCAAGAATTTGTCCATTTCTTTGAGGTTGTCCATTTTAATGGCATATAGTTGTTTGTAGTAGTCTCTTACAATCCTTTGTATTTCTGCGGTGTCAGTTGTGATTTCTATTTCATTTCTAATTTTTTTGATTTGCACCCTCTCCCTTTTTTTCTTGATGAATCTGGCTAAAGGTTTATCAATTTTGTTTATCTTCTCAGAGAACCAACTTTTACTTTTATTGATCTTTGCTATTGTTTCCTTTGTTTCTGTTTTATTTATTTCTGCTCTGATATTTATGAATTCTTTCCTTCTACTGACTTTGGGTTTTCTTTGTTCTTCTTTCCCTAGTTGCTTTAAGTGTAAGGTTAGATTGTTTATTTGAGATTTTTCTTGTTTCTTGAGGTGAGGTTGAATTGCTATAAACTTCCCTCTTAGAACTGCTTTTGCTGTGTCCCATAGGTTTTGGGTCGTCATGTTTTCATTGTCATTTGTTTCTAGGTATTTTTAATTTCCTCTTTGGTGTCTTCAGTGATCTCTTGGTTATTTAGTAGCATGCTGTTTAGCCTCCATGTATTTGTGATTTTTTTCAGTTGTTTTTCTGTAATTGATTTCTAATCTCATAGCCTTGTTGTTGGAAAAGATGCTTGATACGATTTCAGTTTTCTTAAGCTTTCCAAGGCTTGATTTGTGACCCAAGATGTATCTATCCTGGAGAATCTTCTGTGTGCACTGAGAAGAAAGTGTATTCTGCCACTTTCGGGTGGACTCTCCTATAAATATCAATTAAATCTATTTGGTCTATTGTGTCATTTAAAGCTTGTGTTTCCTTATTTATTTTCTGTTTGGATGATTTGTCCGTTGCTGTAAGTGGGGTGTTAAAATCCCCTACAATTATTGTGTTACTGTTGATTTCTCCTTTTATGGTTAGCATTTGCCTTATATATTGAAGTGCTCTTATGTTGGGTGTATAAATATTTATAATTGTTATATCTTCTTTTTGGATTGCTCCCTTGATCATCATGTAGTGTCTTTCCTTATCACTTGTAACAGTCTTTATTTTAAAGTCTATTTTATCTGATATGACTGTTGTTACTCCAGGTTTCTTTTGATTTCCATTTGCATGGAATATCTTTTTCCGTCACCTCACTTTCAGTCTGTATGTGTCCCTATGTCTGAAGTAGGTCTCTTGTAGACAGCATATATATACAGGTCATGTTTTTGTATCCATTCAGCCAGTCTGTGTCTTTTGGTTGGGGCATTTAATCCATTTACATTTAAGGTATTTATTGATATGTATGTTCCTATTACCATTTTCTTAATTATTTTAGGTTTGTTTCTGTGGGTCTTTTTCTTCACCTAGAGAAGTTCCTCTAGCATTTGTTGTAAAGCTGGTTTGGTGGTGCCAAATTCTCTTAACTTTTGCTTGTCTGTAAAGGTTTTAATTTCTCCATCAAATCTGAATGAGATCCTTGCTGGGTAGAGTAATCTTGGTTGTAAGTTTTCCTCTTTCATTACTTAAAGTATACCCTGCCACTCCCTTCTGGCCTGCAGAGTTTCTGCTGAAAAACCAGCTGATAACCTCATGGGGATTCCCTTGTATGTTATTTTTTGCTTTTCCCTTGCTGCTTTAAATATTTTTTTTCTTTGAATTTAATTTTTGATAGTTTGATTAATATGTGTGTTGGTGTGTTTCTCCTAGGGTTTATCCTGTATGGGACTCTTTGTGCTTCCTGGGCTTGGGTGGCTATTTCCTTTTCCACATTAGGGAAGTTTTTGACTATAATCTCTTCGAATATTTTCTCAGACCCTTCCTTTTTCTGTTCTTCTGGGACCCCTATAATTCGAATGTTGGTGCGTTTAGTGTTGTCCCAGAGGTCTCTGAGATTGTCTTCAATTCTTTTCATTCTTTTGTCTTTATTCTGCTCCTCGGCAGTTATTTCCACCATTCTGTCTTCCAGCTCATTCATTCTTCTGCCTCAGTTATTCTGCTGTTGATTCCTGCTAGTGTATTTTTAATTTCATTTATTGTGTTGTTCACCTCTGTTTGTTCTTTAGTTCTTCTAGGTCTTTCTTAAATATTTCTTGTATTTTCTTGATCTGTGCCTCCATTCTGTTTCTGAGATTTTGGATCATTTGTACTATCATTACTCTGAATTCTTTTTCAGGTAGGTTGCTTATTTCCTCTTCATTTATTGGGTCGTAGGTTTTTACTTTGCTCCTTTATCTGTAACATGGTTTTTTGTTGTCTCATTTTTTTTTTTTTTTTTTTTTATGGGTGGGACTGTGTTCCTGTCTTACTGGTTGTTTGGCCTGAGGCTTCCAGCACTGGAGTTTGTATGCTGTTGGGTAGAGCCAGGCGTTGGTGGTGAGATGAGGACCTCCAGGAGACCTCAGTCTGATTAATATTCCTTGGGGTCTGAGGTTCTCTGTTAGTCCAGTGGTTCGGACTCAGAGCTCCTAGCACAGGGGCTCAGGCCCAACCCCTAGCCCGTGAACCAAGATCCCGCAAGCCACGCGGGGTGGCAAAGAAAAAAAAAGGGAGGAGACAATAACAAAGAGTAAAATATAAATAAGATTAGAAAACTAACAGATATGTTATAAAAAATAAAAATATAGATGAAACAATAACAAGATAAGACAGATCTACAGTAGCAAGAAAGAGGGAAAAGAAAAACAAGCAGAAAAGGCCTTAGTTGTAGGGGGTGGGGCTTAGGCAGCGGTTTGGATTAAGTGGGGATGGGGTCTAGGTTTAGGACCCACAGCCCTGGGAGGATGGGGGCGGGGCATAGGCTCAGTGCAGCCAGAGGGGCCCTGGAGTGCCTCTGGCCTCAGAGTGTGGATGATGAGGTCCAGGACCTCAGCAGGGTCCCCAGGGTCGGATTGGTTGGGGAAATGTTAGCCGCGCTTCTCCCCGCTGATCCTCCCATCCCAGAGTGTCCCTCCCCGTTCGCCTCTACTCTTCTCCCCCCCTCCCCCTGCCACGCCCCTAGGACCCACATGGCTGGAGGGGATCTTGGATGATCGAGGACCAGGCCCGGGACCCCAGCAGGCTCCCCGGGCCCAAGTGGGCAGGGGAAACACTAGGCACGTTCCCCCCGATCCTCCATTCCTGGAGGGTCCCTTGTCTTCCTCTCTCCTTTCCCCCCACCACCTTGCTCCCATGCCCCTACGGCTCACACGGTTGGAGGGTGCCCTGCAAGGTAGAGGACCAGGCCGGGGAGCCCAGCAGGCCTCCCGGGGCCTGCCTAGGTGGGGGAAATGCAAGCTGCGTTACCTCCCTGATCCTCCGATCCCTGAGGGTCCCTCCCCGTTCGCCTCTCCTCTTCTTTCCCCACCATCCCTCCCACACCCCCAGGACCCACATGGCCAGAAGTGGCCTTGGAGGGCAGAGAACCTGGCCTGGGACCCCAGCAGGCTTCCCAGGGCCCGATTGGGCAGGGGAAACGCTAGCCGCTTTCCCCTCTGATCCTCTGAACCCCCAAGGGTCTCTGAAGGCTTGGGAACCCCTTCCCTCCCCCAGCCACCCCTCAGGGGTGCTGTTCCCATTTGGCCTCTACTTCTCCTCCCCCCTTGCTCCCCCCTACGTCCTACCTTATCACTTGGGGGTTCCTCCTGTCCCCTTGGGTGTTTAGGTCCCCCACCAGCATCTGGTTAGGTGCCCTAGTTGTGGGGGGATGCAAACTCTGCGTCCTCCCACTCTGCCATCTTGACCCCGCCCCCCACAGCAGTAATTTCTTAAAGGTTTAATTGCATTATGGAATCTGAAACCCTGTCAATGAACCTTTGGTACTTTGTTATATTAAAATCCATTAGTCTGGGGACTTCCCTGGTGGTGCAGTGGTTAAGAATCTGCCTGCCAATGCAGGGACATGGGTTCGATCCCTGGTCCGGGAAGATCCCATATGCTGCAGAGCAACTAAGCCCATGGGCCACAACTACTGAGTCTGTGCTCTAGAGCCTGTGAGCCACAACTACTGATCACATGCACCACAACTACTGAAGCCCACACGCCCTAGAGCCCGTGCTCTCCAACTGCTAAGCCCACGTGCTGCAATTACTGAAGCCCATGCGCTGTAGGACCTGCGTGCCGCAACTATGGAGCCTGCGTGCTGCAGCTGCTGAAGCCCGCACTCCTAGAGCCCGTGATTCTCAGCAAGAGAAGCCACCACAATGAGAAGCCCGCACATCTCAACGAAGAGTAGCCCCCACTCACCACAACTAGAGAAAGCCCATGTGAAGCAACGAAGACCCAATACAGGCAAAAAAAAAAAAAAACGTAAAAAATTAAAGAAAAAACCATCTGGTCTGTCTTAGATTTGAATGGATATTTTACTTATGCATGAGCTTGTAACATCATGCATTGATCATTTGAAAAAGATTGGTTCCTTGAGTTATGCAGATCTTGAAAATGTTGACCCATTTCATTATATATCAAAAATTGTTAATATCATCACAGATCTCTAAAGGAAATTTTTTAAGTATTACGAAGCTGTCAAGCTTATAGTGAATTGACAGCTTGAATTTCATCACTGAAAACAATGCCATTGGTTGTTTTACTTGAAGTGTTAGGCTCAGTTTATTTTTGAGAGAATATTTGTCAAATATCCAAGTCTGAGTAGTTATAGTTTTTTTTTACCCATAGACTTTTAAAAAGAAATGGTCTCAGGGACTTCCCTGGTGGTCCAGTGGTAAAGAATCCACCTTGCAATGCAGGGGACACAGGTTCGATCCCTGGTCAGGGAACTGGAACAGGCAACTAAGCCCGTGTGCCACAACTACTGAGCTCTCATGTCTCACCTAGAGCCCACATGCCACAGACTACAGAGCCCTCTGGAACCTGCACGTCACAACTACATAAGAGAAAACCTGCACGCCACAACTAGAGAGAAGCCCGCGCACCACAACAAAGAGCCTGCACGCTGCAACTAAGACCAGACGCAGCCAAAAATAAAGAAAAAAAATAGAAATGGTCTCAAGGATTGAGGTTTAATAAAGTTAATAATTTTTACTGCTTCATCAAGGACATTCTCACGTGAAACTGGCATTTAAAAAAATTTAATATGAGTGAGTGGCAATAAGGAATATGATTACTAGTAAGTATAGTTTGGTGTCATTGTCTTGATTCATGCCAAGAGGTCAGCAGTTTTACTGCCATTGCTTTTAGATTATCAGTGCAAATGTCAATGTGGTGAAAAATGCAACTTCTGTCTTGGTATTATTATGAAAATGGTTTTGACCTTGTTGATCCCTTAAAAGGCCCTCGGGGGGACCCCCAGCTGTCTGTGGACCAAACTTTGAGAACACACAGCACATATATGAACACACATATATGTATATACACATGGGTTTCCTTGAAGCATTTTCAATACTGACATTGAATTTTCTCACTGTGTGATTCTATGGATGTGCCATAATTTAGCCAATAAATAGAATTCTGCAGCTATTTGAGATAGACTGATATAGAAAGATGTCCAATATATATTTTTAAGATACAGAAAACAAATGTTGCGTAGCAATATGTTTTGTAAGATCCCATCTGTGTTTAAATAGACATACATATTTGTGTGAAGTCATACCTAATGTGTATAACCTGTGATGATGTGGGTGGAGGGATATTTTTACTTTCTGCCTTATATGTTCTGTACTGTGGAATTCAACTGCACCCAAGTAGCTGTAACTTTAATGTTGGGAGATGTACAGCCCGGCTTCTTAAACAATAAGCGTGTCACTGGGTGAAAGGGAGTGGCTTCTGAATTGGTTGAGGTTCTTAGCTATTGTTGTCGTTGCTAGTGGATTATTTTCAGCTTTTCTCCACATCCTTATATATTAAAGAGTGAAATTTTCTTATTAATCTTAGTAAGTGAGCAATTTATCTCTTTCAATAAATGGTACAGTCCATTTGTAATACTTATAGTTGCAGTGAACCTTGCAGGCAGCAGCTGTGGTTGTATGGAGGGAAGTGTTGGTTAATCATCTGTCTTTTAGCTATTCTCACATTTTTAGTACATAAGCCTCAGCTGCAAAAGAGAGTCCTATTGTAATTTACAGAACCATTGGATATGTAGTTACTCTTCTAGTGTTACAGTGAAAAGAACATGCCTTTTGGAGTCAGATAGATTTAGGCCCAAATCTTCTCTCCATTATTTACTTAACGGTGTGATCTTGTACAAATTAACGTCTGAGCCTATTTTGTTATTGGTGAGTTAGGGATTATAGCTTCCTGTTCTGAGGATCATATCTGTAGTGTGTATATAGCCCAGTGCTCGACACAACGTCAGCTACTGTTAGCGCTCATCTGTTGCTCGGTCTGCCTTTCCTCTAATATACTGCACTTTCTCTGTCTCCTTCTTCAGTGTTGCACTGTTCCACTGAGAACGTTCTGGTTAGCCTTTAAGATTTTTAGCTGTCTCATCTTCTAGGAAGTTCTGTTTCCTTTAGGCTGAGTTAGTTGTTTTCCCCTTGTGGTTCTACATCTCACCAATATGACACTTAACTCATTTTATTTTTCTCCAATTTTTTTTAACTTGTAGAATTTTCAAATTTACCAAAAGACCCTAAAGAACAGTGTAGTGAACACTTATATACCTTTTGTCCAAGTTCACTGATGAACATTTTGCCACATTTTCCTGTATCTCTGTGTGTGTGTATCATTTTTTTACTGAAGCACTTGAGAATAAGTTGGAGATATTGTGACATTTCATCCCTACTTCCCATATTTCCCCTATAGTCACAATACCATATTATTCAAGGAATTTAGCACTCAAGGAATTTAGCATTGATATAATACTATTATCAAATATGTAGTCAATATTCAGATTTTTCCAGTTATTCTAAAAATGTTTTTTTTTAGATTTTTTTCTTTTTTGGATCCAGGATTATGCCTCTAGGTTTGTTTCTTTAATCTAGACTATTCCTTATGCATTTTTTTTGGTCTTTCATGACATTGACATTTTTAAAGAGTATGAGACAGTTGTTTTGTAGGTTTCACCATCTTGATCTGATTGTTTTCTCATGATTAGATCATTGTTTTTTGTTTGCTTTGTTCCATCTCTCGTCACACTATGATTTCCTATGAGAAAGGCAAAGCAGTTCCTGACAGATCTAAGAAAGAACTGGCCCGACACTACCTATTTGGTTGACTTTGGTGTTTCTTAAAGTTGGCCTGGCTGTGCTGTTCTTCTGTTGAATGTAAGCAGTTTCACAGAACAGGAACATTAGACAAGGCCACTCTGTGTCCTTGGATCAAGACTAAAACGAGACCACTCTGTAATCATGTCTGAACACAGACAAAAACATTTTTCAAATCACAAAAATGATCAAGCATATCTTCATCCTGGCTATCGTGATGACTACAGCTTTTTTCTTATAAATCACAGCCTTAGCCTCTGTTCATTCTTCTTGCCTCATAGTAAGATTTATTAAAATCATAGAATCATAGAATTAGATAGAATTAACAGAATCATAGAATTACTTCTACTTCCTGACAGCATCCAAGCCAGGGCAAACAAAGCCCCACTTCTTTGAATCTTTCCCCAAAGCACCTAACACAGGCTCAAATCCTTAAGTCCTTTATAACACCCTCTTAGTGAAATGCCTCAGGTTTCTCCATAGTATACTTTCTCGGAGTCTTAAATCCAGCTTGTTTAACTAGAAGTATGTTCTTGGTGCTGTTGACTAGAGGGAATTCACACCTGAGAACGTTGGCCTCCCTCTTTTTCTTTTTACTCTGTGAATGAATTTTTAATACAGTTAAGAATTAGCACCAAGCTTTTCTGGCTAGTTTCTTACTGGTCAAGGATAACTTTTAGTTTTTTATAATCAGTTTTTGGTCACCGGCATTTGCATTTAAAAAAAGTGAACGCTGCTTTCAGGAGGTGTTCTATGTAATTAAAAAACAGAGAGAAAATCTCAAAGGTAGCTTATAAATCAAAGAGAGAGACTTTATTTCCGATGCTTTACCAGCTTTGTTAGAAGGTTTTGGTTTAATTTTCCTTTTGCAGCTTTTAATAGCAGACCACTGTTCAGTAATTTGGAGGTGGTGGAGTGGCTTAAAGATAATATGTACATACTCACACACAAATAATATAGTATGTAATATGTAATATTGTATAATAAACCTCAGGAAAAATTTGTTTTACATTTTCTATCACAATTACGTATAAATTTTCTACTCTGTTCACAGGAAAATAAAAAAATTTCCATTCCTGTGAATGGAAATTTAAAGCACTGTTAAGAGAAGCACGTGTTTATTAATTTCGCTTTGTTGTTGCCTTTTAAGGGAGGTTGATGATATTAAAAGATTAACAATTTGAGAATAGCCATTAATGTGTTGTCTACCATTAGAATCTTGCTAACTCTTAATCTAATTTTCAAATTAGGTGGCTTTGTAACATATATTAGGGCCAGTAGTTACTGCATTAAAATTCATCTGCTTATCTTCGTGCTGCCAATACTGTTTTTTGTTGTTGTTATTTTGAAATATCTTAGGAACAAAGAAGTGAACATGTTCTTTCATCATATTAGTTCTGATGATAGGATTCAGTGTAATTGAACCTTTTAATGCATTAGCCTTTAATTTTGGTTTTATTCCATTCTGAAAAATGTTCTAATTCATCTCTGCTTGTCCAAGTTTAGTGGAATAGAAATGCATAGATCAATAGAAATATAACAAAGACACACTTTTGACATGTTTATTCTATTTAGAAGTGATATGCTTGTTGCTTAAGCATTTAAATCTAGTTTAATAGGGAGGTGGGATGAGTCATTGATCACACTAGGATTAAAGCAGCTAATTTTTTATGTATTTGTTTCAGCCAGTAAATGAGACTTTTTTAGGATATCATCAAATATTAGGAAGTTTTTCATTAAAATTTTTCAACAAGTTGTTAGTTCATTTAAAGATAATATCAGGTGGTCTTGTGGGTTGAAGCATAATATAATATGTGCATTTTCTGGATTTCTGTTCTGAGATTGCAGATGCTCACATAAATACTAATTTACAGGTACTGCAGTTTACTTTTTTGTTTACAGGACAAACATGTTGGACAATAATCATAAGCACCGATGCATACTTAATTTATTATTTAGGCAAAACAAGGAATAACGGACATTTAGCTGTCATTTTAACCTGTTTGGCCTGCGGTTTTTTTCCCAAGATTGAATATCTTAGATTGTTTTCAGGCCACAGAATTTGCTCTACATGTTACGGCTCTTAGAAGTTTGTTTCCAGATAATATTATTGATCGGAATGCTAGCAGCGTCATTTTAGATGTGTTTTTTGTCATTGGAAGAATTTAATTTAATGTAATTGTTGCGTATGAACTGGGAACTAATAGGAAAGTAGATTTAGCATAATGGATTATATTAGGTTTGGTTACTTGTGACAAAACTTAAAACCAGATAGACGTCAATTTTTTTCTCATGGCATAAGCTCTGGAGGTAGGCTATGCAGGGCAGCATAGGAGGCAGGGCAGCTCCAAAGTAATCAGGAATCCAAGCTCCTGCCTTGTTGCTATGTCATTTTAACCTCCCACATCATAGTCCTTCTTGGAAAGGGAAAAGGAGATAGAAGAAAAAGCGGGAGGTGGGGAGGTGAGGGTGTATATCAATTGTCTCTTAAAGAGATTTCTGGTAATCTGCAAAATAACCATTGTTTATGTGTTATTGGCCAGAATTTAGTCCGTGTCCACATGTAACTGCAAGGCAAGATGGAAATTATAGTTGTTTTTTTTTTTCCCTGGGCCGCCATGTACCTAGTTAGAAATTGGGGATTATTTTACTTAGAAAGAAGGCGAGAACAGATATGGGGATAGCAGCTGGCTATCTCAAAGTAAATGAAGTAGCATACTGAATGTTAGGAATCCTCTAATTGATTGCCACTTGCCTGCTAACCTTTACTGGGCCTGGGCTCTTTGAGGATGCTGATACAAGTTACAGATCTTTTCCCTAGAAAAATGTATCTGTGGACATATGTGTGGAGTTTTGTAGGATTGTTGTAACCCATCCATTAAGCATAGGGAGTTGTTTATGGACCCACTGTTAAAATTTCTTTTTCTTTCTTTCTTTTTTTGTCTGTGTCGGGTCTGGCGGCACGTGGGATCTTCGTTGCGGCACGTAGTCTTCTCTCTAGTTGTGGTGTGCAGGTTTTCTCTTCTCTGGTTGTGGCGCGCAGGCTCCAGAGTGCATGGGCTCTGTAGTTGTGGCATGCGTGTTCCAGAGCGCATGTGCTCTGTAGTTTGTGGCACGTGTGCTCTCTAGTTGTGGCATGCATGCTCAATAGTTGTGGTGCACGGCTTAGTTTCCCTGCAGCACGTGGGATCTTAGTTCCCCGACCCGGGATTGATTGGAAGGTGGATTCTTTACCACTGGACCACCAGGGAAGTCCCTAAAATTTCTTATCAGTGAAAGATGACTATCTTCTAGGATAGAATGTTCCACCGTAAGATAGTTCTTTGTGTTAGAAAGTATTTCTATGCTTTTATTATTCAGTCATACAGTCAACAAAAATATATTAGCATGTTCTATATGCCAGACACTATGATGGTATTTGAAGATTTTTTTTTTTTTTTATTTGAAGATTTACAGACACCATGATTGGTTTATTAAGTATTAAGTGCTTACTATGTGCCTGGTATGGAACTGCTCATTTTAAGTACATTGCTCATTTTCTCCATTTTGTAAATTAGGAAATAATCTGCCTAAGATTTTATAGCTAGTGAATGATAGAGCAAGTAGTTTGAACCCAGGTCTAACTCTATAACCATTTCTTTTAGTTACCATGAAGTAGACATTTCACCATAAGCATGAGACACATTGAGCTGAGGTATTTAGTGGTTCAGTTTCAAATTCTTGCTGTGGGTAGTATAACTAGGAATCTCTCTCTCTCTCTCTCTCTTTTATCTTTAGGTTGACAAACATTTTTAATGTGATCATGCTACCTTGCTTATTTACATTCCATAGAAAAAACCTGTTCACTTTGTATAAAACATTGTTAACCATTTTAAGGTGATAACATGATTAAAATCAAAATGCTTGAACCTCAATCTGTTATTTTTCCACAAAGTCTACTTATTATGTCCAGTTTTTTAGCTGGGATATAGTATAATCTTACACATAAGGGCTGGTTTTAAATTAAAGTGTGTTGGATTAGATGTGACATTTACTAGTTTAGAACATCTTTTTTGTAATTATGTGTTTTTACAATATAGTTGAGCATTTTGAAACAGATTTCCCCATAAACAAGGGAGAGTAGAGAGTTGGCACAAATTTAGTTAGCACACCAAAATTTAATCATTAATTGTGTTTCTGAGTGGGTGGAAAATAGAGGTGATATTTTAAAAAGTAAAAAATAAATTTCCTTACTTTATAGTTATATTAAATACTTGTTGAGCTACTGCAGGAAGTATGGCACTGCAAAAGTACCTTCTTTTCTCTTTGTACTCTCAGATGTAGTTTAATGCTTTGACTAAAGCAAGTGAGGGCTCTGTTTTAATCCTTCTGTTTCTTTTTTTCCTCCCTTTCTTTCATTTGCTTCTTTGTAGTGATAACTGCAAAGAAGTTGACTTATTTCCAATAAGTTGTGGTGCCTATAACTAGGAATCTCTTTATACCTCAGTTTTCTATTAACATTTTGCAAAGCCACTTAAGTACGGGATGTGTTACTCTTTTGACTTTGTATTTTTTTGAACCTAAATTGCAATCAGTATGATACATGGCATGTGACAAATGCCAACCAGTAATCTTATCTGAGAGTAGTACAAAATGGTCATATTTGAAAATATCTTATCAGCATTCAAACTGTATATATCATTAAAAAAATTCTTTGAAAACCACCTTTCGATCACCTTGCAAACCAGAGCTCACTGTGCTGTGTGTGTTCTTTTTTTTCTCACAAGTGTGCTTTCATGTACACTGACAGCATCACACATGGAATTTGCCTTGAAAGCTTTTTGCTTCAAGCTGAGGTTTTTGACCCCACTGACATACAGATGTTCTCGTAATTTTCTCTCTTCAGCTCCGTTTATAAATCAAAAAAGAGTGGGAAAGGGAAAATTATATGAGTAATTACAGTATTAAATTACTATAGAAAAGCATTTGAGTTCTTTATTAATTCTGCTTTCAACTTTAGTTTCAGATTACCAGCTTCTTAAATGGTAAGTTTTTTATATTGACAGGCTTTAGATTATCACTGCATTATTTATTTACTAGTTGACACCTCTGCCTCTTGTTTTATCAGAAACATTATTTTCTTTTCTGGTGGGAGCACTACTGATTCCAATTGTAGAGACTAGATTTGACTTCAGAAGGTTGCCTGATAAGCAGAGCAAATAGGCAATGATAGGCCTGCTGCTGCTTTCTAAATTGTGAACATAAACTAACATAAATCAGTGTTTGATCTTTCTTTCCTTAAGTGTTGATTCTTATTTAATTCTAGGACGATTTGATGAAACTGTTATTGAAGAGAGGAGACAGTGTGCTGAAGATCTGCTACAGTTCTCTGCCAATATTCCTGCTCTTTATAACAGTAAACAGCTTGAAGATTTTTTCAAGGTTTGGTGTTCTTTCTGGAATATTTTGTATTTTATTAAATGTCTTTGTTTTCTAATTTGTAGTAAAGCAAGATTCAAGTTGTTTTTAAAACAAAATGTCATTTACTTTTGAATTTCATAATTCACTAAAATAAGTAGACGTTAATAGCTAAATAACAATGTCTATGGCATGTCTTCTGTTTCTCATGTAGAACTGTATATAATTTTCGATTCACAGATTTAAAAAAATTGATGCCGAGGGTTTAGAGGTTATCTAATTTACTCCATCATAATTGAAATACATTAAAATGTTTAAATATGATGAAACTCCAGTAGTTATCTTCACTTTTTGAGGTGTCTTTCAGTAGTAGGCTTCTTTTCTGTTAGTCTATATTAAATTTGTTCTAATTAGACTAAGCTATGTAAAGATAGAGCAAAAATAGTCACCGTACAACTTAAAGAGGTAGACTAGTACAAGTTGTATTGCCACAGATGTTTGGATAGTAGTGTTTTAAGTTTCTTGACATGTAATGCCTTCATTCTGCGTTCATTATCATTTTAAATAATAATTTTCTAGCTTATTTTGTATTGAAACTGTGCTAGTTGTCGGTTAATATCAATGTCTTTATTTATAATGTTAATGTCTTTTCCTATTTCATTTAGCTCTCTAGAAAAAAACTAGATGATTGTGCCATAATTATTTTTTCCCTTCTTTAACTAAAAATCTACTCAATTGTATATATGTCATTTCTTAAACCATATAGGCAGCAAGGTATATGAGGATCTTACAAAAGGATATAGCAAAGGATCTACAAAAGGAATTTATTTTTTATGACCTATTTTAGTTTACTGAAGGAAGTTGATCTTTTGAAAGATATTATAAACTTACGACTTAGAGTAGTAGAAAAGTTTGTAGTAACAATAAGATTCTTGCTGACTGACTTAATTGCTTAATTTTTCATTACTCTGCAAACGTGGCTGAGATGATAAATTTGGCTTCTGCTCATGACCTAATGCAGATATTTAGGATAAAAGGCTGCGTTGGGTCTTCGTTGCTGCACGTGGGCTTTCTCTAGTTGTGGCGAGTGGGGGCTGCTCTTCATTGTGGTGTGTGGGCTTCTCATCGTGGTGGCTTCTCTTGCTGTGGAGCATGGGCTCTAGGCGCGCAGGCTTCAGTAGTTGTAGCACGCAGGCTCAGTAGTTGTAGCACGCGGGCTCAGTAGTTGCGGCTCCCGGACTCTAGTGCGCAGGCTCAGTAGTTGTGGTACACAGGCTTAGTTGCTCTGTGGCATGTGGGATCTTCCCGGACCAGGGCTCGAACCTGTGTCCCTGCGTTGGCAGGTGGGTTTTTAACCACTGTGCCACCAGGGAAATCCCATGGCAGCATTAGTAAGCAAGAAGAATATTGCTCTATAGAAATTGTGAAAGGCAGTCTTGGAAATTAACACATGCCAAGGGCTAAAAAAGGGATATAGAGGTCAGATCATAGACTGAACAATTTAAATGAAAGCTAGCTGCTCATTCTATTTCTTTTGGGTCTGGAAATTCCTAATTGTAACTGTTGCCGGAAGACACTTATTTTTAGGCTTTGTGGAATGAGAAACGAAAGGAAGAAAAAATCGGGCAGTTTAAGAGAAGTCAAGCTAGTCTTGGAAAATATTTGGAAATATCTTAAGCAGTGTGCTTGGCAGGAGAGAGATACTGATTTGGTAATATCACAACAGTGATGCTTAGTTTCTTTACGTAGAGATCAGTAAATATGGTCTTTGAAGGTTATTTAGCTGCAGGTAAACAATAACAACAGCAAAACTCACCATATTATCTTAAACAAGAAAAGGGTTTATTTGTCTCATACAACAAAGTTTCTTTTTCCACATATATATATATTTTTAAATTCAGGTATAGTTGATTTACAACATTATATAAGTTTCAGGTGTACAACATAGTGATTCACAATTTTTAAAGGTTTTACTCCGTTTATAATCATTATAAAATATTGGCTACATTCCCTGTGTTGTACAGTATATCCTGGTAGCTTATTTATTTTATACATAGTAGTTTGTACCTCTGAATCCCCTACTCCTATTTTGCTCCTCCCCCTTTTCCTCTCCCCAGTCATAATCACTGTTTCTCTCTATCTGAGTCTGTTTCTTTTTTGTTATATTCATCAGTTTGTTTTATTTTTTAGATTTCACATATAAATGATATCATACTGTATTTTTCTTTCTCTTTCTGAGTTATTTCACTAAACATAACACCCTCCGAGTCCATCCATGTTGTTGCAAATGGCAAAATTTCATCCTTTTTTATGGCTGAGTAGTATTCTATTGTATATGTACACCACATCTTCTTTATCTGTTCATCTGTTGTTGGACACTTAGGTTGCTTCTATATCTTGCCCATTGTAAATAATGCTACTCTGAACATTGGGGTGCATATATCTTTTTTTTTAAACATCTTTGTTGGAGTATAATTGCTTTATGGTGTTGTGTTAGTTTCTGCTGTACAACAAAGTGAATCAGCTATATGCATACTTATACCCCCATATCCCCTCCCTCTTGCGTCTCCCTCCCTCCCTCCCTATCCCACCCCTCTAGATGGTCACAAAGCACCGAGCTGATCTCCCTGTGCCGTGCAGCTGCTTCCCACTAGCTATATATATTACATTTGGTAGTGTGTATATGTCCATGCCACTCTCTCACTTCATCCCAGCTTCCCCTTCCCCCTCCCTGTGTCCTCAAGTCCGTTCTCTATGTCTGTGTCTTTATTCCTGTCCTGCCCCTAGGTTCATCAGAACTATTTTTTTTTAGATTGCATATATATATGTGTGTGTTAGCATATGGTATTTGTTCTCTTTCTGACTTACTTCACTCTGTATGACAGACTCTAGGTCCATCCACCTCACTATAGATCAAGACAGTATGGTACCAGCACAAAAACAGAAATATAGATCAATGGAACAGGATAGAAAGCCCAGAGATAAACCCACACACATATGGTCACCTTATCTCTGATAAAGGAGGCAAGAGTATACAATGGAGAAAAGACAGCCTCTTCAATAAGTGGTGCTGGGAAAACTGGATAGCTACATGGAAAAGAATGAAATTAGAACACTCCCTAATACCATAC
This sequence comes from Tursiops truncatus, assembly GCF_011762595.2. Taxonomy (NCBI): domain Eukaryota; kingdom Metazoa; phylum Chordata; class Mammalia; order Artiodactyla; family Delphinidae; genus Tursiops; species Tursiops truncatus. The sequence continues at coordinate 41,035,666 of NC_047034.1, forward strand.
ACAAAAATAAACTCAAAATGGATTAAAGACCTAAATGTAAGGCCAGAGACTATAAAACTCTTAGAGGAAAACATAGGCAGAACACTCTATGACATAAATCATATATCTTTTTGAATTATGTTTTTGTTTTTTTTGGATGTATTGGAACTGCTGGGTCATATGGTAGTTCTGTTTTTAGTTTTTCGAGAAACCTCCACACTGTTTTCTTCAGTTGCAACACCAATTTACATTCCCATCAGCAGTGCACAGGGTTCCCTTTTTTCCACATCCTTGCTAACTAACATTTATTATTTGTGGTCTTTTTGATGATAGCCATTCTGACAGGGTGAGGTGATGTCTCATTGTGGTTTTGATTTGCATTTCTCTCATGATTAATGATGTTAAGCATCTTTTCATGTGCCTGTTGGCCATCTGTATGTCTTTGGAAAAATGTCTATTCAGGTCTTCTGCCCACTTTTTAATTGGGTTGACTGTTTTTTTGATGTTGAGTTGTATGAGCTCTTTATGTATTTTGGATATTAACCCCTTATTGGTCATATCATTTGCAAGTGTTTTCTCCCAGTCAGTAGGTTGTCTTCTCATTTTGTTGATGGTTTGCTTTGCTAGCTAGTGGGAAGCAGCGGCATAGCACAGGGAGATCAGCTCGGTGCTTTGTGACCGCCTGGAGGGGTGGGATAGGGAGGGTGGGAGGGAGGGAGACGCAAGCGGGAAGAGATATGGGAACATATGTATATATATAACTGATTCATTTTGTTGTGAAGCTGAAACTAACATACCATTGTAAAGCAATTATACTCCAATAAAGATGTTAAAAAAAAAAAAGATAAAAAAAAAAAGCTTTTTAGTTTAATTAGGTTCCGTTTGTTTATTTTTGCTTTTGTTTCCTTTGCCTTTGGAAATGGATCCAAAAAAATATTGCTATGATTTATGTCAAAGAATGTTCCACCTGTGTATTCTTCTAGGAGTTTTATAGTTTCCAGTCTAACATTTAAGTCTTTAATCCATTTTGAGTTTATTTCTGTATATAGTGTGAGAAAATGTTCTAATTTCATTTCATATAGAAAACATATATCAGATAGATATTGAGCAGTGGAATTGCTGAGTCTTATGGTAAGTTTATGTTTTTAAGAAACTGCCAAACTGTTTTCCAAAGTGACTTCACCATTCCCCAGCAATGTATGAAGGCTCTGGTTCTTTTACAACCTCACCAGCACTTGGTATCGTGTACTTTAAAAAATATAACTATGTGTATAATGGTGTCTCACTGTAGTATTAATTTCAATTTCGTAACCTCACCAACACTTGGTATTGTATGATTTTTTTTTTTTCTTTAATTTACTTTTGGCTGTGTTGGGTCTCCGTTGCTAGGTGCAGGCTTTCTCTAGTTGCGGCGAGCGGGGGCTACTCTTCGTTGTGATGTGTGGGCTCTAGGGCCCGCAGGCTTCAGTAGTTGTGGCACCCAGGCTTAGTTGCTCTGTGGCATGTGGGATCTTCCCGGAGCAGGGATCAAACCCGTGTCCCCTGCATTGGCAGGCAGAGTTCCAAATGTAATCTGGATACATGTTCTTTATTAGATATGTGATTTGCAAATATTTTCTCCGAGTGTATGGCTTGTCTTTTCATTTTCTTAATGGTGTCATTTGATGTGCAAAAGTTTTTAGTTTTGATGAAGTATAATTTACCATTTTTTTTCTTTTCTGAATCATGCTTTTGTTGTCATATCTAAGACCTCTTTGATTAACTCAAAGTCAAGAGAATTTTCTCCTACATTCCTTTCTGGAAGTCTGTGATCCATTTTCAGTTAATTTTTGTGTATAGTGTGAAGTAACAGTCTAAATTAATCTTTTGGCACTTGAATATCAAATAGTCTCAGCACTGTTTGTTGAAAAGACTATCCTTTCCCTATTGAAGTATGTTGGCACTGTTGCTGAAAAAGAATTGACTATACATGTAACGCTTTATTTCTGGACTTTTGACATCTTCTGTTGATCTATGTGCCTGTTCTTTTACCAGTACGTACTCTCTTGATTACTGTAGCTTTATAATATGTTTTGAAATCAGAAAGTGTAAGTTTTCCCACTTTATTTGTATTTTTCAAAGATGTTACGGCAATTTTGATTCCTTTGAATTTTCATAAAATGTTTTAGTATCAGCTTGTCCATATCAACAGAAAATTCCGATGAAATTTTGATTGGAATTTTATTAAATCTGTAGTTCAGTTTGGGGAGGATTGTTATCTTAACAATATTGTCTTCTAATCTATGAACATGAAATAACTCACCATTTATTTGTGTTCTTGAATTTGTCTCAGCAATGTTTTGCCATTTTCAGGTATAAGTCTGGCATTTCTTTTGTTAAATTTATTACTAAACATTTTATTCTTTTGTTGCTATTATGAATGGAATTGTATTTCTTCATTTAGCATTATACTTTAAAGGTTTATCCATGTTATAGCCAGTATCCATACTTCATTCCTTTTTTATACTTCTTATAATATTCCTTTGTATGGATCCACGGATATACCAAATTTAGTTTATCCATTCATCAGTTGTACATATAGATTGTCTTCTCCTTTTGACTATTATGAATGATGCTGTTATGAATACTGGCATATAAGTTTTTGTGTGGACATATTTTTTCATTTCTCTTAGTTATATACCTAGTAGTGGAATTGATGTGGGAAGATTTTAAATTTCTAATTCAGTTCATTTTCTTGTTGTAGGTCTATTCTAATTTTCTCTTTCTTCTTGAATCAGCTTGTTAACTTGTATCTTCCTAGGAGTTTTCATCTAAATTCTATAATTTGTTCATAGTGTTCCTTCCAGTGTTTTAAATTTCTATAGGTATGGTAGTGATGTCCCCTCTTTCATTCATGATTTTGGTAATTTGTGTCTTATCTATTTTTTCTTGACCTGTCTAGCTAAAAGTTTGATATTTTTGTTGATCTTTACAAAGGATTAACTTGGTTTCATTAATTTTTTTCTCTATTTTTCTATTTCATTTCACTGATTTCTGTTCTAAACTCTGTTTCCTTCCTTTCGCATGCTTTGGGTTTACTTTGCTCTTTATCTAATTCTTTAATTCCTTAAATCTGAAGCTTAAGTTATTGATTTGAGATGGTTCTTCTTGTCTAACAGGCATTTACAGCTATAAATTTTCTTCTTAGCATTGTTTGAGCCTCATCCCATAAATTTTTGTTTTATTTTCACTTTTATTCAGTTCAAAGTATTTTCTGATTACTTTTATGATTTTTCTGTTGACCCATTGGTTATTTGGAAACATGTTCTTTAATTTCCAAATATTTGTGCATTTCTTAAAGTTTCATCTGTTGTTGATTTCTAATTTTGTTTTCTTGTGGTTGTGGTCAGAAAATATACATTGTGGACTTCCCTGGTAGCTCAGTGGTTAAGAATCTGCCTGCCAATGCAAGGGACACAGGTTCGAGCTCTGGTCTGGGAAGATCCCACATGCCACGGAGCAACCAAGCCCGTGTGCCACAACTACTGAGCCTGCACTCTAGAGCACACGAGCCACAACTACTGAGCCCACATGCCACAACTACTGAAGCCCGCATGCCTAGAGCCCTTGCTCCACACCAAGAGAAGCCACCTCAATGAGAAGTATGTGCACCGCAATGAAGAGTAGCCCCCACTCGCCACAACTAGAGAAAGCCCACGCGTAACAGTGAAGACTCAACACAGCCAAAAATAAATAAATAAATTTATAAAAAGAAAAAAAAAGAAAATATACATTGTATGATTTCATCCCTTTAAAATTTACTGAGACCTGATTTATTTCCTAGCAACATTGAAAGGAGCATATATTTTGTTGTCAGGTGGAGTTTTATGTAAATATCTGTTAATTCAAGTTACTTGATAGTGTTGTCATCTTTATCCTTGCTTATTTTCTGTCTAGTTGTTCTAGCAATTATTGAGATTGAAGTATTGAAGTCTCTAATTATTGTTGAATTTTCTATTTTTCTTTTCAGTTATGTTAATTTTTACTTTATTTTGGGGCTTTTTTGGCATAGAATGGTTATATCTTCCTGATGAATTGATTTTCTCAACCTTATGAAATGCCCCTCTTTCTAGTAATATTTATTGTCTTAGTCTGTTTTGTGTGATTTTAATATAGGCACTCTAGGTTTCTTACAGTTGCATGGTACTTTTATTCTTTTGCTTTCTGTCTGTATTATTGAATCTAAAGGGTACTCTTACGTGCACTATATATAGTTTAAAAAAACTATATATAGTTTTTTTTATTCAGTAGGCAAATTGCTGTTGTTAATTGTGGTATTTAGTCCTTTTATATTTAATTATTGATGAGATTGAACTTTTGTCTGCCATTTTGCTATTTGTTATATGTCTCATATTTTTTGTTCTTTTGTTTTTCTACTTTATACCACCTTTTGTATTAAATAGGTATTGTTTATTATACCACTTAAACTCTTTTTTTTTAGGTGTGTGTTTTTAAAAGTTATATTCTTACTGTTTGCTCTAGGGATTAAAATATGCACTTTAACTTATGACAATTTACTTGAGAAGAATACTAACATAATTCCAGTAAAATATAGAAAGTTCGCTCCATAGAGCTCTATTTACTCCTCCTTTTTTGTTATATTATCGTATACCTCAAATGTAAACTGAACAATACAGTGTTATGATGCCTTTTCAAAGAGTTAAGGGAGGAAGAGAGAAGAACATACATTTATGTAGTCTTTTTATTTACCCTCATATTTCCTTTTTTAGGTGTTATTTGTTCAGGTAGATTTGAATTACCATACGTTGTCATTTCCTTTCATCTTGAAGGATTGTAGTTTCTTCTTCTGTGCAAGGCAGGTTTGCTAGCAATAGAGTCTCCCAGTCCTTGTCTGGAAATGTTTTTATTTACTCATCATTTCAAAAGAATAGTTTGCTGGATGTATAGAATTATTGATTGTTCTTTTTAACAGTTTGAATTTATCATTCCTCTGTCTTTTGTCCTTTATTGTTTTTTTTTGTGTGTGTGGTATGCGGGCCTCTCACCGTTGTGGCCTCTCCCGTTGCGGAGCACAGGCTCCGGACGCGCAGGCTCAGCGACCATGGCTCATGGGCCCAGCCGCTCTGTGGCATATGGGATCTTCCCGGACCGGGGCACGAACCCGTGTCCCCTGCATCGGCAGGCGGACTCTCAACCACTGCGCCACCAGGGAAGCTCCCTTTATTGTTTTTTTATGTGAAGCCAGCTGTTAATTATACTGTAGTTCCAGTGTATAAGTCTTTTTCTGTTGCTTCTTTCTGAATTTAGCCTTTGTCTTTCAACAGTGACTAGCTGTTGATCTGTTTCTGTTTATTTTATTTTGGGTTTAATTTATCTTCTTGTGTTTGTAGATTAATATTTTTGTCAAATTTTGGAAGTTTTATGCCCTCACCTCTTCAAATATTCTTTTTCAGCCCTTTTTCCTCTCTCATGTGTGGTACTCCTATTACATGTAAGTTGGTATGCTTGATATTATCCCACAGCTCTCCCTGGTTCTCTGTTATTATTCAGTTTTTTTCTTATGGTGTTCATATTGGATAGTTTCTGTTGATCTTCAAGTTCATTGGTTATTCTTCTTTCTCAAATGAATTGTTGAACTTCTCTAGTGAATTTAAAATTTTGTTACTATACTTTTCAACTCTAGCATTTTCATCTGGTTCTTTTTTTCTTAAAATTGAGATTAATTCACATTACATAAAATGCACCAATTAAGGCATACAGTTCAGTGTTTTTTAGTTTGTTCACAAGGTCATGAAACCATTATTACTCTCTAATTTCAGAACATTTTTATCACCCCAAAAGAAACGTTATACCCGTTAGCATTCACCCCTCCTACCCCACTTGCCCCAACCCCTAGCAAACACTAATTTACTTTCTGTTTTGATGGATTTGCCTATTCTGGACATGAATGGAATCATACAGTATGTGGCCTTTTGCATCTGACTTGTTTCACATAGCTTAATGTTTTCAAGGTTCATCTGTGTTGTAACATGTATCAGTACTTAAGTCCTTTTGATGGCTGAATAATATTCCATTAAGTGGATATGAATATACCACATTCTGTGTATCCATTCATCATCACACTTTACTCTTTCTTTGTATGTCTCATAAGTTTGTTGTTGAACACTGAAAAATTTGGATAATATATTATAGCAACTCTGTGTTCTAATTTTTTTCCCCTGAGGGTTGTTGCCATTGTTTTATTAGTGTGTTCAGTAACATGTCTGTACTAAATCTGTATAGTCTGTTCGATGTACGGTGTGTGACTGCTAATATCTCTGCTCAGCTTAAAATCTTTATTGTATTTTTAAACCTGGCTAGGTGCCTTGTATAAGCATAGCTTGGGTCAGCCAGTGATTTGCCTTTGCTTGTACACTTTGTTTCATTATATGCTTCTCCCTTATGCTGATGATTCTTTGTGTGTTTTCAAGGTTCAAGCAGTTTTAAAGTTTGCCCTGGCTTTTGTTTTCCTTTGGGATCTCTTGCATTTCTCTGCATGTGCACCCTCTCATGGTTTGCCAGGGATTTGCAGATAGCTTGATCCGTCTCTGGTTTTTCCTGCATGGATAGGTAGAGAACTTATTAATAACCCTTATGGCCATGTTATTTTCTGGATCTTCCTGCTAAATGTCTGGCTAATGTGCTGGTCCTTTGCTTACTACAACTTCATGCTTGCTGAGCCACTGTTCTTGCCATTTCTTTGGCACTAAGATTGCTACTATTATTGGTAACACTGTTTTTTGTGGGGGGGGAACTTTTTTCTGTGCTTAAGTCTAAATCATGCCAGCCTCTTCTGCAGGTGATCTACTTGTTTTTAAGGCTTGTCTTCCCTTGTATAATTACCATGGCAACCCAGCTGGGAGGGAATATGTGAACAACCTCAGGCAAGAATGTCACAGACCCCCACAGTTCTCACCGGGGCTTCTGTGGTTTTATGAATAGCCACTTATTCATTTGCTTTATGTTTTTTGGTTAATTTCCAGAGCTCTTAAATGTAAAATTGTTTTGACAGTTTTCTCTAGTTTCATCATTGCCTTTTGGGGAGCACTTGCTGATTTACCACCATATTTGGATGTTCCAGCATATCTGAACTCCTTCCCCCCCAGACTGACTCTTCATTAATCAAAACCTTTGAGATGCTGTATAATAAGAGTTTCTTTTTACTGCATACTCAGAAACAGTAAAAGGTTAATGTTTTTGAACTAGGGATTTAAAGTAGAATTGTGGCGTATTTTCCTACTACTTCCCTTAAGTTCCTCTAGAACAGTTTTTATTATTTTGTTTCATTAAAGATTTATTCTTTATTATCTATTTTGTGTAATATTGTTTATTAAATTAGGTAAGTAAAATTTCTGTAGGATTATGAGCTAAAACATTTCTTGCATTCTTCAGTATTTTGTTTTTATCTTATGAGCAAATCTTATATCAGCTCGTAATAACAAATAAAAATTTGAGTGCTTATTACATTGTTCTAAACACTTTCCATCTGTGAAATCTTTTAGTCCTAACAACTCTTTGAGTTAGTGATGTAGATATTATTTCCATTTTTATAGGTAGGTAACTTAAAGTCACATACCTGGTAGTGGAAGAGGTAGTTAATAGTTGAAAGGCACTTTCTACTATGTGAGATTATACCTAAAATCAAATTTGCCTATTAAAATTCTCAGGAATACTTTTACATTTTCTTAGGGTTTGGTTTGGATATTGTTTAAAGGATGGCTTAGTCTAGAATAGATACTCTTCTTTTTGGAGAAAAATTCAGTTACAATCTGTGATTTGAATATTTTAATTAAAAAATAGAATAATGTGATAAAAATTCTTCTAAAAATAATCGTTTTCAAAGTTTCAGTTCACTTAAAACTCAGGGAAGTAAAATTTGTTAATTTGAGAGGGACCATTTCAAATTTCTCTTCCTTAAAGATGAACTGGCAGGGAGACTTGATTAGGTAAAGATAGTTGTTAGGGGCAGGGGAAGGATAGTTGTTGAGTTCTTTGTGCTGACACAGAGAGGAAATAGGGGTCTTGTATTTCTCTTGGGTTTTGCTATCCTGGTAATAGTGTTTGGGGGTATAGAACTGTGGGTAGAAGGTAAAAGGAAATATGTTAAAGAGCTGAAGAGCTATTATTTTAATTAGTTATAGTTATTTAAGGGTTATAAACCTTTATATATGTGATTGGAGCATTCAGTCCATAAAGCCACAGCACAAAATCACACCACACCTCTTGCCTGCTAGAGCATTCTCTAGTTGCACACAGAGTAAGAGAAAATAATCTTTTCAGGCCTGAATTTTCAAACTTAAATATGGAATTAAAATGATGGTCACATGGATAAATCAGTTTTATATTTATTAAAAATGTATCTCTTTAATAAAATATCTTAAATTTATTTAGTCTTATGTACATTGCATTCAAATGATTCTCGAATATAAGGCACTTCTCGGATCACTTGAGGTACTGTGTTGTATGTTGTAGTTTTTAATTTGGTAAAATTAAATGACTTCCTAATAGAGTCCATCATTTATCATTAATTAGAAAGACTAATGACTACTAAGGATACTGAGTAATACCCACCACTTTAGCTGGTGGGCTTTTTCTTTTTCTGCATTTTTTTTTTTTTTTTTTTTTGCGGTATGCGGGCCTCTCACTGCTGTGGCCTCTCCCGTTGCGGAGCACAGGCTCTGGACACGCAGGCCCAGCGGCCATGGCTCACGGGCCCAGCTGCTCCGCGGCATGTGGGATCCTCCCAGACCGGAGCACGAACCCATGTCCCCTGTATCGGCAGGCGGACTCTCAACCACTGTGCCACCAGGGAAGCCCTCTGCATTTTTTTTAATGAGTACTTTTGGTAGATTTAAAATAACATGCTTTTATAAAAAGCCACATATTATTAAAAACATTGTAAAATTCTTGTTGAATTTTTAAATAATAGGCTATGTTTTAGAACAGTTTAGGTTTACAGAAAAATTATGCAGAAAGTATAGAGTTTTCCCATAGATTTCCCTTTCTCCCTCACAGTTTCCCCTATTATTAACATCTTTCCTTGGTGTGGTACATTTGTTACATTTGATGAACCAATATTGATATTCCTATTGATTTTTTAAAAGCAGTTGTAATCTAGTTTAATAGATGAACATTTTTGTAATTCTTGTACATAGATGAGATAACCATTGTTCTCATTACTGATTTTTTTTAAATACTCATATCGACAATGAAGCACAGTTACTTTGGTCTTTTTAGGGTGGAATAATCAACGATGGTTCTGAATTGATTGGTCCCGTTGAAGCTTATTCGGATTCCCTCATTGATAGCTTTCCTGAATGTACTACAGAAGGTAAGAGATTTAAATTTTTTTTTTTCATTTCAGTGGTTTTGATTGTGACAGACTATAAATCATAGCTACATTGCCAAAATTAGGTGGATATAGGAATTTGAGAGTATTTCAGTAATTCTAAGATACTTTTTTTCCCTCATGTTTTAACATCACTGATATTGAGTACATAATACTGAGTTGATGATATCTTACATTTAATAGACAGCTTTTTTCTTTCTCAGTGATGTATAAAATAATGATTTGTCCTACAATTAATGGCTTCTTAGATTTGATGAAATGTGGTATAATGAGTGTTCAGAATTTGTGTTGTCTAGTATAAGAATGCCTTGCTAAAGTTTATTTAGCAGCATCTGACTATCAGACAATTAATTTCAAGACTGGCTTTAAAAGTTTAGTCATGTACCAGAAAGAATAAATCTAAGGCAGTTTTAGTGTTTTTGATATATTTTATAATAACATGAGTCTAAACCAAAGCAATTTTTGTACTTTTAATCACTTTAATTCAAGAATGCTTAATCTCTTGTTTTATTCCTCTGTTAAGCCATCTTTGAATTTTTATGAAGATTTAAAATACATATTTTGGTCTTTGAATTTCCTTAGCTAGTTTTCTTCCAGAAAATATTTTGGAATTAAAAAAGAGAGAGACCTGGGGACAGGGTGGGGAATCTTTAAAAATAAGTAATTAGATTTGTTTGAGGTGGCTTAGGTTTGGTTTATAGAAAAGAAAAATCATAGACTAGATAATATTTCTTGATCTCTTTCATGAGTAAGAATTTATGGTAGAGGAGAATGGTGTATGACTCTAACATGGGAGGTAGCCATGATCTCATTGTAGTGATGTTTTTATGGGGATGTGTACTGATGTCATACAGTGACAGACACATTGACATAGATCTATTGCAGTAATTCCCATCATGTTTTGGTAGGAACAACAAGTTCCCATCCATTGTGTGGGCTTATGCACTTAAAATTTATTTTTCTTTTGGTGGTACCACATTGAGAAGTGATTAGCTTTTCTTATTTTTCATGATGGCTCTCATTGACTTAAAAGCACAGTCCATTAACTTACACCTACTGTTCTGTGAAATGTATGGGGTCCTTAGGCCCAGGGGTCTCCCTTGGGTCCTGAATATCTTTGACTCCATCCTGAATCAGCTAAGGTCATAGAAAAACATTGTGGATAGTAATTTTATTTTATAGTCCATCAGGTTTGTTGGGAAAAAAAAAATCTATTCTCCACGACCTATTTTGATCTGAGATACTTGCTAGGCTTTGGAAAATCTAATCACTGCTTGAGATGCTAAGGTGACTTTGTTTCTAGAACTAGTTTCCTTGGAGGGTGACTTTTCTGGGATAACCTGATCTGGGTGTTGCCTCAGAGATACACTCCTACTCCTGAGAAAGAGGGAGAGGGCATTTTCTGCCTGTAAATGTGCTGATTTGGTGATGTCCAAGAGAGGACAAGTAGGAGAGTTAGAAAGATTTGTGGGAGAGTATTCAGTGAGGAGTACAGTTCTTGAAAATTACAGAATGTTTCTTTTCTCTTTGTTTTTTTTTTTTTTTTTTGCGGTACGCGGGCCTCTCACTGTTGTGGCCTCTCCTGTTGCGGAGCACAGGCTCCGTATACTCAGGCTCAGTGGCCATGGCTCACGGGCCCAGCCGCTCCACGGCATGTGGGATCCTGCTGGACCAGGGCACGAACCTGTGTCCCCTGCATCGGCAGGTGGACTCTCAACCACTGCACCACCAGGGAAGCCCTCTCTTTGTTTCTTGATGCAGAAATTGAAGGGTATTTGATTTGGGGATGGTTATATTCTTTGATATCTTTGATAAGTCTTTATTACCTAGGTAGGAGTCAACCATGGTGAGAGAAGGGTGTCCCAGAAGCCTGTTTGAGTATAAGGTAATCAGGGATGGGAGTGGTGCAGAGGTCTTTTGCCTTAGTTTAGGAGAGAAGGGGAGGAGCATTATTATTAGGATAACTTTCCTTGGGATGGTGTTGTAAAATGTGGAAGCTGTTCGGAATAAAAAGGTATTGATATTAAAGGAGATATAACCTAAGGTAGATTATAGCTCTAACTTTATAAGCTATGGTGAGCTTATAATTTATTGTCCAAACTGAGACACTTCTGAGAATTAAAGAAGATGCTACTGTACTTATTGTATGCCAAGAGAACAAGCATAAACCAACAAGCTGGGCAAACAGGGTGAATGGGCCACCCTACCTACAGCAGAGGTAGAGTATATTTGTTTCAGGGTTTATCTTTGACATTTCAAAAAGCTGAGTTTTCCTTGGAAGCAGTTATCATTTAGGAATATGCTTTTATGAGGGAAATTGGGGGCAACATTTCTGTTAAAAACACAGAAAAAGACTTAATGGTACCTAAAAGTAATACTGAAATTTTATCCCTTCAGTGCATAGTTTAGTTTTCTAACTATATTACCATCTCTGAAACACACTGTGATCCTTGAAGAATGAAAAACATGGAACTGGAAATGCTGTTAATGTTTATGTTTTTTACCCCCTCCCTTTAAAAGCCTCTATTCTATGCCTCGCTAATTAATCCTGCTGAAAGATACCTGTTGACAAATACAGCTCAGAGTGTCAGACAACTTGCAAATTCATTGTTATTTGAGAGGAAAAATGACTTTTAAATATCATGAGATTGTCTGGCATACTAGCCAAGTGGAAGATTTACTTTCACACCAAAAGGTCTGCAAACCACAGAGACAAACAAGGGAGAGGGCCTCTAGTAGGAAAAGAGAGGGGAAACCTGGCAGCCAGCCAAGCCCCACAGGTATGCAGTGAAATGGAAGGTTGTAGAGGGATTGTGGTGGCAAATGCTTGAGATTTGAATTCAGAGCCAAAATGTGAGGAGGTGATTTACCCCGTAACAGCTCCTCTGAGTGTAGTATTTTAAATGGTGTTTTGAAGGTGGATTCATTTTTCATACTTGTGATTTAGTTTGCCAGTGGAATGGGCCAGAAGGGCAAATCTTAATATATAGTCTGCTGTGCCAAGGTCCTTCAGTTAGAGTGACAGAGAACATATGTAGAGGCTAAGTGATGATCATTTTTATTAGTACCATAAAATGCAATCAACAGGTCTTACTTAATTTACCTTGAAAGAAAGTTTTCTAAGGAAAACGTAAAGAATTGGGTTAGTGGATTTAAAAAAAATTTCATTATTTTATAGTATAGTATGATAGAGGAAACCTCGTTAAGGTTTCATAAAACCAATAATTTGGTGATTAACTGCTAAATGTATTTTATCTAATATGAAATTGAAAATTATAAAATTCAGTAGGTTTTTAGATAAAACGTTAATGTTGTTTTATGTTTTTAAAATGAAATGCTGGTTGCTCTTTATCTCCTTTGTTCAGTGAAATTAAACTATATTTTCTCAAAGATGAAAGAAGATTTAATTGATTGTTAACATCTTATTTCCTTTATAAAATTCCATCTTTCTGTTGACTTAAACTTAGCTATAAAGTTACTGTGACATTAGTGGAAACCTGGCCTGGGTTTCCTGGGTGCCTGGGAATTGAGCGTCTTGATATGTTTCTCTCATCTGTTGGCCTGTTGGAAGGATGTAGGTTGCTTTACTGCCATGTTGGCCTTGGTATTGGAGCCTTTGATGTCGGTATAAGCTCATCTGGTAAACTGTGTCATTTCCTCTTCCTAGTACATTACTTGACTTCTTTTGCAGTTTTGGGAGGGACATTTTCCAGGTGTATGCAGCGAATAAGAGAAAATAATTAGGTGATCATAACCACAAATACAAATGGAGAGATCCGCTTTTTATATGTAGCATATCTTTAAGAATAAATATTCTTAAATGTCTCCTGGAGTAGTCAAATTTACCTTTTTTTTTTCTTTTTGCCTGTAAGTTGTGGAGTAAGAACTCCTTAAGTGCTCATTGTAACAATTGTAGACACAAGAAAGGATCTGTTAAGCGGTCTTGAATTAACTATTTTTAGAGTAAATGAGATGTATATTTTGAGAATAGCATCTATTGCTAGTCTATGTAAGGGACCTCTTAAAATCACTTTCAGTTCAAGATTTGTGTATTTATTTGGTGGCAGGGTAATAATTCTTTCTATTATGTAGGTAAGCACAAAGATGACAAAATACAGAAAGCCTAATTAAAAGTAATTTAAATCTAAAGTAGAATTTAGTGCAAATGTCCGCTAGGTGGCACCATGAGAACTGTAAATCTTGTTACTGGGCTAATTCTAGGCCCTCCTCTATTACTTTCGAGTGTGCTTATTCAGTTTGAAGTTCCTTTTTCTCTTAAGTGCTTATCTACTTAACTCTTATTCACTGTCCATTATTAGCTGAATTTCCTTTGGTGGAGAAGTTTAAAATAAATAGGAAAAAAAAGAATAAGTTATTATTCTCAAGATAAGCACAAATGAGAATGTGTCATTGTGGTTATGTGTGCATATAAAACAAATGACACAAATTATAAGTATTGACCCTTAACAACTCTAGGGCTATTGAGGATAACGTTGGATATTAAGAGTTTAGCAGTCGGGTGGGGCAAATAAAAAATTCATGATATTAATATGTTGTGGGAATAGGTTTTAGAATAGAAGGAACATTGGGAATGATATAGGTAAATCTCTTATCTTACAATTAAATATTGGAATTTCAGAGAAATTAAGCCAGGTGTCTAAGGCAGTCACAGCACTCCAGATATTTAATAGCAATCACAGAACTCTATTTTGAAATGAGATTTAATTTTATGTAGGGGAAGGCAGTGAGAATACATATTTGATATAGAAAGCTCAGTGTGAGTTACTTATGTGCTGGTAACAGGTTTGATTTGCAGAGTAGATTATGGAGAGTAGCAGCAAAAAAAGTTCATTAGGTAGAAGTGGAAGGGAACTCATAGATCTTTGTTGTTCATGATAAGGTAACAGTAGGGTCACAACAGTAAAGTAACAATTAGGGTTGTAATTGTGATTGATTTATTGTTTTATGAGTTTACTCTTTTTTTCAAGCAAATATGCAGTAGATATTCTGATGTTCTTTTTATAAAATTTCAACGGTGAAGCAAAGACATGTATCGAAGACATTATAAAAATGTGAAACGTCAAAGGAACGGTTCTTTTTAGTAACAATAGCTATTATTGAATGATGAGTTGGTAATCAAGTACAGACTTTTTTTTTGTGGGTGTTTTTATTTTTTAAATATTTATTTATTTATTTATTTTTACATCTTTATTGGAGTATAATTGCTTTATAATGGTGTGGTAGTTTCTGCTGTATAACAAAGTGAATCAGCTATACATATACATATATCCCCCTCCCACCCTCCCTATCCCACCCCTCTAGGTGGTCACAAAGCACTGAGCTGATCTCCCTGTGCTATGCAGCTGCTTCCCACTAGCTATCTGTTTTACATTTGGTAGTATATATAAGTCCATGCCACTCTCTTACTTCGTCCCAGCTTACCCTTCCCCCTCCTGGTGTACTCAAGATCATTCTCTACGTCTGCATCTTTATTCAGGTACAGGAATCTTGACTAACATCAACTTTTAGGTTTAGGTATTCACTTAAAGTCATATTTATAAGGGCTCGTTTCTTAATGGAGATTGATATGTATGTCTTCTACCTCAGGGTGACCTTTGTTCTGCTCGCTAGAAATCTTGCTTTGTGTGTGAAGCTTGAGTCATTGCTACTAGGAAGAGTAGAAATTCCCTTTCATTGACTATGGCAATATTTGAACTTCAGGGCTCAGTGAAAGCTATCAGCTAATAATAATGAGACCATGTATTTTATATATAGTTGGCCATGAGAGACCACCTGTTGTTCTAAAGGAAACTGATCTCTTTTTTGCAGATGGTCTTCAAATACAGATTTCTGATAGCTTATAGTATAAAGATTTATTCTATGGCAACTCAACCTTTTCCCCTGGTGCCTGTCTTTCAGAGACGGTATCCTAGACAGATTACACTACACTGCCCTACTCTGAGCGGTTCAAAGCACAGAAGGTGAGGGTAGGTAGGTGAACTGTTGCAGCTGCTTTTTAACCAGTCGCCTGGGGCCCTCTAATAGCCCTGAGACTTGAATCTCTGTGATATGAACCTGGAGGCGAACGCTTTCATAGAACCTTTGACTCCCCTCCACCCCCCACCCTTTCCAAAAAAGGCTTACGTTTTTGACTTGATGGTGTTGGTAAAGGATGCACCTTTTACTCTCATGATGGCCCAGAGGGCCCCTTTAAACATGGATTGACTTCAAGTTGGTTTAACTTTTGACAAACAGTCTCTGTATTGTCAGTTGTTGCCCTGCCTTATCCACAGTGTTCTTCCTACTCACCTTAACTGAGAACCTCTTTCTTGCTTGCAGCTCTCTTTATCTTACTTGTTAACTTTCTGGGTTTCAGGGAGCTAGTGTCCATTTCATGTGATATTTATATGTGTAGCTTTGTAAAAAACAGATTAAATGACAGGACTGTGATGTCAAGGAGTTGAGCAAGCACTGTATTAAGTAGATTTATTAAGGATATAAGATGAATAAACTAGGTACTGAGTATTTGCATACCTCTATCTATATTTTTATATTCATTGCTGAGGTGGTAGATGGGGAGTGTTCTTCTTGAGCTGGTTGGGGAATTCCCTTCATTGAGAAGAAGGGAAGGTAGAAATTGCTTCAATATGGAAGAGAAACATATCAGATAATACTAGATTAGCTGCAGTGTATGGTTGAGGAAATATGATAGGGTTAGGTTTTTCAGGTATATTAGGGTGCATCTTAAGAGGAGAATTGAAGGAAAAAAATAAGCAAGGAAGAAGTGTCAGGGGTTAGTCTGCTGTATACAGATCTGTCTTTATAGTCATGTCTGTCTTCTCTCTTAAGTTAGATGTTTCTCGGCACTGGCTGCTGGCCATGATTTATACATTTTATAAATTATGTCTGTATAACATCTCTTTATTTACAAACAAATTCCCAGTTTTAGCTCTTGCTATATCTTCTTTGATATACTTCACATACAGAGCCTTAAGGACTTGTCATATACATACAGCAAATATGATAAGAGTCACCTGTAGTCCCAGCATACAGAGAAAAGTACTGTTAATGTTTAGTATACCTTCCTAGACTTTTTTTCTGTGTTTGTGGTTTTAAACTAGAATTATAGTATATATATACTGCTTTGCAGTTTGTTGTTTTTGATTAATAGAGCATGAATACTTTAGCATTAAATATTCTTCTATAACATAATTTTTAGTAACTGTAATATTTTATCATAAGGATGTGCCATAATCTCCTATCATTAGGAATTTGTTATTTCCAATTGCACTAGTTTTTGTGATGTATATTCTTATGTATGGATCTTTTTTTCACGTCTCTGTTTATTTCTGGTATAAATTGTTGAATTTCTGAACAAAAGATAGCAGCATGTTTTGCATCTGGTATGCATTGCCAAATTGTCCTCCAAAAAGGTTAAACCAGAACAAGTCTTTTTGTTTTCTTTTGCTTCTCCTGTTTAGGCTAAAAAATTTCCTCTACCTAACCTATTAGTTTTTATGTTTGCTTATTTTGAAACATTCCTCCTTTATAGGTGGATGGCCCTAGAGTCTGTCATACAGAGTGAAGTAAGTCAGAAAGAGAAAAACAGATACCATATGCTAACGCACATATATGGAATCTAAAAAAAAAAATATGGTACTGATGAACCTAGTGGCAGGGCAGGAATAAAGATGTAGACATAGAGAATGGACTTGAGGACATGGGGTGGGGAGGGGGAAGCTGGGGCGAAGTGAGAGTAGCAGTGACATATATACACTACCAAATGTAAAATGGATGGCTAGTGGGAAGCTGCTGCATAGCACAGGGAGATCAGCTTGGTGCTTTGTGACCACCTAGAGGGGTGGGATAGGGAGGGTGGGAGGGAGGCTCGAGAGGGAGGGTGTATGGGGATATATGTATGCATATGGCTGATTCACTTTGCTGTACAACAGAAACTAACACAGCATTGTAAAGCAATTATACTCCAATAAAGATCTGTTAAAAAAAAAAGAAACACTCATTTAGAATTAGGTAGAGTTTGAAAAGGAAACAATTTGTATAGACTATTTATTTATTACTCTATTTTACTATCTGACTTTCTCCCTAGGTGTTTTGATGGTCTTACTTTTCTGATCTAATTTCATTTAATCATAATTTCCTTTGCTAATAAAATAAGGTTGGAAAAGTAAGAGGAAATATGACTATGTGACTAGATGTTTATGGTCAAAAGCCAAGAAACTGAATACACATAACTTTACCCTCTTACCCTTTGGTATTATTTTTCTTGTTAGAAAGGAAAATCAGGCAAAGCATGAAACAGTGCAATGTGATAGATGATGTGGAGGTTATAGTGACAAGACATCAGAGAGCAGACAAAAGATCTATAACATTTCCTTTGTTTTGTGATTAGCTGTATAAACATTTTTTTTCTTTGTTTATTAATTTCAATGGACCAGGTTATATAATGATAACTATTTAAGGAAATAAACTTGTATGGAATGTATAAAATATTTAAAAATTATTTAAAAAAATCTCTTGTAAAGTTTATATATTGCTCAGAGCAGTGGATAAATAATTTTGTAGATTGCTATAAAGAGATTTTGATTTTAAGTGCTGTCTATACAGTTGAAATGTCAGAGAATTGAAAAGATTTCCACTAGGTCCAGTGAATTTCCTCTGATATTGTGGGTTTAATGAGATCTGTTGCTTTTAGGGAACAAAATTAGTACTTTATGAGCGTTCTAAGGATTTAAAAAAACCCCAGAATCCCTGAAAACAGGATATATTGACAGAGTGCCAAAGTAGTGTCTAAAGCTGATTTGAAATTTCAGCTTAGCTGCCAGTAAATGTTTTTACCCTAACTTAACTTTATTCCGTATGAAGTAAGCAATTTGAGTCTGTAATAGGGGTTGACAAACTGTGGCCCATGGGCCAAGTCTGGCCTACCACATGTTTTTATATGACCTACAAGCTAAAAATGGTTTTTACATTTTTAAATGGTTGACAGAATTCAAAAGAATATTATTTTGTGGCATGTGAAAATTATATGGAATTCAAATATCAACATCCATATAAGAAGTTTTATTGGAACACAGGCACGCTTTTCACATAGGCATTGTCTGTGGCTGCTTTTATGCTACAACAGCAGTGTTGATTAGTTGTGACTGAGGTCATAAAGCCTAAAATAGTCACCCTGTGACCCTCAGAAAAGAAGTTTGCTGATCCCTGATCTAGAATTGTACACTCAAATCCACCTTTAATTTTGACTTAGTATATGATCCTGGGGAGATCATTTTCTTCTTAATATATTTTCCTTTATGAGAAACTTGGCAGTCAGTATTCAGTGAAGATGCAGATCTCATAGTTGTTCCCAGACCTAAGTTTTGCCTAACCCTATTGTCAGTCTTATTTAACGATATAAATCAGTGGCTCTCAAAGTATGGTCTTCAGACTGCTGGGTATTCCTGAGATGTTTTTTAGGGGATGCCCAAGGCAGAAACTATTTTCATAATAATCTAGGAAATTATTTGCTGTTTCCACTCTGCTGACATTTGATGATCCAAAAGCAATGGTGGATAAAACTGATGTACTTGAGCAGGAATCAAGACAGTGATACGAGACTGTAACAGTAATTGTTGCACATACTTGCAGTAATACCAATGGTAGTTTCACCTAGGAATAAAGCCTTGATAAAGCAGTAAAAACTGTTAATTTTATTAAATCTCAACCCTTGGGTACATGTCTTCTTGGTGTGATGACATGGAAGTATACATAAAACACTTTGTGTGCTGAACTACCATGGTTGCCTTGAGAGAAAGCACTTGTGCAATTATTTGAGCCATAAACTAGCTACTTTTTCCCTGGGACCCCATTTTTGTTTGAAAGGATGATTGACATACAAACTATCATTATTCAGACTTGGGTATTTAGCAAATGTTTTTTTTTGAAAATGAATGAAGTGAGCTGACACTTCAAGGAAAACAGCTAACAGTATTTGTTGCCAAATACTGATAAAATTTGTTTTCAGTCCCAAATTAGAATTTTGGAGAACCTGTATCAGCCACTTCGAGCAAAACAGCTAACAGTATTTGTTGCCAAATACTGATAAAATTCTAGTTTTCAGTCCCAAATTAGAATTTTGGAGAACCTGTATCAGCCACTTCGAGCCTGACAGTTTCCAATACTTAAAGAATTTTCTGATGATGTTAGTGGTGGTAAGTAGCAAATATGATTTTCTTGGAAATATTGTAATAATGAAATTTGTCACCATTTGGAGGATCTGTGTAACTCAGGGAACTAATATTTTCAAAATGACCAGGGTTTGATGTTACAAACTCATGCATGATAAAAGATCCATTCAGTGTGTAAGACAGACCCACGGATTTGAATGTAACAGAAACAAATTACATTGATAGAAATTTATATTCCACATGTAAACTAACCTTTAAGAAACTACTGTTTGTTAAGTTTTCTGGTAGTATCAAAAAAACAATAGCCACAGTTATTTGAAAAGGCTATTAAAATATTCACCCCATTTTCAGTTACTTACCCATGTGACATTTTCTTCAAATTTTCCAACCAGAAAAACATCAGACAACAGACTGAGTGCAGAATTAGTCATGAGACTCCAGCCATCTTCTGTTAACAAGATTTGCAAAAATGTAACACAATGGCACTTCTTAGTTATTTTTATAAAAATTATGTTGGGACTTCCCTGGTGGCATAGTGGTTAAGAATCCACCTGCCAGTGCAGGGGACACGAGTTTGAGCCCTGGTCCAGGAAGATCCCACATGATACAGAGCAGCTAAGCCTGTGCGCTGCAACTGCTGAGCCTGTGCTCTAGAGCCCGCGAGTCACAACTACTGAGCCTGCATGCCACAACTACTGAAGCCTGCATGCCTAGAGCCCATGCTCCGCAACAAGAGAAGGCACCTCAATGAGAAGCCCGCGCACCACAACGAAGAGTAGCCCCTGCTTGGCGTAACTAGAGAAAGCTAGTGTGCAGCAACGAAGACCCAACACAGCCAAAAATAAATTAAAAAAAGCAAACAAACTTGAAATGATAAAAAGGTCCTGTAACACGAGAATGAATGAACGAAAAAAAAAAAGGAAAAAACAGTATGTTAACATGTAATGGGCTTTAGTGTTTAAAAAAAATTCAGTCTGTTTTTAAAATATCAAGATTGGTAAATATTTACAGATACAATCCATATAAATAAAAGCTCTTTGAGGTCCTTAATCATTTTTAAGAATGTAAAGGGAGGTCCTAAGACCAGAAAGTTTAATAACTGTTGTTGTATTTCAAGCTCACTTACCATGAAGTCAGTTATATGAAATGGAAGAAGTAATTTTCATTGCTTAAATGTTTCAGTAGCACCCATTATTCATTTTATGTCAGAAAACTAAGATGCAAATACAGACCAAAGATTCCTCCAAAAGCTTGTGGAGGAGGCTGAAATGTAAATTTCAAAATACTTCAGTTAAAAAAAACCGTAAGTGGCATACATTTTCCAGATATGGATGGTTACTTAAAAGCACACCTCTGGGGCTTCCCTGGTGGCGCAGTGGTTGAGAGTCCGCCTGCCGATGCAGGGGACACGGGTTCGTGCCCCGGTCCAGGAAGATCCCACATGCCGCGGAGCGGCTGGGCCTGTGAGCCATGGCCGCTGAGCCTGCGCATCCGGAGCCTGTGCTCTGCAACGGGAGAGGGCACAGCAGTGAGAGGCCCGTGTACTGCAAAAAAAAAAAAAAAAAAAAAGCACACCTCTGAGGATACATTATATTATCGTAAAATAATTATTATGTAATTGCTATAATAGTTATAATTTAATGATAGCCTG
The DNA here is from genome assembly GCF_011762595.2 of Tursiops truncatus. Classification (NCBI taxonomy): domain Eukaryota; kingdom Metazoa; phylum Chordata; class Mammalia; order Artiodactyla; family Delphinidae; genus Tursiops; species Tursiops truncatus. Next base: position 41,056,874 of record NC_047034.1, read on the forward strand.
TTATATCCATTAACTCTTTTTCTCATTTAAAGCCCTGCATGATAAGTTATATTATTAAGTAACTTGCTGTTGGTCACACAGTAAGTTTTAAAGAGTGGGGATCCAGGCGCTTCTTTTTTGTCTTACTCTAAAGCTCTTACTCTTCCTTTTATCATAATGCTGTTGTTCACAGCAGCTGTGTATACAAGCATCAGCCTTCTATAAACAGTTTACGAGATCTTGTGGTAAGGGCTGTTTTTGACAACAAGGCTAGATAAAGACTTGTCTCAGTTTTAGTTTGATGATTAAGGCAAGGAGACTGTCTTCTACAGCTGTAGGGAGACAGTGCAAAAATGAACTAAGAAAGAGAAAAACAAATATCGTATAGTAACACATGTATTTGGAATCTAAAACAAAAAATGGTTCTGATGAACCGAGGGGCAGGACAGGAATAAAGATGTGGATGTAGAGAATGGACTTGAGGACACGGGGAAGGAGAAGGGTAAGATGGGACGAAGTGAGAGAGTTGCATTGACTGTACTACCAAATGTAAAATAGAGAGCTAGTGGGAAGCAGCCGCATAGCACAGGGAGATCAGCTCGGTGCTTTGTGACCACCTAGATGGGTGGGATAGGGAAGGTGGGAGGAAGACACAAGAGGGAGGGGGTATGGGGATATATGTATATGTATAGCTGATTCACTTTGTTATACAGCAGAAACTAACACAACATTGTAAAGCAATTATATTCCAATAAAGATATTAAAAAAAATGAATGAACTAGGCTGAAACAAATTGCTGGACACTGACTTCCATCAGTAAATTACACCCTTCCTGATTGACATAGGTAGTATGAAAAAATGAATAGTCAGTATGATTTGTATTCTTTTGGCTGATTCTCAGTTTAATATCTGTTTACTATTGTGATCATATTTCTAGGCTTCTCCAGTGACAGTGATCTGATATCTCTTACTGTTGATGTGGAGTCTCTTGCTGAGTTGGATGATGGAATGGCTTCCAATCAAAATTCTCCCATTAGAACTTTTGGTCTCAGTCTTTCTTCGGATTCTTCAGCACTAGGGGCTGTTGCTTCTGACAGTGAACAGAGTAAAACAGAAGAAGAACGGGAAAGTCGTGGCCTCTTTCCTGGCAGTTTAAAATCCAAGCTTGGCAAGAGAGATTATTTGGAGAAAGCAGGAGAATTAATAAAGCTGGCTTTAAAAAAGGAAGAAGAAGATGACTATGAAGCTGCTTCTGATTTTTATAGGAAGGGAGTTGATTTACTCCTAGAAGGTGTTCAAGGTACAGTTTTATCTGTATTAACGTATTTTGGCATGTTCTTGTGTTGGTATCTGGGGAAGAAAAAGTATGTGATGTATAACTGTTGCTTGTGTATAATCCTATGTAAAAACAAGACTGAAAAGGAGAAATTACTGGAGATTAAATGACTTAAATATGGACATATACTTTTAGTTACATGAAATGCAGGACAGTATCAGAGATACTTAAGTTCTGCTTTGATCAATTATTCAACAAAAACAATTTTAAAAAATTGACATGGTCACCAGCCTTCACCTATCTCAGGAGTATTCATAGAGATTCTTTAGTCCATCGACTCTCGGCCCGAAGAGACAAGATGAAATGAGCTTTTAAACTGAGAGTGTAAAGGGTTCTTGGATTTGCCTACTATTCTGTTTTTGTTAGTTGTGATAAATTCTCAGCTAATTAATGTGGGTGATATGGGACATGTAGAGCTGAATGTTGCTGAATGTCTGTAAGTAGAACTTAGCGTTTTATTTACTTATTTTTTAAGCATCAGTTTTTATCATTTGCCTTTTCTTTATGGAAGCAGATTGAAGCATACTTCAATTCGTTACCTGACTTTCTGGACACAGTAATCAGAGGTTGATAGGACCTTCTTCCAGTGGTTTTCTGTCCAGAAAATCATCATCGTCATTGTTGTTTTGTGGTCTTTGACTTGTTAGTACCATTTAGATTACCACAGTCTCCTGGATTACTAATACTTTTTTACTACAGTACTCCCACCCTCACTATGCCTGGTGTCCTATAGTCTAGAACACTTCTGTTTACTCTTCCTAGAGTATAAACTTTCCGTCTTCTAATGTAGTGAAAAGATGAATACTTGGCTGTAAAGAGTGGAAGAGGGAGTGTGTGTAGTAGTGTCCTAATTACTTCTTAACCAGGAATTTTGATGAATTCTCTTGTTTTTAGCCTTCACACTCAACTTCCACAGCTACCTAAAACCACTAGTTCCTGAAATTTTGGACAGATTTAAAGTGTTGTGTAAATCAAGCAGCTTCCTTGAGTTGCCCAGGTCAATAACCACTCATCCATCTACTTTTTACCTTCTAAAATTTTGTTGCTGCTATTTTCTCTCTCAGTCTCCTTGTTCTTACAGGGTTTTGCCTTAAAAATAATTTTTTTTTACTGCCACATTAATGGAACTTCAGGAGGGAGCATCTCTTATGGTTTGATTGATATATCATTTTGATATAAATTTTTGTTTTTCAAATAGTTTCATAGTCTTTTGCGTTTTTTTTGTCTGCTAGTGGAGCATTTTGGTCTTAATGATCTACTCATTTTTCTTCTTTGTCTTAAATTTCATATGGGGTTGGGAGTTTAAAATGGGGATGAGTTCCAAACAGTTGGCTCTAATATTTTGCCCTTTTCTTTCTATATAATTTTGTGCTAAAACACAAAATTGATATCAAACACATCAGTGTGATACTTTTCTAAAAGTTAGTTGCATTTAACCTTAGAACACTTCATAATGTTACCACTTGGTGGCACCAGAAAAATAAAAATCTTTGCTTCAAAATGAGAATTAGGGATGCATGTCAGCAGATATCAAAAAAAGTACATAATTTAGTTAGTTACTTTGTGATTATGGTGCTGAATTATTTCTCCACCGGAACTTGATACCAAACCTACTAAACCTCTAGCTTAAGGAGTGTTACTATTTAAACATATTTGTCCTATTTAACTTACGCTTGTCTCTCTGAAACCACAATCTCCAGTTCTGCCTGGATTAGGTTTTGTGGTTAATATGCCATCAAATCTAAAAACTTATAATCAACTAATTGCTTGTAACCTTCTATTGTTTATTCATAATGTGATCAATTTTATTCATACAAACTGTGGGAACCACAATCACAGAATTCTAACTTTAACCAAAATGTAAAATAGCTTCTGTTTGAAGCCCATGGTTATGCATTTAACTACTTGTTAAATGTAATGTCAGGGCAGTGCTTCTAGTCTGTGGATTCTGTTTAAAAGTATATCAGTTACAACACATGGACATTATTTTTAAAAAATGTTTTCTCCAGTTCTACTGAGATATAATTGACATATGACCTTGTATTAAAGGGGTACAACATAATGATTTGATATATGTAAATATTGTGAAGTGATTACTGCAGTAAGTATAGTTAACATACATCACCTCACATAGTTGTAAATTTTTTTTTTCTGGTGATGAGAACTTTTAAGATCTATTTCGTTAGCAACTTTCAAATACACGATACAGTTGTTAACTATAGTCACCATGTTGTATGTCACATCCCCTGGATTTATTAATCTTATAAATGGAAGTTTGTATTTTTTGATCACCTTCACCCCTTGCCTCTGGCAACCACCAGTCTGTTCTCTGTTTCTATGAGTTTGGTTCTTTTTAGATTCCACATATAATTGAGATCATATGGTATTTGTCTTTCTTTGACTCACTTCACTTAGCATAGTACCCTGAAAAATTTCTCTTTTTTATGGTTGAATAATATTCCATTGTATATATACACCACATTTTCTTTATCTATCCATCTGTTGATGGACACTTAGGTTGATTCATGTCTTGGCTATTGTAAATAATGCTGCAACGAACATGGAGGTGCAAATGTATCTTTGAGGTAGTGATTTTGTTTCCTTCGGATGTATACCTGGAAGTGGAATTGCTCAATCATGAGGTAGTTCTATTTTTAATTTTTTGAGGAACCTCCATATTGTTTTCCATAGTGGCTACAACAATCTACATTCCCACCAACAGTGCACAAGAGTTCACTTTTCTCCATATCCTTGATAACATTTATTTGTTGTCCTTTTGATGGTAACCATTCTGACAGGTGTGAGGTGATATCTCATTGTGATTTTGATTTGGGTATGATGAGTTATGTTAAGTACCTTTTCATATACCTTTTAAGCATTTGTATGTCTTCTTTGGGAAAATGTTCACTTCCTCTGACCATTTTTTAATCTGATTAATTTTTTTTCCTCTATTGAGTTGTGAGAATTTTGTGTGTATTTTGGATATTAACTTCTTATCAGATATATAATTTGCAAATATTTCTCCCATTTGGTAGGTTGCCTTTTCATTTTGTTGATGGTTTTCTTTGCTGTGGAGAAGAAGCTTTTTAGTTTGATGTAGTCCCACTTGTTTATTTTTGCTTTTGTTGCCTTTGCTTTCGGTTTCAAATCCAAAAAATTATTGCCAAGACTGATATCAAGGAGCTTACCCTCTATGTTTTCTTCTAGGAGTTCTGTGGTCTCAAGTCTTACATTAAGGTCTTTAATCCATTTTGAGTTGATTTTTGTGTATGGTGTAAGATAGGAGTCCGGTTTTACTCCTTTGCAAGTGGATGCCCAGTTTTCCCAGCACCATTTATTGTGCCTATCCTTCCCCTATTGAATATTCTTGGCTCCTTTGTCAAAAATTAGTTAACTGGGGCTTCCCTGGTGGCGCAGTGGTTGAGAGTCCGCCTGCCGATGCAGGGGACGCGGATTCGTGCCCCGGTCCGGGAGGATCCCACATGCCACGGAACGGCTGGGCCCGTGAGCCATGGCCACTGGGCCTGCGCGTCCGGAGCCTGTGCTCCACAACGGGAGAGGCCACAGCAGTGAGAGGCCCTCATACCGCCCTCATATGCCAGTATCATACTGTCTTGATTACTGTAGCATTGTATTATAGTTTGAAATTAAGATTAATCAAGATTGCTTTGCCTACTCAGAGTCTTTTGAGGTTCCATACAAATTTTAGAATTGTTTTTTTTTACTTCTGTGAAAAATGCCATTGGAATTTTGATAGGGATTGCTTTCAATCAGTGGATCACTTTGAGTAGTATGGATATTTTAACAATATTAATTCTCCCAGTCCATGAGCATGGAATATCTTTTGTTTTTCTCTTCAATTTCTTTCATCAGTTATTTGTAGGTTTTAGTGTACTGATCTTTCATCTTCCTGGTTGAATTTATTCCTAGGTATTTTATTATTTTTTATACATTTATAAGTGGGATTGTTTTCTTTTTTGTGTGTGTGGTACGCGGGCCTCTCACTGTTGTGGCCTCTCCCGTTGCAGAGCACAGGCTCCGGACACGCAGGCTCAGCGGCCATGGCTCACGGGCCCAGCCACTCTGCGGCATGTGGGATCTTCCTGGACCGGGGCATGAACCCGTGTCCCCTGCATCGGCAGGCGGACTCTCAACCACTGCACCACCAGGGAAGCCCGGGATTGTTTTCTTAATTTCTCTTTCTAATAATTTGTTGTGGGACTTCCCTGGTGGCACAGTGGTTAAGAATCCACCTACCAATGCAGGGGACACAGGTTCGAGCCCTGGTCCGGGAAGATCCCACATGCCACGGAGCAACTAAGCCCGTGTGCCACAACTACTGAGCCTGTGCTCTGGAGCCTGCAAACCACAACTACTGAAGCCCACGTACTGCAACGAAGAGTAGCCCTCGCTCACTGCAACTAGAGAAAGCTCGCGCGCAGCAATGGAGACCCAACGCAGCCAAAAATAAATAATAAATAAATAAATCAAAAAACTTTTGTTGTTAGTGTGTAGAAACACTGATTTTTGTATATTGATTTTGTATCCTATACTTTTACTGAATTCATTTATTAGTTTAACAGTTTTTGGGGGAGTCTTCGGGATTTTCTATACCTAATATCATGTCATCTGCAAAAAGGGAGAGTTTTACTTCTTCCTTTTGATTTGGATGCTTTTTTTTTTTTTTTTTTTTTTTGCTTTTTTTTTTTTTTTCTTCTCTTTTTCTTGCGTAATTGCTCTGGCTAGGACTTCCAGTACTATGTTGTATAAAGTGCAAAAGTGGGCATCCTTGTCTTGTTCCTGATCTTAGAGGAGAATGTTTCAGCTTATCACTGTCGAGTGATGTTGAGTATAATGGATTTTATTCTTTAATTTGTGGGGAAATTGGGGGCTTCAGCTTGTGAGCTAACTTGACATTTAGGAGCAGAAGAGATGTTTCCTTGGAGAAACTGTTACTGAGACATCACTCTAACCAGTTATACCTATGAGTCATTTTGATTTAACTCTTGCTGTGAGAATTGTTACCTGTGGCCTTAGATTGGATTGGCATGCTTTCTAATAAAGTAACTATTTCTGAATATCTGATAATCCAGAGAAATAATCTTTCAGAGCTAAGTAGAAGTGCTTTGTACAGGGGTTCTTAAGAGTTTGCAAATTTTGTTATTCTGCATACTAACTATTCATCGTAACTACACTATTCATTTAAAGGAATTTATCTAGGTTGTTTGGAGATCTGATAAAGATGGCTTGATGTTTTTCTTACTTAATTCGTGTTTGCACAGCTGAGGTTAGATGCAAAACACAGTAGCAGCAGTCCTATTTGCCCATCCAGCAGAGAAGAAACATACCCTGATAGTGGTAACTTTGAATTCTCCTTTTGAATCCGACATTTATTTCCTCAGTCTAGAAATGGCTCTTGAAATTAAGGTGCCCTCTACTCTTCTAAGTCCAGAAGAGATTTTTATGGATTTAAGAGGGAAAATCCAAAAGTCAAGATTGAAGGAATTAACCTGAATCTTTGAAGAGAATGTTTCAGTACATAACCTTTCATTTCTGTCTTATTTATATATTTCTGCAAGTGGCTGATATGACTAATCTGTATTCTTAATGTGGGCTTATTGGAATAATTGTGATAATGTAGAGTGGCAAATGGATGACATAAAGGTATTAACGAAATATTTAAAATAATTTATTATTTAATACATGCCTGTCACTGTACAAGGGTTTTTTCTTAACGTTATTTTTAATCCTCAGAGCAAACCTATAAGCTGAGCTCTGACTGGTCTTGCTGGGCTTTGTCTAAGGACACCAAACCTTAGAGGGTGCAGACATTTGATATAATGATTCTAAAAGGTTGGCACCTAGTTAGCAAGAATAATTATTTAAAACAGGAAGCTACCAGATGGCGAGCATTGTTAGTAACACCCATCTGTGGGCTACATTATGAATTACAGAGTTGATTTGAGAGCTGGTTTTGTTCAGTTTGTTCTAGGTGCCAACATTGCTGGTTTATTGTGTTTGTAAGGTGGATACTGGAATCCCCATTTTACAGGTGGAGAAAACTAAGACTTATATAAAGTAAGCAATTTGCTCAGCAATGCAAGCCAGTAAAAGTTTCAGCCAGGCTTTAAATCTAGGTCTGAGTTCAAATTTTGCCTTCTTTCCACTCTGCCATGCTACTTCTCACACATAATTAGATTAGCTTTTAAAAATGGAAACACAAGTCTTCTCCAGTTTCAAATATTTTTAAACTTTGCATATTTATTCTTTTTCCTTCTACCCATTTATTTCTTTGCTCAGTCAACCGTCTATCATTCGGTTGACCATTCAACAAGCTTTTTACTACTTGTATGTACCAGGTACTGTGATAGTGAATATACAGTGGTTTTTTATAAAAATATAAAATTGAACAATGAGACCTCCTCTCCTCTCTGCCCATCCCTTCTTCTCCCTTCCCTTCCCCTCTCCATCCCTCCCCTCTCCTGTTTCTGTTTTAAGTCTCCTGCATACATTATGAATATCACAATGAAAAGAGTTTCTGGATGTTGCTGGTATCTAATTTTTTTGTCAGACTTGTTGGTATTTTTGACCTATGAGCCTACTTATGATGTTGCTACTTAGCTGAGAGATGCAAACCATCTTCTGCAATTTTCATCCTGGTAAATGGTATAATAAGCAGTACCAAACCATTTTTTATAGTTTACCCCATACCTGGGTCTATGTGTGCTAGGCTCTCAGGGATGTTCAGACATATTTCAAAAGCTGACCTAGTGTGCTGCGGTACTATTGATATGTCATTCTGGGTCTCTTATTGGGTCTTGACTATTTTTCTTTCCCACAGTGAGGAATAGAATTCCTGGAGAAACCATAAACCTACCTACACTTCTAGGTTTCCTTTGAGTCTCTTTGATTAGCTCAGAATTGTAGGGTTGGTTCTAGAACATGTCCAGGCTCTATGAATGTGGCTAGTCTCTGTGCAGTCATAATGCCATATACTCAAGTGCTTTAGAAAACAGTGTTGACCATTGATTTATTCCTTTGAATGAGAGTTACTCAAGTATCAGGAAGCTCAAAGGATAAACTTGTTTGCTTTAGAATGGATGGATATAGGAGAAAGGTAGTAAGTCTACATTTGATGAAGAGAAGCAAGTCACATAATTTCTTATTGCTGAATTTCAGAAATGAAAACATGTAGCTTTAAGAATAAAACTTATTTGACTTGTTTATGGTGTTAACTCTGAAGACATTATGAAAATATTGTCTAGCCCACTTTTTCTTTAAGGGATTGCCCAGTTCAGTACAAAGTATGATATAGTATAAGACTAACAAGACCAAAAGCTGTATTTTTAATAAGCAATGGTGGTGTGACCATCCAGCCTTCTAATGCATTGGCTCCTAGTTTTTTTTGATTTATGTTTATGATCCCCTTTGAGAATTTTCTTCTTCTTTTTCAATGTTGTTTCTACTATTGGGATCTCCTTACGACTCTATATAAATTTGAAAATCACCTTTAAAAAATTTGCGGTATAATTGACATACTTATTTTTAAAATTTATTTAAATTTTTTTTAGAAATCAGCTTTTCTATTTCTGCAAAAAAGGCTGTTGGAATTTTAGTAGGCATTGAATTAAATCTGTAAATACATTTGGGCAGTATTGCCATCTTAACAGTATTAAGTCTTTCAATCTATGAACACAGATGTCTTATTTTTTACATCTTCTTTAATTTCTTTCAGCAGTGTTTTGTGGTTTTCAATGTATGAATCTTTCGCCTCCTTGGTTAAATCTGTTCCTAGGTATTTATTCTTCTGAATGCTATTGTAAATGGAATTGTTTCATTAATTTTCTTTGCAGATTGTTTATTTCTGGTGAATTAAAACACAGTTGATTTTTGTATGTATATCTTGTATCTGGCAACTTGCCCAATTCATTTATTAGCTCTAGTAGGTTTTTGTGGATTCCTTGGGATTTCTATATATAGGATTATTTTATCTGATAGATGTAGTTTATTTATTCATTTTCAATTTGGGTGCCTTTTATTACTTTTTCTTGCCTAATGCTCTGGCTAGAACTTCCAATACAGTGTTCAGTAGCATTGTGAAGGTAGGCATCCTTGTCTTTTTTTTTTAAATTAATTAATTAATTAATTTTTGGCTGCGTTGGGTCTTCGTTGCTGCCCGCGGGCTTCCTCTAGTTGTGGCAAGCAGGGGCTACTCTTCGTTGCAGTGCGTGGGCTTCTCATTGCAGTGGCTTCTCTCATTGCGGAGCACAGGCTCTAGGCGCACAGGCTTCAGTAGTTGTGGCACGTGGGCTCAGTAGTTGTGGCTTATGGGCTCTAGAGCACAGGCTCAGTAGTTGTGGTGCACGGGCTTAGTTGCTACGTGGGATGTGGGATCTTCCCAGACCAGGGCTCGAACCCATGTCCCCTGCATTGGCAGGCGGATTCTTAACCACTGTGCCACCAGGGACTTTCCAGCATCCTTGTCTTGTTCCAGATCTTAGGGGGAAAGCTTTTAGTTTTTTACCATTGAATATGATATTAGTAATTGGTTTTTCATAGGTGTCCTTTATAATGTTGAAGAAGTTCCCTACTATTTCTAGTTTTCTGGATGGTTTTATCAAGAAAGAGAGTTAGATTCTATTAAGCAGAATTACCACAAATTTACAACACAAATTTATTATTTTATGGTTCTGTAGGTTAGAAATCTGACATGAGTCTTACGGGGCTGAAATCAAAGTGTGGGCAGGACTGTGTTCCCTTCCAGAGACTCTAGGGGAGAATGGGTTTCCTTGCCTTTTCTAGCTTCTAGAGGCCACCTGCATGTCTTCTTCCATCTTGAAAGCCAGCAATCTTGTATCTCTCTGATCATTTTTCCATAGTTACATCTCACTCTGATCCTTAGCAAGGACACGTTACATGATTTTAAGAACCTATGTGATTTGGTTGGGCCCACCCTGATAATCCAGGAAAAATGCCATGTCTCAAGATTCGTAACCTTAATCACATTTGTAAAGTTGTTTTAGCCAAGTAAAGTAATATTTTCACAGGTTCCTTGGTTAGGACACAGACATCTTAGGGGTCCATTAGTCTGCCTACTGCACTTGTGAATTACTTCTAAGTAATATACTTCTATGTATATTATAAGTATACTAGTTAATATCCCAGTAATTGAGATTTTTCTGAGTATCTTTTTGTTACCGACTTCTAACTTAATTCCATGGTGTCCAGTGGACTTTGTCTGAATGATTTTAACTTTTTGGAATTTGTTGAGGCTTTCTTTACGGCCAAGCCATCCTATTTAACGATTTTTGCACAGGGCCTTGAAATGGGGATTCTTTTTTTTAAAAATTATTTTTAACATCTTTTTTGGAGTATAATTGCTTTACAATGGTGTGTTAGTTTCTGCTTTATAACAAAGTGAATCAGTTATACATATACATATGTTCCCATATCTCTTCGCTCTTGCATCTCCCTCCCTCCCACCTTCCCTATCCCACCCCTCTAGGTGGTCACAAACCACCGAGCTGTTCTCCCTGTGCTATGCGGCTGCTTCCCAGTAGCTATCTATTTTACATTTGGTAGTGTATATATGTCCATGCCACTCTCTCACTTTGTCACAGCTTACCGTTCCCCCTCCCCATATCCTCAAGTCGATTCTCCAGTAGGTCTGTGTCTTTATTCCTGTCTTACCCCTAGGTTCTTCATGACCTTTTTTTTTTTCTTAGATTCCATATATATGTGTTAGCATACGGTATTTGTTTTTCTCTTTCTGACTTAATTCACTCTGTATGACAGACTCTAGGCCCATCCAGCTCACTACAAATAACTCAATTTCATTTCTTTTTATGGCTGAGTAATATTCCATTGTATATATGTGCCACATCTTCTTTATCTATTCATCTGTTGTTGGACACTTAGGTTACTTCCATATCCTGGCTATTGTAAATAGTGTTGCAATGAACATTTTGGTACATGGCTCTTTTTGAATTATGGTTTTCTCAGGGTATATGCCCAGTAGTGGGATTGCTGGGTCGTATGGTAATTCTATTTTTAGTTTTTAAGGAACCTCCATACTGTTCTCCGTAGTGGCTGTATCAGTTTACATTCCCACCAACAGTGCAAGAGTGTTCCCTTTTCTCCACACCCTCTCCAGCATTTATTGTTTGTAGATTTTTTGATGATGGCTATTCTGACTGGTGTGAGATGATATCGCATTGTAGTTTTGATTTGCATTTCTCTAATGATTAATGATGTTGAGCATTCTTTCATGTGTTTGTTGGCAATCTGTATATCTTCTTTGGAGAAATGTCTATTTAGATCTTCTGCCCATTTTTGGGTTGGGTTGTTTGTTTTTTTGTTATTGAGCTGCATGAGCTACTTGTAAATTTTGGAGATTAATCCTTTGTCAGTTGCTTCATTTGGAAATATTTTCTCCCATTCTCAGGGTTGCCTTTTGGTCTTGTTTATGGTTTCCTTTGCTATGCAAAAGCTTTGAAGTTTCATTAGGTCCCATTTATTTATTTTTGTTTTTATTTCCATTTCTCTAGGAGGTGGTCAAAAAGGATCTTGCTGTGATGTATGTCATAGAGTGTTCTGCCTATGTTTTCCTCTAAGAGTTTGATAGTGTCTGGCCTTACATGTAGGTCTTTAATCCATTTTGAGTTTATTTTTGTGTATGGTGTTAGGGAGTGTTCTAATTTCATACTTTTACATGTAGCTGTCCAGTTTTCCCAGCACCACTTATTGAAGAGGCTGTCTTTTCTCCACTGTATATTCTTGCCTCCTTTATCAAAGGTAAGGTGACCATATGTGCATGGGTTTACCTCTGGGCTTTCTATCCTGTTCCATTGATCTATATTTCTGTTTTTGTGCCAGTACCATACTGTCTTGATTACTGTAACTTTGTAGTATAGTCTGAAGTCAGGGAGCCTGATTCCTCCTGCTCCATTTTTTGTTCTCAAGATTGCTTTGTCTATTCGGGGTCTTTTGTGTTTCCATACAAATTGTGAAATTTTTTGTTCTTGTTCTGTGAAAAATGCCAGTGGTAGTTTGATACGGATTGCGTTGAATCTGTAGATTGATTTGGGTAGTAGAGTCATTTTCACAATGTTGAATCTGCCAGTCCAAGAACATGGTATATCTCTCCATCTATTTGTATCGTCTTCAATTTCTTTTGTCAGTGTCTTATAATTTTCTGCATACAGGTCTCTTGTCTCCTTAGGTAAGATTATTCCTAGATATTTTATTCTTTTGTTGCAGTGGTAAATGGGAGTGTTTTCTTAATTTCACTTTCAGATTTTTCATCATTAGTGTATAGGAATGCCAGAGATTTTCGTGCATTAATTTTGTATCCTGCTACTTTACCAAATTCATTGATTAGCTCTAGCAGTTTTCTGGTAGCATCTTTAGGATTCTGTATGTATAGTATCATGTCATCTGCAAACAGCGACAGCTTTACTTCTTCTTTTCCAATTTGGATTCCAGACTACAGGCCAATATCACTTATGAACATAGATGCAAAAATCCTCAACAAAATATTAGCAAACAGAATCCAACAGCACATTAAAAGGATCATACACCATGATCAAGTGGGGTTTATTCCAGGAATGCAAGGATTCTTCAATATATGCAAATCAATCAACGTGATACACCATATTAACAAATTGAAGGAGAAAAACCATATGATCATCTCAATAGATGCAGAGAAAGCTTTTGACAAAATTCAACACCCATTTATGATAAAAACCCTGCAGAAAGTATGCATAGAGGGAATTTTCCTCAACATAATAAAGGTCATATATGACAAACCCACAGCCAACATCATCCTCAATGGTGAAAAACTGAAACCATTTCCACTAAGATCAGGAATAAGACAAGGTTGCCCACTCTCACCACTCTTATTCAACATAGTTTTGGAAGTTTTAGCCACAGCAATCAGAGAAGAAATGGGGATTCTTGATACATTCAAACAGTTATTTGAAGGTTTCATGATACTTTCTGTAATACGGCTATTGTATTTATGTTTGTAGAACATTTTCTTACATTTTAGTAGTCTCTGCCTTATTTTTGATAATCAGTCATTATGTAATAGTCATAGGTACTTATGATTAAATTGGTTTTTGAAACTATTGATATATGAGATATCATTAAGTTATTCTCTGATTAGTGAAGGCCTACCTGCTTTATTGGCTGTGGGTGAAAAGTTCACAAATAAAGTAAAATCTTGCTATAAAATAGTTATCTTTAATAAACGCAGATCAGTGATAGCCCCTTCCCCTACAAAGGAAAAATACACTGTAGGACAATAAAGAACAAAAACTTCGAGTACCCAGGACAAATAAAAGCAGAGATTAGAAACAAAGTACCCCCATTTGGATTTTTTGTTGTAGTTGATTGGTTTGGTACTTGGAGGGGGAACAGTGCCTTGACTAGCAGTGATAATAAAAGGCCCATCTTTATCCAAGCAACAAGAAGCAAGAATTGAAGGAATAAAAAATGAGAAGAGGCAAAGATGAGTTATTAGAGGGCAGAGAATGGCAAACGATCAATTTAAAAAATGCCATTCCTTTGTACTTTCCTAGTCTTCAAATTACTTTTATTAGTACCTCTTGATGGCTAACCTATCCACTTTTTCTTTCTAGCACCTCTCAGTTGTTTCTATTTCTGTATTTATCTTAGTTTTCATGAGCCATCATTTCAAAAAGTCTTTTGGCAGGTACCTTAATCTCCCTTGCTTTTTGACCTTACATCACTTTTACCTGGCAGATCCCCGGCTATGGATTAAGTTATCCACTTGTTTTGGAGTATCCATGAATTTCCCGTATTTCTGGTTTACAGAGGTTGCTAACCAAAATGAATTCATTGTTACTAATCTTAACTGGGCCCTCAATAATGTTACTTATCCTTGATGTTCCTTGGTTAACGCACATGTATACACTCTGCAGTGATTGTATTTCATACAATCTCTGATTTTCCTAATTCTCTTCTACTTTTCCAGTGACACCACACTTTTCTTCATTTTCTCTCTTAGGTTGCCTTTTCTAAGTCTACTTTGCCAGCTCCTTCTTTTCCATTTGACATTTAACTGTTGAAATTTGTTGATTCTTGGTTGTTAACCTTCTTAAGCTTCTTACCCTGCTTTCTTAGATGATTTCAGCATTACATAGTTTTGGAGACTATCTACAATAACACTGTGTAATAGAAATATAATGTAAGACACATTTAAATTTTTCCACTAGCCACATTAAAACTAGAACTCCCACTACAGGCCAATATGGGTAACAGGGTAACTATATTTACTATCCTTCATGAAGGAACTAAAAAACCAGACAAAGTATATGTAACAATGGTTTTCAAGACACTGGATATTAAGTAATGAAGGGCAGTGTTTTCTGAGGTACAGGAAATAAATGTGATGAGTCTTATGATTGTCCAGCTTACTGTGTTGAGTTTCCAGGCTCAGGGACAGGGAACAGGGAACAGGGAAGCCAGATGGATCATGGTCAAACCTCTGAGTTGAAGAGATGGAGCTGAGAGTCCACAAAGGCCAAAGCTAGAGTTTGTAGTTAGAGCTTGCAGGACCATTACTTGATGTCTAGTGTTTTATCTAGAGAAGAGATGACCGTATATAGATTTACAGAGTGTCCCCTGGAATATTTAGCAGAGTACAGATTAGTGCACAGATGCAGAGAAACTATCCATGGTCATGGAAAGGTTCCCTGAAAGGATCAGGGGAAACATTCTGGGCATTCACACAGGGCTGGGAATAGTGTCTGTTCCGAAAAGGTAGTCTTGAAAACCTCAACCATGGGGAATTGGGTAGAATACTCAGAAGAGTCTTGTTCCAGTAGGGTGGAGTAACAGTTAGCTCTAGGCCCACCCTAACAAATTTTAGAAGTAAGACCTGCCAAAATGAAACTGCTTCCAAGAAACATAACTATCCGAGAACAAAACTCAGTAATGCCTAAAAGCTTTCCAAATTTAATTAAAACATTCTGCTGGTCCAAGAAGCCCAACAAACACCAAGCATAAGAAACATGAAAACAACACTAAGGCATATTATAATCAAATTGCTCAAAGCCAGTGATAAAGGAAAAATCTTAAAGTTAAAAGCAGGCAGAAAAAAAAAACAAACACGAACTGAAGAACAAAGAAAAGAGTGACATCAGATTTCCTGCATAAATAATGCACATAAGTAGACAACTGATTAACGTCTTTAACATAATGGAAATAAAAAAAACCTGTCGATTGAGAATTCTGTACCCAGTGAAAATATATTTTAAAAAATGAATGCTGATTTGTTCTGTTTTAGCAGTTTTTTTGTACGCGGGCCTCTCACTGCTGTGGCCTCTCCCATTGTGGAGCACAGGCTCCAGACGCGCAGGCTCAGCGGCCATGGCTCACGAGCCCAGCCACTCCGCGGCATGTGGGATCTTCCCGGACCGGGCCATGAACCCGTGTCCCCTGCATCGGCAGGCGGACTCTCAACCACTGTGCCACCAGGGAAGCCCCGTTTTAGCAGTTATTGAGACAACTCTGACTAATGTTGAATTGTCTGTTTCTCCCTTTATTTCTTTAAGTTTTTGCTTCATCTACTTTGGGACTCCATCATTAGCCGCATAATTGTTTTATAACTGTTATTTCCTGATTAATTTAACTTTTTAACATTACAATCTTTTTTGTCTCTAGTAAAAATTTTTTTCTTAAAATCTTTTTGTTGGATGTTAGTATAGCTATCTACCTCTCTCAGTACGTTTTATATGATATATGTTTTTCCATTCTGTTACTTTCAACCTGTTTGTCTGAATCAAAGTCTGTCTCCTGTAGACAGGATGTAGTTAGATCCATTTTTTAAAAAAAAACATGAGTCTTATAACCTCTGCTTTTTGATTGGCATGTTTAATCCATATACATTTAATGTATTTAATAATATCATTGGATTTATGTCTGCAGTCATACTATTTGTTTTCTATATGTCTCATTTCTTCTTTGTTTTTACTGCCTCCTCTGTGGTAAGTAGATATTTTTCTAGGGTACCTTTATTATCTGTTTTTTTTTTTTCTAGGCTATCTCATTTTGACTTTGATTTGACTATGATTTTCCATAGTGGTTTTTCTGAAGATTACAGTAATAAACATTTTAACTTAAAACATTCTACTTCAGAGTAAAACTACCTTAATTCTAGTGATAAAGAGAAACTTTGCTTCAGTATAGCTTGCTTCCCTTCCTTCTACTTTTTGCTAGTATTGTCATATATGTTACATCTTTATATAAAAGCCCTACAATGCAGTTTTACAATTATTGATTAAATTTACTTGTCTTTTAAACCAGTTTGGGGAAGAAATGAAAAGAATATATTTATGTTGTCTTTTTAAAATTTTACCTAAGTAGTTTCCTTGCTTTATTTATTTATTTTTTAAATTTGGATTTCAGTGACTCTCTGGTGTCATTTCCTTTTCTGTCTTTCTTGTGGGTTTTTTTTTTTTTCCTGCTTCAGTATTTCTTGTAAGGCAGGTCTACTAGCAACAAATTCTCTTAACGTTTATGTAAGAATGTTTATTTTGACTTTATTGTTGAAAGATAGTTTTCCTGGATATTGGATTCTTGGTTGACTGTTTTTTCTCCTTTTCAGCATATTGAATATGCCATAGCACTGCCTTTTGGTTTTCATTTTTCTGATAATAAGTCAGTTGTTAAATTTTGTTGAAATCCCCTAGTATGTGATAAGTAATGTTTATCTTTTGCTACTTTTAAGATTTTCTGTTTTGATTTTTGACAGTTTGGCTATTATATATTTGGGTGTGAATCTCTACATTTATCCTTCTTAATATTTGTTGTATCCTTGGTATTTGATGACCTTCTTAGATGTGTAGATCATTTTGGGGAATTTTTCACCTATTCTTTCTTTCTTTTTTAAAAAAATATTTTATAAATATATATATATTTATTTGGCCGTGCTGGGTCTTAGTTGCGGCATGCGTGATCTTCTTTGCCGCGTGAGGGATCTTCGTTGTGGCATTCGGGATATTTTAGTTGCGGCATGTGGGCTCATTTAGTTGGGGCATGTGGGCTGTTTTAGTTGTGGCATGTGGGATCTAGTTCCCTGACCAGGGATTGAACCTGGGCTCCCGGCATTGGGAGCACAGAGTCTTAACCGCTGGACCACCAGGGAAGTCCCTTACCTATTATTTCTTTAAAATATTCCTTTCTTCCGTTTTCCCCCCCTCTTTTTTTTTGGACTGCATTATTTCTACGTTAGTGTGCTTTATTTCTGAATTTGGTTCTTCCCCCACACCCTCCCTCTTTTTTTTTTTTATTGTTCAGTTTTATTCAGACTGGATAATGTCTACTCATTTATCTTCAAATTTGCCGATTCTTTTTTGTTAGTTCAGTGTGCTGTTGAGTACTTTTTAACTCCAGGATTTCTATTTGGTTCTTTTTTTACAATTTCTGTGTTTTCATTGTTAATCTGTATTTGTTGATTCATTGCCTTTGTGCTTTCTTTAATTCCTTAAACATGGTTTCTTTTAGTTCTTTGAACATATTTATAATAATTGTTTGAAGTGTTTGTCTACTAAGATTTATGTATGAGTCCCTTCAGAGACAGTTTTTACTGACTGCTGCTTTTTTCTGTTTATGGGCCATACTTTTCCTGTTTCTTGACATGTCTCATATTTTTTGTTGAAAACTTGATATTTTAGATAATATATTATAGCAACTGTAAGATTCTACCTCCTCCCCTCCATTTTTCTAGGGTTGTTTGTTGTTGTTTGTGGTCAGCCAGTGATCCTTTAGAGATTATGCTTAAACTGCCTCAGTCAGTGAGGCTTCTGCCATTTGCTGAGAGTGTCTGTGTGGGCTAGGACATTCAAAATTCAGGCGGTTTACGAGTCTTCCCTGGTTTTTACTTTCTGTTTTTGCATGGTCTCCTGTTCACCAAGAGTGAGAGGATAGCTGTGGCCCTCTGTGGTCTTCTCTGTGCATGTGTATAACTTTCAAGATCCCCACGAATATGTGGGAGCTTATCAAAGCACACTGTGCTATCTTGTTTCTCAGATTTTTCTGTTCAATTTTTGGCTTGTCTGTTGTCACTGTTTGCTGTTGATTTCAATAGCCTGGAACTTTTTTCAGTGGATATCAGACTAGCCACCCCCGGCAGCAGGAAGGCTGTTGATCCTCACATCGGCTATCGACATTGGGCTAGGGATGGGTAGGAGTAGCTGCATGTTAAAACACCCTTGCTTCTCTATTGCAGTTCAGTACTTTTTCTTATATAAATATTTCTTAATTTTTTGTATGTCTGTAGTCAATTTCCAGAGTTGTTGTTTTTGATAATTTTGACCAGTTTTGTCTGGGAAGGTTTTCTCCAGTTCCTCTCTCTGATATTCTGGAAGTCCTACCTCCTGTCGTTGCTTGTCTAACAACTTTATAATTTTTTTTCCTGCTCTGCTCTTGCTTGGTGTTAATCCATTCTTTCTCTACCAGTAGAGTAGTCTGAGTGATCTTTTAAAAATAGTCTAATCATGCCAGTTTCTTGCATTAAACTCAATGCTTTGAGGATAAAATCCAAAGATATTATGGTCTACAAGGCTATGAATGATTTGGCTTCTTCCTCCCTCTCCAGGCTCATCTTGAGCCACTCCTCTTCAGTTATTCTTCTTTAGCCACAGTGGCTGCCTTTTACCTCCTGGCAAGCACCAAGGTCTTTTCTGTGTTGGAACCTTCACATAAGCTGTGCTCTGTTTGAGTGTTTTTCTGTGTTGCCTCAGTTGATATCCCCTTGTTCATCAGGTCTCAGTTTCAATGACAGTTCCTCAGTGAAGCCTTTCCTCACCTCTATTAAGACCAGAATAGATTTCTGAATCTTGTTGTCATTGCACACTGTTTTGCTTCAAGTACTTCATTTACAATGAAATAATTATTTATGCAATTATTTATTGAATGAATACCTCTGTTTACTTGTAATATCCTTGAGTGCAAGGAATTTTCTCATTCATCATTGTATCTTCTAGTATAGTGGCTTTTCCGTAGAAAATCCTCTATAAATATTTTTGAATGAGAATAATTCTATTGATACCTATAAATGGGCACTTGACCGGGGAAAGGAGAAAGCTTGTAGGGAAGGCTTCTGGAGGAGGTGAGAAATAGGTGAAATCTTAAAGTAAGTGTAGTAAATAGCCAGTATGCTTTAAGGCAGCTTGTGAAAATGTCAAATAGGCTTAACATGACTCCTGTAGGCACATCAGTACTCCACACAGACATCAGTATATTTGTCCCGAAAGTTTGACAATGTGTAGAATTCGCCATTTGAAATGACATTAATTATATGCATTATTACATTTATATTTGTAGCTATATAAGTAGTGGGAACTCCTTGTTATTTCTTGCTAATATGACCCTGAGTTTGATTTCTAGCTTTAGTAAATAAGCTTCTGTTTTGGTTCCTTTCCTTGTCTTGGTCTTGTCTTTCCTATTTCAGCATCCTGGGAACTAGGACTCTATTCTGTTTTGATTAGACTCAACCCCAAATTGTCCAGAATTAGCATTTGACCTAAAATGCAAACTTGGCAGCTGGGAAACTGTCATGTAATTTACTCCAATACTTTTCTCATGTTCTTTTTGGGAACAAGGTAGGCATAGATAAACACCTATGCTATATTCTAGCAGCTGAATAGACACCTGTAGCATATCACAGTAGCTAATAATGAGGGGAAGAGTGGAGTAACAACTCAGTTTAGAAATATTTGTATCGGGCTTCCCTGGTGGCGCAGTGGTTGAGAGTCCGCCTGCCGATGCAGGGGACACAGGTTCGTGCCCCGGTCCGGGAAGATCCCACATGCCGCGAGCGGCTGGGCCCGTGAGCCATGGCCGCTGGGCCTGTGCGTCCGGAGCCTGTGCTCCACAACGGGAGAGGCCACACAGTGAGAGGCCCGCATACCGCAAAAAAAAAAAAGAAATATTTGTATCAAAATAAAGAGTTATATAAGCTTGGACCTAGAAGGGCTAATTCTACATTATCTCTAAAAATTTTGATTGTGAAAATAAACAGAAAAACCTTGTTTCCTAAGAGTTCTTTATTACCACAGTTTTTTAATACTACAGGTTTTCACCATAGACGTTTTAAAAGTTGCCCTTTTTAAAAAGAGAAGAGACACTATAAGAATATTATAGGGTTGTGCTTCTTCCTTAATTTCAGATTTTGTTACCTCTGAAAACAGAACTTTAGAGATCGCATACCTTGGGCCTAGAATAATGTCCATCTGAGGATGATTATTGGTATGCAATACTGTTAATGTATAATAATAGTAATAATGGTAATTAAGATGATCTTTTATGTAGTTAGAACTCAAGCAGGATAAATTGAATATGAAGCAGTATGCTTTGGGCAGGTTTTGATTCTTCATTTGTTGGTCTCATGTCAAAGATATATGTGTTTGGTGGTCTAGATGGAAAGAATATCATACATTCAAAAAATAAGGAACCTTCTGAACCTCTGATGATCAGGAGGCTCAGCGTACTGCATCCGATGGGCATAAAGTGCTGCCTTCCCACATGGTTACAACTGAAGGAAGAAAGTCTGGATGAATCATCTGCTGGCATATGTTTCTTGAATTGTTGGCTATTTTGGTGTCGACTTTTATGTTGAGAGTTTCATGTTTTAATGACAAAAGTGTTCACTGGAAATTATAGCCTGGAAAAGAGAACCACTTTCCTGCTTCTGCAGAAAGCTAGGTAAGGCATTGATGTGGGGTAAAGTAGCTGTGGAGTTTTATATTCAGATTGTATGAAGAGTAAACAGAGCATCTAAAATAACCACTTGCACATTGCAACAAACACATCATCATTTGCTTAAAAAAGAGTTATAATTACAGTTGACGAAGCATGGACACCATAAAAAATGCATTAGTTTGGCTTGACACATTAATTACCTGTTTTTGCAGATGTTTTTATGTATTGTTGTGTGAACAGTTTACAAAATAATTACAGGAAAGTCATACGGAAAATAAACTAAGTGGGTGGTTTCTCGTCTAAATATTTTCATTCATGTGAATCTGTGTGAGGCACAGCTGCTCTATAGCAAAAGCAGAGATGAGGATTCTCGAGTTTTTTTTTTTTTTTTTATTAGATGGTCTCTGTCATCAGTATCACCACATTTTAATATCTTTAGCAGCACAGTTTAAAAACATAAAATGAGAGGGTTGGTTTAATCCCTGTGATTACTGAAAAAAACCTTGATTCTGATCAGAAGAAATGTAGATATCTACGAGTATTTTAAAATAATCCAAACAAAACTAAAATACCCTAAGTGAAAAACTACTGCTATTTCAGTGCTGGCAGGTCATTAGGCACTTGGGCAAGGATTTAATCATTATTTTGTTTTTACTTGAGTTACATACTCTTACATAATTTACACCTTAAGCTATATCTTAATTAAACATTGATCTAGTTATAAATTGCATGGAAGTTCAGCTTATTTATTCTCTTTTAGGAAGTATTAAAAATGTAAATCTGCTTTTTCTGAGACGATTATACTGTATTTCTCTTAGTGGTCTCAAAGTGTGTTTCATTTGAAAAATAACCAGATCATTGTGTCATACTTTTACAAACTGTTAAGACACACATTTTCCAAAATTGTAATTGTCAAACGATAGAGTTCATAGGCTTCATTTTATTTTACACAGTGATTTATAATTACTTAGAATATCTGTGTTGTATTTTCCTCACGGATACTGTAATGATAATTTTTCATAAAATTAAACCAAATATAGATTCTCTTTTTAGTCCAGCCATGCCACTTCTATGCTATATTCCTTTTTTATGCATTTCACCTGCACAGATGATAAAGACAATAATTATACACATTTTCTGACATGTATTTTATGTGACTATTATGAAAGGCACTAAGGTATAGAAGGAGATAATTGAATCATCTCTAGGTGTGAAGGTATTGTAATCAGACTGTGTAATATTGGTGAAAAATCATTCATTTACTTTTTCATTCATTTGTTTAACAAAATTTTATTGATAGTCTTCTATATGTAATGTCCTATGACAACATTGAAATGACCATAAACACTGAGATGACTATGTGTCTGGAACATAATAGATGTTCGGTAACTATTAGACATCTTTCCTTCTGAAAGGGGTAGGAGAGGCAGGAATAAGTGGTATGGAGAACTTTTTCACTCTTGTGCCTTACTTAAAGAAAGCCAGTTGCTGGGAGGATTTTCTTTGTTATCTTGAAATGGGCTTCACATGTGATATACTCGGGCAGTAGTGCTTGACACATACTTTGAATTGTTTAAATGTGGCGATATGTAATTTTCACCTTAAATCAGTCTGAAGAAAGATGGGATGGAGTCTTTTCTAATTCTAGTATACACTAAGGCAATTTAATTTTTAAGGTGGGGATGCATTAATGGAGTCTATGAAACTTACAGGATTGAGAAGAATTAACTGCTTATAATCAGTATTTCTGTTGATCATTTTACATCCTCTCAAAGGAAATGTGATTCCATATCATGACATCAAGAAAACAGTTGTTGAACTGAGTCTTCCATAGATTTGCTGCTTCTCTTAAGATGTCTCTTATAGCTAGTGAAAAATGAGCAAAAGCTTTTGTATGGTTTGGGGGACTTTCCATATTTACCTGTGTGGCAGACAAAAAACTGTAAGTTTATGTGGAGTTCCCTTTCCAGATTTTCCCCTATCTTATTTTTATTCCATCTTATAAGACAAAATTTAGCTCTTTGGTTTTAATTCTTTATTCCTTTTTCCTTCAATATGTCTCTAGCTCCTTTTAATCTTTTTATCGTAATCTTTTAGAAGCCATTTGATTAGAACATAAGGGACACTTAGGGGATTATTATCATCATCATCATAAGGAACATTTAAGGGATTGTTTATTTATTTACTTTCTTACTTAGAAGAGTTTATTGTCAGAAAGAGACTGTGCAAGCAGTGTTGTTTTGAAGGAATTGAATGACTGATCTTTTGGGTTCTCCCCTTTAAAAATGCAAAACAAAAGTAGGTTAGGGAGCAGAAAGAAATTGTTGAATCTAAGAGAAGGCTATCTCTGTAGGCATTTAACACCCTATGGTCTAACGATGTGTTAGTTTTCACACAGTATTACTGATAGCAGTGTTAAAAAACAAAATTCAAGTGAGTAAATTTGAAGATCTAATTGGCATTATTAATGGATTCATGAATTGGGCAGCATCCTATCTAGCAAGTAGCAGGGAGCTCTAAGGAGCTCCAGAAAAGGAGACGTTTTTAAAGGCAGAAAGCAGGTGGGAAAAGGAAGTCATAAATAAAAATAAGGATTATTTTGAGCAAGGTCACCTCCCTTTGGGGTCAAAAGGGTTTATCATGCATATTATCTCACTGATCCTGACTGAGAAATTCCAGATTGATTGGTTAAGATTCCAATCCTGGGGAAGGTTGAAATTACAGTTAGACTAGGTATTAAGTCTTGGTTTGGTGACATGGGCTTAGCACAAGTGACTCCATTTTGGACCTGTTGTTTCTTTTTCTTTTCTTTTTTTTTAAAATTCTCCCCTTTTGATCAAACTCGTAGCTTAACTGAGAAACGTGATCAAAGTTTAAAGATTATTATGATTATAAAAAAGCAGGATAATTCTCAATGTTTGGGGTGCATTTTGGAGCCATGGTCCCCAAGATCCAAACCAATCAAAATCAAATAAGTCAAAGAACAACCCTGCTGAAGGAGTCAGCTTTTTAACCAAGTGGCTTGCTCAGTGATTTTATGGAATTGAGTTTCAGCTTCCCCAGAAGTGTTGATCCAGGCATAGCAAGTGGTGTTGACCACAGCACAGACAACTCCCTGCTCAGCTAAAAGATACTTAAGGGCTATACTATTATGAGGAAAAATTTTGGCCAGAGAGTCTAAGGATTTTTGGGAGGCAGCTATTGTTTCAGTAGCAGATAACAGAATATCTTCAAGAATTAAGGAAAATTTTAAAATCACATTCTCAGTTACATTTACTTTTGACCAGGGAAGCATGGCTTTGCCAAAGGAAGTGAATTCTGAGTCATGAACATCTCCTGGTAGGTCTTTTCTAACTTTCTGATGTAAATCCATGGGAGTTGACCAATGAGGTGACTAGTTCATTTGTGGAAAGTTAGGGGTACAGTTGGGTAACCTAAGAGGCATTGCACAGTTGTACGCTAGCCATCTAGGCGCACATAGGTCCGAGGAGAATGATAACCACCACAAACAAAGACAAAGCCTATTGGGGCACAAACCATTCCCGTTAAAGTGATGCTGCTAATGGACCATTCACAGGGATTGCTGTGTTTACCGTTCAAGCCAGAGGTCAGTTAGGATTTCAGTGCATACGGAAAGAAAATCTTTTAGCCTGAAATAAAGAGTCACCCACCTTGCAAAGATGGGTACTGCTGATGAGATCTCTTAGTGAGTGGGGACAGATCTGGATAATCATGGGAAGGTGGGGGGCAAATGACCTAAGTTATGTAGGTAATTATGTCTCATTGGGGAAGTACAGTTATAATTGGAGAAAGGTAAAAAATGGTATTTCATGTTCTGGCCACAAGAGTTGAACTTGGTAAGACACTTCTTACTAAGAGGGGGTGAGTGGGGTGTTGATCATAGTTTCCAGTGACATTGGGAATAGAAGAAAAATTGGTCACAGGGAGGACCAGGAGATCTCTAGTATCATGGATAAGTCGGAGTCTTTGGTGACAAATCCAGCAGTCTGAGATGTTACTCTGCTTAGCATTGGACTGGGAGATATGGAAATGTTTTTCCAGGCTAATTCCAGAGTAAATGAAAGAAAGACAAGAATAAAGGGTTTCATGTTTGTTAAAGTATGAAGTCTTGATCCAGCATCATGGGCAGAAGCAATCTACCTTGATGTCAGCTACTTCTCTTCCTTGACAATTTGATTCAGAGGTCCTTACTGTCTGTACAGGACCAGAGGTCAGGTGGAGCCTTCTTCAGCTGTGAGACATATATCCGAGGCTCAAGTCTCTGAAGTTTGACTTCCCTGCCATCTGGGCAGGGAAGAGGACCTGGTTATAGTCCCTTGTAGTCTCTTATAGGAGATTCAATGGCAGCCTTTAAAACAAAGGCTTTAGTGACTTTAAATTAGAAGGGTGGGAGAAAATTAGAAATGTTAGTTTGGAGAGTTGTAGCCAGATATTTGAGGAAACTAGAAGAATTTAGGATCTAGTTCAGTTTATAGGTGTATAACGAAACCTCAAAGACAGTTAACAGGGTTACTCTAAAATAGACAAAGGTGCAAACATAATTTTTCTCCCTACAGTTATCCCCACTTTTTTTTTAAGGATAATTACAGTAAAACTAATCAGTTTGCATTAGACTTGGCCTGATTATTTTCATAAGTGCAGCAAGAATAGTGATTGATTGTATAAGTTCTTTTTAAGGCTGCTTTGGTGGAACTTTTCATGAGGGATCTCAGATTGAACTCTTAAAAGCCTTTGAGGCTAGGAAGCCAATCCAAGCATCATCACTAGATTTTACCTGCAATACCTACAGTTTGAGTGAAGTCCTCTCTTTTCAAGTTTCCTGGGCCTGTCAGGAAGTATAACCTTCCATACTCAACTGGTAAGGCTGACGGTAACCCTGTAAGTAAGGCACCAGGCCAATTTTTCCAAGCAGTTCCTTAAAGCTGTCTGGTCATATCTGAGTGTATACACATTTCTGTCAAATATGACATTCTAGTTAAAGTCTTGGTAATATAGCCAGTGTTTCCAATTGTGTTCTGTTATGGTGAGAACAGATTCTTATTGAACTTATGCAAATAATGAACTTTATTGCCATGAAGAGAATACTCAGGAGTTTCTGAATTTTGGTGGGATCAAGTAGGGAGAAAAAGTAAATGTTCCACTTTAGTTCACAAATTTATGTTACCAAATTGCTGATAGCTTTAAAAGAAGAGATAAAAGGATTTCCTTAAACCTGGAAAAACAAAAGAACCAGCAATGTTTTAAACAAAAAGTCATAAAAAATTATAATCATCTTCATCAGTTCATTCAGTTCTATGTAACTATTTCTTTTTTTAAATTAATTTTTATTGGAGTATAGTTGCTTTACACTGTAATTAGTTCTTGATCTTCATCTTTTGTTAGCAGTTTTATGAATCCAGTTTTTCCTTAGAGTTCTATAAATTCTTAACCAGTTGGTGTTATTATCTGAAAGTTACCAGAAACTAGTATCCTAGAGTACTTGTCAGAATCCTTTCTAGAAATTTCTCTGAAAAAAGAAACACTTTTGTAGGAACGCTTTAGCAAAAGCATCAGAGTAAAACAATAACCGTCTGTAAATGTCAAAAGACTTAAAATGCCCGTGGTTAAAGATCTGACTAGAGTTCATTACAGCGCAGTTGACAAGGGAATTTGGTTATTTCTGTGACACACAACACTTCAAGACAATAACTAGAATTATGACTGATAACATTATCAGATTTATTATTGTGTTATTATAATGTCATTATATGTATTATAATGTTTTATTATAACTGTCAGATATTAACATATATCAGATTTCTAGGAACTTCATACAATTTTCAGAATACTTATATACCTATATAAATAGAACATAAAGAAGGCCTAGTATTTTTATTTCTCAATGCTTCACATGTAATTTAACATATCAAATAAGTCTAATTAGTTTAACATCTATCTTTTTATGAGAAGAGAGAACAAATTTTTGAGATATGCCAGGGGCCCTCTGGAAAAATCCCAACGTTAGAGGTCAGAAAGACTTCTTTTAGAATTTGATTTTTGGGAATTTTGTAAAAAATATCAAACGGTTTAAAAACACTTGGTCAAATAGGGTCATAGGACACTACGAAACAATGCTTATGTATTGAACCAAAGTGACAAAGACTTTACAGGCAAATATAGGTTACATAGTTCTGAGCAAAACTTACTTTTTTTAATATCCAGAGGACTAGGTTTAAGAAATCAAAGACCCGATAAAGACAACAGGGAACATAGGTGATGATTTTAACAGGACACAAGATCTTTGTGTCCCCCACCTCCTCCCTGGCCCTGGCAGATTGTTCAAAAGGTAAAGGAAAACCTTTTATAATCTCTTACTATTAAAAGCAGACCAGTAGTCCAAGAACACTTTGTCCCTTTTAATAGGGAGAAGCTCAAATTCTAATTTTACACCAGCTTACTTTTGGTATTGAAACTTAATCAAATTCATTCTAATCTTAGCCAGTCCTGATCACACATAAAATTCCTTTTCCTTATTATTTCTAGTAGTTTTAATTACCTACATGAGAATTTTTAACCCTTAGAAACCTTTAATTTCTAGTGAAAACTGGGAAGTAAGCAATTATGAACTATCTTTTACATTAGCATTCTGTGGATTGGCAGATTCATAAATACTTCTTATAATTTCTAGAAATGTGTTTTGTCATAGACAGTTTCTCAGTGTGGCATAAAACATGCTTATTAATAGACCCAAAATGCCTTGAATTTCTCTGTAAAAAGAAGCAAAAATTAGATAAACCTATGTTCAGTAATTAATCTTTCAGTACTTTACCTTGTTTGGAAGTGATCTAGATACTTAATGACTGTCCTTTAATATAAGTTAACAAAATTTCAGGTTACCAAAAAGATTTGGAGAAACTATTGGAAAGTTCACCTAAAAACTTTTTATCCTACTGACATCTATTTCATTTACTTGTTTTTAACAATTATGTTTAGACTGCCCACAAAAACTTCATGAGACATTAGACAATGTCAGTCTTCATCCCAAGCCATTTTTCTTGGTGACAAATTTTATAAGAGATAACATGAACTTATTTGATCTTTAGTTGGCCTAGGCTGAATAAAAGGTGTATATCAACATTATTTTTAGTATGATAACTTTAAAGACGTGTCTGTTTTAATTAAATCAACAAACTTAAAATGAGCTTTTAGTTACTAAAGATTATCTCAGATCGAGTGAACCTCAAAACCATTGGGTTAACTTTTCTTATATTTTTAAGAATTTTATGAATACATGATTTATATAAGCACTTAATTTTTTTTGTAAGCCAGTTAAATAGAGCTCTAATTTTTTTTTTTTTTTTTTTTTTTTTTTTACGGTACACGGGCCTCTCACTGTTGTGGCCTCTCCCGTTGCGGAGCACAGGCTCCAGACGCGCAGGCTCAGCGGCCATGGCTCACGGGCCCAGCTGCTCCGCGGCATGTGGGATCTTCCCAGACTGGGGCACGAACCCGTGTCACCTGCATCAGCAGGCGGACTCTCAACCACTGCGCCACCAGGGAAGCCCCAGAGCTCTTCTATAAGTTAATTTTGGCAATACTATCCGGAGGTAGAAAATATATCTATAACACATGTATATAGACACATGTGAACATGTAGACAGATGCGAACAGGGACCTCATAGCTTCTGTACACTTGGGATTTCTCAATTGCTCAAGTTCCAAGTGACCTACCCTCTGTCCCCCTTCCCCCTCTTTTTTTTTTTTTAACTGATAAGAACTACCTCTCTGAAGTTTGTACTTTAATATTTACATCTCAAAGGCACAAGAAAAGAATGCAAGTTACAAGTCTTTTAAGATAAATAGAGGAGGTTTGGGGATTGGAAAAAGGAATAGGTGAATTTTGGACTGCCTCTAGAGCTGCATTTCTAGTTTTGCAAAGATTTGTAAGATAAGGACAGTTAATCTCAGTTACACAAGGAATTGGGTTGTTATTTAAATGACATCATAGGTTGATCCACCCATAAGTCCTTTTATAAGGGCTTTAGAAGTTTTTTCTTTCCTGCTGGGAACATTATTTTAGTTTCGGGAAGAAGGCCTTAAAAAACAGTTATTAGCAGACTCCGTATATTAGCTTCCAGTTTGGCCAACTTTTGACCACAGAGCTACTTAAAATAAAAAAACAAATCTTGTCAGTTTTCAGCTTAGATAAACAGTAAATATTTCTGGCAGTATTGACCAACCCCTTGGACTTAAGAGGTATCCCCTAATTGGGTGCAAAAGATACTTTATTTTTCTCTTTATTGGGTACTACAGACAGAGATCCAGAATTGACTCTGGTAATAATTCTCACCCTCAACTGGCTTCTGCCAGTTTTTCCAGGATCCCACCTGCAGGCTCTGAGTGGGGTTTAAGTGGAGAATGTATCTCTGATATTTACCAGAATTTGGCAAGGTTTTAAATTAATTTTTAATTTCCGTTTCCCCTTGGTTCTTTAAGGGAATGATGTAGCAATTTACCAGAAAATCCTCAGTCTCATTACCTCTGAGAGAGACCCTTACAGGGTCTTTCTTTCAAAGGCATAGGGGTTCCTGTATGGCCATTAACTTGACGGACTTTTGTTTATGGCCTTGTAGTCTCTTCAGAGTGGAAAGACAATTCAAACAGAAGATTACTAGAATGAGTACTTGATAAAGGAAGACAGAGGGGGCAGTAGGAGTTGTGTCTGTCTTTTTTTTTTTTAATACATTTATTTATTTATTATTTATTTATTTTTGGCCGTGTTGGGTCTTCGTTGCTGCACACGGGCTTTCTCTAGTTGCACTGAGCGGGGGCTACTCTTCATTGCGGTGCACGGGCTTCTCATTGTGGTGGCTTCTCTTGTTGCGGAGCAGGGGCTCTAGGCGCGTGAGCTTCAGTAGTTGTGGCGCGCAGGCTCAGTAGTTGTGGCTCGCAGGCTTTAGAGTGCAGGCTCAGTAGTTGTGGCACACTGGTTTAGTTGCTCCGTGGCATGTGGGATCTTCCCGGACCAGGGCTCGAATCCTTGTCCCCTGCATTGGCAGGCAGATTCTTAATCACTGCACCACCAGGGAAGTTCTGTGTCTGTCTTATACTCCTTTGTTTTAGGTACCTCTTGTGTCTTTAATTTTTTGTTAGCTTTTTGTAATGAAACTTTCAATAAAGTTCTTTTGGCATTTTGAAGCCTTTGGAAGCTACTGCATACCAGTTAAAATATGTATCCTATTCTGTTTGTTTAATTGGGGAACTCTTACTTTTAAGTGCACTTCTTAAGTGAATGATCTTGTCTAATTGGAATGTTCCCCATAATGGCCACTGTAATTCTGGGTTGTTTTTAGTAATATTTTGCCATTTTTGTAGATATCTACAGTTTCCAGGATTGTAGTTGTTAGACATAAGATAAGCAGGTATGCCAGAAGGGTGTGCTTAACTCTTTGGATTTTAAGGATCCCATTATTGTTTTTATTTTTTTAGCTAGGCCTTTGGGTCTCTTGGAGCCAAACTAATACCTAAGAGGGGTGTGTCATAGGGTTGGGGATTATGTGGTGTTTTACAGTGTACCTCTATGCGTGGAAATTTTCTTAAGGTTGGCAAGTGACTGAGTGTCAGTAACCCATTCTGTGACCAACTTATCCTAACTTGGGAGTCTTTGAGTTAGGTGGTGGGTATTCTAACAGATCTTAAATGCTCAACCCTTATGCATCAATTTTGAGGCTGTTTTGACTTCTGAGATTCCTATTAGCATTTAGCCTTTATCTACATAAAGTAAGGCAAAAAAATGTGTACCTTAGTATATACTGAGTCCTAACCAAGAAAAGGCCCTGTGTGTACCATACCAGTTCCCCAATGTGGGATGTGGGACCTTGGACTGGGGAAAGCATTGAACCAGCAGATCTCAACAAATGTGGGCTGTGGACTGGGGGCCCCACATAAATAGGGAACTGCATATTGCCACTAACAGTACCTAAGTGGATCCTGGGACAGAATTAAGGGTTGGGGGTTCCACTCAAAAACCTGGGAATTGCAGTCCATGATAAAGCTAGGGACCTGGGTTCCGGGCAGAACTGTCCACCAGCTCAAGCTGTCTTGCTCTGTAAAGGAAAGCCAGTTATATCTGAAGCTTGATGCAAAGAGAAAGGAGCTCAGAATTGAGAGAAACTTACCGCTGAAAGAAAGACAGTGAACGCAAAAAGGGGTTCACAGATACCACACCTGTCTTTCTTGTCCTCGAATGCCATCAGAAGTTTGTTCACTTTGGACCCTGACACTGACACCATATCTGTTAAAAGACAAAATCCAGCTGAGTAAATTTGAAGATCTAATTGACTTTATTGATTCCTGAACCGGGCAGCATCCCATCTAGCAAGTAGAAAGGAGCTCCACAGAGCTCCAGAAAAGGAAAGGTCTTTAAAGCCAAAGAGGGGATGGGACAAGGAAGTCATAAACAAAAAAAGATTATTTTGAGCAATACACCTTCCTTTGGGAGACAAAAACGTTTATTGGCTGGTTACCTCCCTGGTGCTGACGAGGAAGTTCCAGACTGACTGGTTAAGATTCCAGTCCTGGGGAAGGTTGAAACTGCGATTAAGTTAGGTATTCTAAAGTTTGGTGACATGGGCTTAGTGGCTCCATTTTGGGCTGTTTGTTCCTTTTTTTTTGCGGTACGCGGGCCTTTCACTGTTGTGGCCTCTCCCGTTGCGGAGCACAGGCTCCGGACGCGCAGGCTCAGCGGCCATGGCTCACGGGCCCAGCTGCTCCGCGGCATGTGTAATCTTGCCGGACCGGGGCACGAACCCGTGTCCCCTGCATCGGCAGGCGGACTCTCAACCACTGCACCACCAGGGAAGCCCTGTTTCTTTTTTTAATGGCAGAAAAACTGCGTAAACAACATTGAAAGCAATTATAGTTGAGGCAATGCCTGGGCACAACTGTTATCGTGACTATTGCTTTTACTATTCTCTGGTGACTCTTTGAACTTCTAGGTTTCACATGACACTTAGTTTAGAAAAAACATTAATGGGGGTTGGTTAAATGCAAATGGGAAGCAGATTCCCTGACTGACCAGGTTTGTTATTCACGGAAAGGCTGATGGCTCTAGATTTGTGGGTGATGTGTAGAACCGTAAATTACAGTTTTTCTCAAGGTTGCCTTTTGTTGTCAGAACACTTAGCATAAGTCAGAAATGGTAGGCTTTACCTGAAAAGAACAAAAAACCCATTGAATATAATAAATCAGCACTTAAAAAAAAACTCTAACCACCAAGGCCATCTCAAACAGGCATATATTCTTTTATGTGACTGAAGTTGTTTAAAAAAAAAAAAGGAAGCACCAACAAACAAAAACTTATCCCAGCAAACCCAGGTTGATTTGGATGTTCTTCCTAATGTGATAAATCTGAATGAAAACCAAGCATGCTTGACCAAGAGTAAAGTGATAGAGCCTCCAGTAGGGCCTACTGGAGAGTGTGGAGTAGAGATAGGAATATAAGATGTGACTAAGTAGAGTCTTATATGGGGATTAAATTCTGTGCATGTGGAGACAATCAAGTATGGTCAAAATACTCTTGAAAATCCCTTAAAATTTCCCATAAAGTACAAATGTAGACATACTGGCTTTCAAGAAGTCTGACGTGGCCAGTTCTTCCTTTAACATTGCTTTTCTTTTGTTGAATCAATGATGAGGCAGTTGCTATATTCTTTTTAGTGACTAAGGGTAGAATAACAGAATTGGAAGAATTAACTTTTTATTCTAGTTCGTGAAACTGATTTTCATTATTTCTGTGAGTAAAAATGCCCTTTTTTTTTTTTTAAATTGGTAAATGAATAAGGACCTTTGTTTTCCAAGGAAATCCTTGGGTTACAAGGATGTTTGAGAGTCCACTTTTTCTCAGAGAGGCCCATTCTCTTTTATATAGTGTGAAATTTGTACCTCTTCATAGCTCTGATTTTCTCGTGTGCCTGTCTATCTTCTTCAGTCTTTCCTTCTCTCTGATTCTACTCTATCTTGTCTGATAGGCTCCTGCCTCAACTCCTTACCTTTATTTTCTCTTCATCTTTGTTCCCATACTCGCTTGTACTTGTCCTGTGCTCTGTATTTTTCTTGCTCTACTCAGTAACAGTAGAATAATCGAATTCAAATTCAGTTACCTGAAGTGTGGTAGCATAAGATCTGGTTTAGGTTTAGGCTCTTATTTAACTTTGTGACTGAGAAAGGCATTTCACATCCTTGAGCCTCAATTTCCTTAGTTATAAAAGGAAGGTAATATATTAAATGAATTAGATTTAGTGAAGGAGTACCAAATGGTGATGGTCTCTTGGGTAAATTAGAATTTCACAATTCTATTATCTATAGATTGTGCCTTCTATAATAACTTCTCTTAGTAAATTGAGTCAGGGTTGGTGCTCTGGACTGCTGGATAGCAGTTTTCAAAAATTTTCAATGACAGCTTTGAAATTGCTCATTTCTATTCAGCTACACTCTCTTCTTTCATGAATCACACTTTATAATCACCCTAATTCTATTCTTTCTCTTGATCTGGGGTAAAGAAATATGGGTTGACACGATATATAAAGATAAGACATCTTTTATGGTACACCAGAACTTTTTGACATAAAGGTTAGTAAATAAATAATGGAAGCAGTTTTTCTCTTTTGAATGCCAAAGCACAGTGGAAATTCTTGTTCTGTCTGAATGATTAACAGAAACGTAGAGAACTTACTGAAGGTATTGGTTTATCTTCAGGTAGAATTTTTATTTTTTTAAAAGATTTTTTGATGTGGACCATTTTTAAAGTCTTTATTGAGTTTGTTACGATATTGCTTCTGTTTTATGTTTTGGCTTTTGGCCCCGAGGCATGTGGGATCTTAGCTTCCCGACCAGGGATTGAATCTACACCCCCTGCATTGGAAGGTGAAGTCTTAACCACTGGACCACCAGGGAAGTCCCTAGGTAGAATGTTAAATACGTATCTATTTTAAAAAGCATTTATTAAGTGTCTCCCTAGATATATTACTGAAGAAATAATAGCCACATGACCTAATATGGGATTAAAAGTTGAATTCCAGGTAACCTAGTTTCCTTGAAAAATAATCATTATATGCTGCGTGTGTGTCTTAAAATGAAGATTAAGAAATTAAGAAGGTTAGAGTCAAAAATTTTGATCAAGTAAATCTGTTTAAAGTCATATTTATGAATAAGTTGATTACTTGGAATTATTCTGGAAATCGATAGATGAATCTTTTCTTTCTGGTACTCAAAAACCTCAGTAAGTATCCTGCAGCAGAAATCTGCAAGAGGTGGTTTTCATCCTTGGCTGCCGCTATTGATCAGCAGTGCTTGTGACCTACTTTTAAGGGGCTGATCAGGAAGGAGGCATAGTATGTATATTTAAGGTTACATTTAAAAAGCCTTCCAGTATTTCCTTCACTTCGTTGTTGTTTCCATGGAAGCGGAACCACTATCATCAGCAGGAGTCCATTTCAACTGCTGGCTTCCGGTTCTTGTTTCTCTGTTACTATGGTGACTGCCTCGAAAGCAACAGAAATACCAAAAGTTTAAAAAGCAGCAATTTGATTACAAAATATGTTTTTGTTGTTGTTTTTTTGTTTTTGTTTTGCGGTACGCGGGCCTCTCACTGTTGCGGCCTCTCCTGTTGCGGAGCACAGGCTCCGGACGCGCAGGCTCAGCGGCCATGGCTCACGGGCCCAGCCGCTCCGCGGCATGTGGGATCTTGCCGGAACGGGGCACGAACCCGTGTCCCCTGCATCAGCAGGCGGACTCTCAACCACTGCGCCACCAGGGAAGCCCACAAAATATGGTTTTAACTCTAGCTTTAATTAGGTGTTTTATAATTGACATTTTTGAATTTCAAGTTGATTTGTTTTGTTTGTTTTTTGTTTTTTTGCGGTACGCGGGCCTCTCACTGTTGTGGCCCCTCCCGTTGCGGAGCACAGGCTCCGGACGCGCAGGCTCAGTGGCCATGGCTCACGGGCACAGCCGCTCCGCGGCATGTGGGATCTTGCCGGACCGCGGCACGAACCCGTGTCCCCTGCATCAGCAGGCGGACTCTCAACCACTGTGCCACCAGGGAAGCCCTCAAGTTGATTTTTTTGAAAAAAGAAAAATTTGAAGTTTTGTTAAAGCTTAATGACACAATTAAATAGAAAAAAACCCTAAATTGCCATAGTTTCTATTAGAGTTGAGACTAAGAAGAACCAAAAATTCTAAATGGGGATTTAAATTAGGGCTTGAAAGGTATAACCTGCAATGAGAAGAGCTAATGATAATGGGAGTAGCAGTTGGAGTCTATGAGCAATAAGCTCAAAACTAAGAGTGAGCAGTGTGTTGAAGTAGTGAATGTTTCTTATTTATGTGGCACATTTTATCTTCAAAATATGTTATAGTTAGGTGATTTTCACAGATTATATCCATTTTTCAACCGAGTAAAAATAAAAACCTTGGGTTTAGAAATTAAGTAAATTTTAAGGACAGAGGCAGGAAGCAATACTGACATTTTATTTGAGGTTCGAGGAGTTGGAGAGTTAATAAATATAGATTGTTCCACAGTTAAAAGGCAGTAGAGATCCCCATCCCTCACCAAGACCAGTTATATTTGTGAATTACTACTCATAAAGGAGAGAAGAGATGGAGTTGTAAGATAAAAGCTGTGAAAGGAAAGGTATTTAAGCAAAATTGCAATCCCAACTTTGTTGCAATTTTTCTTTTCTTTTAAAAAAATATTTATTTATTTATTAGGCTGCACTGGGTCTTAGTTGTGGCACGCAGGATCTTCGTTGTGGTATGCGGGATCTTTAGTTGAGGCATGCGAACTCTTAGTTGCGGCATGTGGGATCTAGTTCCCTGACCAGGGATCGAACCTGGGCCCCCTGCATTGGGAGTGCAGAGTCTTAGCCATTGGACCACCAGGGAAGTCCCTGTACTTTTTCTTAGAGGTCTGTATTCACTCAGGGTTCTTTGGTTTACATGTGACAAAATCCACTACCTTAGGGAACAAATGGCAGCGTTGTAGGTTCAACTGAAATCAGGGACCCCAGTCACATTAGGTTTTCTTTTTTGGTCTCTCGTATTTGTGTCTCTTTTTTTGCTTTGGCAGAAACTATGGCTGCTGGCACTTCCCACTCTCTTATTTCCAGCGTCAATAACACAGAAGGACTGATTGGTCCAGTTTGTGTTGGGCCAATTTCTCCCTTCTCCAACTGTGGCCAAGAGGATGGGGTTCTATGGTTGGCCCTGCTGTGACAGGGAGGCTCACCCCTGGCTGACAAGTAGTGACTAGAGGGGCTGAGATGTGAAATAAGGGAGCAGCTTTCATTCAAACCATGTTGTTAAGCGTTAGTAGTGGTTGGGGGAAGAGGTGGAGGAGTTTGAAGGGGAGGAGAAAGGGACATTTCCCAGAAGAAATAGAAGATGTTGTTCCAGGCAGAAATAAGAAGAGGTTTTCCCACCTGTAGAAAAATATTTTTCTCTTGGGGAAAAATATCTGCTTTATTGTAATTCAGTTCACTTCTAATTCAGGAAACCAGGTGACATTATTATGTAGGATTTGGTTTTGAGAGAAAAACCAAGATTGAAAACCTTTACAACTTATTGCTTCCTATAGCACTGGCTCTGTTGTAGTACCTTTTATGTATGTTGTCTCCTTTAATCTCTACAGTCATTTGAGGTATATATTTCCATTTTAGAGAATGAGAAAGAGGTTCACAGAGTTGAGATGACTTATCATCGGACACATGACTAACGAGAGACAGAGTCAGAATTCAGATAACCAGGGTTTCTGGAATATAATCCAGGGTACTGTCCACTGTGTGATACTTACATTTTGGTTAACTTCATTCAGAAGATGCATAGGGTGAATTATAAAAACAGTACTGTGTATTAAGTGCTTTGATAAAAATGAGTCATGAATAGTATTGAATATTATTTATGCTAGGAACCTTAGACATCATATAGTACAGTGGTTTCAGACTTTTTGACTTTCAGCCATGGAATCCTTTCTTCAAATGAAATGTTATATTATAGTCGAGTATATATATAAAATGGGTAAAAGCATAGGATCATCCCACTCTGGAGAGGAGAGATCCAGGAGTATAACACCTCCTTTTTGAGATCTTTTCTTAGAGGCCACTTTGAATACCCTTTCCTTAGGGAAACTGAGAGCCAGACAGGGTAAATGATCCTTGTTCACTTTCACATAATATATTACAAGGATTTAAATCACATTATTGTTTTCAGTTGTAAGGTGGGTGACAATTTGTTATTAATGAATAAACCCTGATGCTTGCAAAAATCAGAGTGAATTTAGAGTTACCCTAAATAATTTTATTCTCCAGTTTGGTGGTACTTTTATAGCATATCACATCCATGTCACAGCTTTTATTAAATGTCTCTTGCACTTAGTCCTATTTGTTGAGTTGGACAATCGTATACTGTTTGGGCTAGGCTGGTCTCTTGTCCACAGAGCTTTTTACATTACATTCTTTATATATCGGCTCCTCTTATAAAATACATCAAGTTCTCTATACATATTTAAACAGGGGCGTTTCAGAATTTAGATAAATGAAATTCATCTAGAGACCTTGCTGATATGAATAACTTTAGACCTTGCTGATATGAATAACTTTGATGTCTGTTCCAATTTTGATCTCTCCCTTCTTTTCAGTTAGAAATGTGAACAAGTGGTAAATTGGGTAAAAGGAAGTTAATCTTCAGTTTGGATTAAAGAAAGTTTATTTATTTTTCACATGTCCTGATTTCTGTTTTTTCCTTTTAGGAGAGTCAAGCCCTACTCGTCGAGAAGCTGTGAAGAGAAGAACCGCAGAATATCTCATGCGAGCAGAGAGTCTCTCTAGCCTTTATGTGAAACCTCAACTTGATGATGTATCTCAGGTATGTCTTATGTTTCATTTTATATTTTCTTTAGCCATTTTTGCTGTTTTGTCTCTCAGTTTTATTTCTAACTAGAATGTTTGAGCATTTTGGTCTTTGGAATTTTATCAGTGATTTTCTTACAAGGTGTTGGTGAGAAGAAAAGCATTAAAGCAAACCACCAAAAGTGGAATAAAATGGGACTCACTTTCTCCTTCTCTTTCTCGGCCCTTTATTCTTTACTCCATCCCTAATATCACCATGTGTAGAATGACAGTAATTTATACTGAATTTTATTTGAAAATTTTAAAGTTAAGTTATGATTCTTATACTATTCCTGCACCGTTTATTGATTCATGCTAAAACTGATTATTTAAGCATAAGTCCTACAAGTAGCAGCTATAGATTACCTAGAATTATAAAGGTATAATTCTAACAGGGATATTTAGGTTATTTGGGGCTACCCCTAGTCTTGTCTGGAAAGCAGGTGAATGTTTAAAACATTAGAAACATTTTGGTTTATCATTACTGTTTTTATGTTATGTCCATCTGGATTTGGCAAATTTCTGGAAGAAATTTTTCTGTTTTTTTCTTTTTTACTTTATATGAAACTAAGTTTTTTTTTCTGATGCAATTTAAGACTTATACCTTCTAGAGGTGGGAGAAAGTGTTTATTTTCTTAATTGATCTAAGAGGCAGGCAGGCTTGTTCACATCTCAACTCTGTCCCTTGAAGCCATGGAAGATTGGACAAGGTACTTAACTCCACCTCTTAGCTTCAGTTTCTACATCTGAATGATGAGGATAATAGTAATTCCTTTCTAGGTTGTAGTTAGGATTAAATGAGTTAAAAAAAAATCACTCATATGTGGATGCACACGTACATACACATGTGAACATTCAAGTGCCTACCTCATAAAAAGGCCAGCCTATAAGCCAAGCTTTTTAGACTAGCTTAATAAGCATTAGCCCTATTTTTCATCTCCCCTCATATATTGCTTTATATACCTTTTCCCACATTTTTAAATGCTTTTTATACTTTCTGAAAATTATAAAATGTCTCAATTTTCTAGTTTGAAAATAGCCCATTATTTAATCTTGGTTCATTGGACAACTAAAACTTTTTTTGCTGCTTTTCTGAGGCCTTTTCATTTTCTGTGTGCCCTTTTAAAACATACAGTTATCAGAACTGTACTTTTAGTATAAGAATTTTTGTTGTTAAGCATTTGGCCAATCTTTTTAGAACAAAAACGTATATTCCAACTTTGAAGTAATATACTTTCGTTACTTGTTCTAACATAATGAATGTATTTAAGTAAGACAGCTGCTGACTCATTTTCAGATTGTTAATTACTGTGACTCTCTGTATTCTGTTTGCTGATCTTTTCCTGTTTTCTTTCATCATTGTTTCAATTATATTATTTCCTTTAATGTTTCACTATTGAATTTTATTTTTAATTTTTAAAATTAAAAACTATTTATTTTTATTGAAGTATAATTGACTTATATTAGTTTCAGGTGTACAACATAGTGAGTCAATATTTTTATACATTACAAAATGGTCACCATGATAAGTCTAGTTATCATGTGTTACCATATAAAGTTATTACAATACTATTGACTATATTCCTTATGCTGACTTATTTACTTTGTAACTGGAAGTTTGTACCTCTTAATCTCCCACACCGGTTTCACTCACACCCTCTCCCTGCGCTGGCAACCACCAGTCTGTTCTCTGTATTTATGAGTTTGTTTCTGTTTTGTTATGTTTATTCATTTGTTTTGTCTTTTAGATTCCCCATGTAAGTGGAATCATACAATATTTGTTTTTCCCTGACACCTGGCCTAATACCTAATACCCTCTAGGTCCATTCATTTTGCAAATGGCAAGATTGAGTTTTATCTTTTTTAAAAATAAATTTATTTATTATTTATTTATTTATTTTTGGCTGTGTTGGGTCTTTGTTGCTGCACATGGGCTTTCTCTAGCTGCGGTGAGCGCGCGTTACTTTTCGTTGTGGTGCGCGGGCTTCTCCTCACGGTGTCTTCTCTTGTTGCGGAGCACGGGCTCTAGGTGCACAGGCTTCAGGAGTTGTGGCACGTGGGCTCAGTAGTTGTGGCGCACGGGCTTAGTTGCTCTGTGGCATGTGGGATCTTCCCGGATCAGGGATCGAACCTATGTCCCCTGCATTGGCAGGCGGATTCTTAACCACTGCGCCACCAGGGACGTCCCTGAATTTTATCATTTTTAAATGGAATATTTATCTAAACATTACTTTGAATCTGATTCTTATTTTCTGTGGAGTTGGCAGCCTATCCTGTGTGCTATCCTGATGTGTATATTCTCCATCCAGTTTGGGGGATACTCATAAATGTAGTAAATAGGATGCGCCTCTATGAACTTTTACTAAATCCATTTGTATATAAATACAGTTGATCCTTGAACAACATGGGTTTGAACAGTGCGGGTTCACTTACACGTGGATTTCTTTCAGCAGTAAATACTGCAGTACTACACAGTCTGAAGTTGGTTGAATCCATGGATACAGGAGGAATTGTGGATACAGAGGGCTACTATAAGTTATATTAGGATTTTCAACTGTGGGGAGGTTTGGCACCCCAACCCCGTATTATTCAAGGGATAACCATATTCTAAAAGTTTTAGGGAGTCAAAATCAGCAGTATTCTGTTCTTTCTATTAATGTTAACTTTGAATGTTCTACTTATAGTTACTCATTCAAACTCTCCATTGATGTATCCCCTGTTACAGTTCCCCACAGTCATTTTATGGAGCAATAATTTATTAGGCAAATAAATATATAAAGCCTGCTGTATAGCTTTTGACTTGGAGAAAGGAACCATGAAGTATATCAGTCAGAATTTTCCTTCAAGCATAGCTTCAAATGAAAATAAAACAAAAAGAGATCTAGTATAGGAAAGCTGATTGTATTAGATTTATATAAATTCATTAAGCCTCTGTTATGACTCTGCGTGTATACAGTATCAAACTAGATATACTTTGGAGTTATATTAAAGATATGACACAGTCTCTGCTCTTGCAAACCCTAAAGCATAATTGAGGACCCAAAATATGTACGTAATTGAGGAAACAAAAGTTAGAGAGGATTGTGAGAGCCATGTAGAATAATGGAAACTTGTATCAGGAAGGGTTAGAAAGGGGTACCTAGTGAATCAGATTTGATATGCTAGCATTTTTTTTCAGTTCTTAGGCAAGGAGGTTAGAGAAGAGTTTTTCCTGATAGAGCAAGATGTTTTTCTTTTAGGGTAAGGATTTTCTTTTTATTTTCACTTTTGTATTTTACTCTTAAATCTGGCCCTTATTTAGGTCAGAGATATGCTTGATTATTTTTTATTTGTAATTTAACTTAAATGTCTTCTAGAGGTTCTGGATGAGCTTGGTGAATTTATTATTTATCTTCTTTAGCCATCTTTGGGCAATAGTTTCAACCAACACAATGAGAGAATGATATAAATGATTTTTAGCAAATCTTAAATTCTGTGTAGAGCAGATATTATTCCTTTCTTGAATACATGTGCAAATATTTCTTTCTCATCTGGTTGAATAAGAAAATAAAGGAATCCTTTGTGGGTTTGAAATTTTTTGTTGATTACTCTTTTTCCCTTTGGTGCAGTCTAGGTCATGACTCACTTTACCTGAGTTTTCTGTGGTAGTTCAAGCTTTTGCTTTATTGAGTTTATTTGAGACTCTTATGTGGTAAATAAAAAAGTTCCGAATTTCCCCGTCGTTGGTGATAATATCTTTTTCAAAAAAGGAAAGAAAGGAGCAAAAGCACTCTCCTACTCTTTCTTTTCTTCATTACTTCATTACTAAAAGGCTCTGAGGAAACTTAAGGAGCAAGTCTGAGAAAAAAAGGAAATGAGCTTTATTTGAACTAAAGGTGCAGTTTTAACTAAAGGAGATGGATTTCTTTTCCTTTTTTTTTTTTTAATTGTTGGTGACTTTGAATGATTTAAGAATTGGTATTAGAGGGAGTTTCTCTGGAAAAGACTTGAAATAGCTTATTTGCTATTTTTAGCTCTAGGAATTTAAAACTTAAGATCAGTGAAATTTAGAAAAAGACAGTAAATGGTCTAAACTTAGGACATAAAGGATTGTGTAGTTTTTAAAGCACGAATACTTTTTTTTGTTTGCAATTACAAGGTACGAATGAAAATACAATTGGCCCTCTGTACCCACGGGTTCCACATTTGTGGATTAAACCAACTGCAGATCGAAAATATTTGGGGAGAAAAAAATTCTAGAAAGTTCTAAGAAACAAAACTTGAATTTGGCACCTGTTGTCAACTATTGACATAGCATTTACATTGCATTAGGTATTATAGGTAGTTTAGAGATGATTTAAAGTATATGGGAGGATGTGTGTAGGTTATATGTAAATACTACACCATTTTAAATAAGGGACTTGAGCATCTGAGGATTTTGGTATTCGTGGGGATCCTGGAACCAATCCCCTGTGTATACTGAGGGACAACTGTAGAATGTATGGCTTTCCTGAATATTTTGTGGATTTTGAGTATAGTTGCTGTAATATTGAAAATATTTCTCTGTTGTGCATTTTGTTTACTGGTATTATTGGTATTTTTCAATTCTTCTTTAGCAAATATTTTAAAATGAGTGTTGTATCACCCTTAGTGAAACATGGGCAAAGCAAAGATAGAAATCAGGGGCATTCCAAATCAGTAATAGGACTGCAGTTAAGAGTTGTGCTTGAAATGTGATGTAAGAGAGACTTTTTTTAGGAAACTGAGTATTGAGGGTTAATAGCTTGCCAGTGAAAGTCTCGGCAAAGCCAAAAATCTACAGATGAAGCCAAGTTCAGAAACTAGTGTAGTTGGCTCTCGTGGTTCAGAGCGGAATTCTTGATATGTTCTTTGTAGAGCTTTCCTTTTGTCCTTGATTGCTCGTTCCCTCCCAAATAATGCTGACTTACTCTCAGGTTATTTAAGGATGAGTAGCTAACCTTACTCCACATGTGGTTGGTGGACCAGCAGCACAGCATCACCTGGTATCTTCTTGGAAATGCAGAATCTTAGGCTCCACCAAAGACTGCTGAATCCGAATCTCCATTTTTACAAGGTCCTCAGATGATGTGCATGCATGTTAAAGTTTGAAAAGTACCTCACTAACAGATTGGTAAGAATTGAGATAGATCTCATTGAGAAAAGGGAATAATACCGAGTGAAAGAGACTCTGGGCAGGATAAACAACAGCTTTAAAAAAACCCCAAAAATGAAAACAAAGGTAAGGTTAACTTAACCATTTAGACAGTGTTGAACAGGAATAGTAAATAGGTTTTACTACTGTGCTAACTCTAACCACTGGTGGTGGCTGTATTGCAAGACAGAGTGTGGGACTAATAGAGTCTGCCATTGGCTTGAGCAGTTGAGTGATATATACTTGCCATCTTTGGTTTTGAAGGTTGTTGGATTATCATATATTCTTGCCTTTCCCTTCTCCTCACCCTCTGTATTTAAGTTTTGAACTCCTTGCTTCTCTAGGCATCTTCTGATATAGTAGCTAATACAAATAAGTGAAATTTTTACTTTTTTCTTTAAGGAAATTAGCCATGTTACCTAGAAATATTTCCACCCCACCCTGCCCCAGTAGCATTGGCTGAAGTTTTCCTAAACAATGTTATATTATTTTATAAATAAGATTTAATCCCCTCTTATCTATTACCTAGTTTTGTCATCTTAGACAAATTGCTTAACCTTGCTGCTTTTCAGTTTTCTCATCTGAAAAAAAAAATTTTGGACTTGATCTCGGTCTCTTTCTTTTCTTAAAATTCTGTGGATTTATGTTTCCTTTTGCCATCTAAAAAAGGAATAGATCTATAGGGATTCTACCCAATTTAAGCACTGCATATCAGAAATACAGGATTTTTTATTGATGGTTTTATTTCATGATCTTTCTTTGTTCATTTCTCTGATCTTAAACTTTTATAGATGGTTAAAGTAGAAAGAGAACTTGAATGATCACTTTGCCTTTGGTCTTTCCCCATTACAATTTCACCATTCCTGTCTTTGCAAAAGTAACCTTACTAAATCACTGTTTTCGTTGAGTTGCTTCTCATACAAAAACTTGTTTTCTAGAGTCTGGAAAACATAGTCCAGACTTTTTTCCCTGGCATTCAAGGCCTGTTAAAGGCAATAAAACTGACCAACCTTAAAAGTGCAATTTTATTTTCCTTTGTTCTACAATTTGAACATTTTTTTCCCCACCAAGAGAGTTCTTTTTTCCCCAATCCTATGTATAATATCCTTTCCTAACCTAATTCCTACATAACATTTAAAATCCCCTTTGATTCCACTTCTTTCTGAGACCACAGGTTATCATACATGTGATAAACTAGTGACTTATCTCTATTGTCTTATGTTTTTAAAAAATGTCTTATTGTTACTTAACTTTTCATGTATTTGGCTTATCTCCTCAGGTAAGTTGTAAACTTCTTGAA
Organism: Tursiops truncatus; assembly: GCF_011762595.2. Classification (NCBI taxonomy): domain Eukaryota; kingdom Metazoa; phylum Chordata; class Mammalia; order Artiodactyla; family Delphinidae; genus Tursiops; species Tursiops truncatus. The sequence goes on from NC_047034.1 coordinate 41,101,312, forward strand.
GCTAGGGACCATGTCTTTTTTTTTTTTAATATTTATTTATTTGGCTGTGCCATGTCTTAGTTGCAGCATATGGGATCTTTAGTTGCGGCGTACGGGATCTTTAGTTGCGACATGTGGGCTCTTAGTTGTGGCATGTGGGCTCTTAGTTGCAGCATGCGGGATCTAGTTCCCTGCCCAGGGATTGAACCCGAGCCCCCTGCATTGAGAGCGCAGAGTCTTAACTGCTGGACCGCCAGGGAAGTCCTGGGATGGTGTCTTTTGATGATTTATATCCCTTTCAGTTATCATGCACATAGTGGGCACACAGTAATTTATTGAAAGGCACAGTAGAGATTTTGTGGTTTGCTGTCTTTGCTGTTTAGATTGCTAAAGTGAACTGATAAGTTTCTTTGGAAACTGAAAGATCCAATGACATTACTGAATAAGAGGGATAAGTAGGATATAGGGATGTTGGAAGTGTTTGGCCATATTTTCAAAGATGAATGTAATGGATAAGTTATCACTTAAAGTATTCTTTTTCCTCCTATAACTTTTCCTAACCATTCCTTTCACCAAAATCACAAGCATTTCTTGTTCTTACTTGGTAATAGAGTAGGGGGAGATGAATTCTTAATTATCAGAATGTGTTGTGTAGCAGAAGGACTGCAAGCAATAGAGTAAGGAGTTAGGGTCTAGCCTAGGACCTTTCACTGCTCTTTCTGACGGTAAACACCCAACCATTCTGAACTTCCTTTTATTTATCTGTAAAATGGGGATTATAATAATAACTTCTTGTAAGTACTACACTCAGGCCAGGGTGAGGTATGAAGATAAAATAATATATTAAGAGAGAAGAGACTATTTCTGTTATATGTCTACTAAAATACTCTGCTAAATGTTTTTCTATCCTTAAAAATTCCCCTTGGATTTTAGGGAGGCAGAGATGTATCTGTGTTTTATGTCATCTAGCTCAGCACCTAATAAAGTGAGATTAAAAAGGAATTTTTTGGAAACATATCCTAGAAGTAGAAATTAAATAGATTTAAAAAGATTATTATTGGGCTTCCCTCGTGGCATAGTGGTTAAGAATCCACCTGCCAATGCAGATGACACGGGTTCAAGTCCTTGTTCAGGAAGATTCCACATGCTGCAGAGCAACTAAGCCCGTGCACCACAACTACTGAGCCTGTGCTCTAGAGCTCGCAAGCCACAACTACTGAGCCCGCATGCCACAACTACTGAAGCCCGCACGCCTGGAGCCTGTGCTCCGCAACAAGAGAAGCCACCGCAATGAGAAGCTTGCACACCGCAATGAAGAGTAGCCCCTGCTCGCCGCAACTAGAGGGAGCCCGCACGCAGCAACAAAGACCCAACACAGCCAAAAATAAATAAATAAAATAAAATAAATTAAAAAAAACATTAAAAAAGAGTAATGTACTTAAAAAAAGATTATTATCATCCTGTCCAGTTGCCACTGTCACCAGTGTTCTCAAATTGTCTCTTTAAAAAATAAAAAGTTGTCTTTTAAAAAAAAAATTAAATACCACCTCTTTAGGCATATTGAAGTTAGTATTTGCTTACTAAACCTAAAAACAAAAAAATTTTTGAAAGCAATTAGGATTGCTGCTTTTAGGAAATTTCACAAAGTGACTGTTTTCCCCGTGTAAAAGACACCTAATTTGTCTATGCAACCTCCCTCACTTGTTACCCTGCTCTCTTCCTCCTTTCTCTCTTTTCTGCTCTTTCTCTTTGCTTCCAACCAACATGCTAGGCACTGTGAATATAAAGACGAATAAGGCATATTTCCTGTTCTCAAGGAGCTTCTTGTCTAGTGATGCTGAGCTGCACTAGGACTTGAAATATCAAAAATGTAACTCAGTAACTCTGGTAATCATGACATTTGGTTAACCAGGATATTTATTGTCTACTCATGGGGATGATAAATGTTTCCTATATATTCTAACGGATTTTTTTACAACAAAAAGGTCTGCTTTGAGGGTATAATAAGGCTTTGTGTGTCCTATCATCCTTTGCAGCATCACCATTTTAATATAAGGATTAATAAAGCATTGCTTTCTGGTTGTAAATGCCAAATGGAGATGTCTTTAAGTTTATCTAGTCTAATGTTTTACTGATAGGGAAAAACTAAGACCAATGGGTGGAAAGTTAGGATTATTCTTTATTGTATGTGGTACTGAAATATCCCTTCCTTATTCACTGATCTTTTTTGGACTTTTTTTTGTGGCGAACAGACTAAGTTTTCCACATCACAGATGTTCAGATGTTAAAAAATATTTTCTTTCTTCTGTAAATGATCTCTTTTCTAGGCTTACACAATCTCAGTTCTAATAATTATTGGTTATATGACAGAGTTTCTTAATTTTTCACCATTATTGGCAATTCTGATTGAACTTGAATTTGCCAATCCCTCTTAACATACCTAGTATATGTTTATAAAGTAACATTAAAGGACTATAGTTTTATGATGAGAGAAAATGACTTACGTTCCTTCCCTCTATTGTTACATTTGTTTTAGTCCCCTCCTTCTAAATTACTCTTGAGCCTTCTGGGGTAAATATAAGGCTGTGATTGATTGTTGGCTCAGTTAGCCATTTGTTACAAAGTTTCATTACAGCTGTACAGTTCTGAATTGCATTGTTGCTCTAGAAACTATATCAGCTCATTAATTTTTCTTTGTAAAATTTTGTTTTCAATGTTACGACTTATTTACTTGCGACTATTTTCTTGATTTTTATTTTCTTCATTTTTGATTTGATTATTTTTTTATTTTACATTCCAGACAAATAGAAACTTCCTCCTTTCATCTTTCCATTCTCTGATTTATGATAAATTTAGTTCCTTTGGCCTGACATTTGCTTCAGCAGGCAGTCTTCCTTCAAGCACCTCCCTGATTGATGTATAATCTTTGATATCTTCCATTAGCCTCCAGGATCACTAAGTTCAAGGCCCCCTTGGAACCTAAGGAGCCCTGCCGAGGAGCTGAAGGCCTTCAGAGTCCTTGGGGTGATTGACAAGGTAATTCTTCAGTGTCTCTTCAAGAGTTCAGTCATAAATCGATGCATGCTGACATTATGTCTTTGAAGCTTTGGATCTTAAGGATATGAAACAAAAGGAGAAAATGACTCAAATGCATCTGCACTTTAAAATAACAAAAGAGAAGAGAAAAAGCTTTTATCTAAGCAATTCATGTAAGGTCATGCAAAATATACTTGTGTTAAAGGAGAAGGTGCTTATTTGTTGGCATTTAGTCTAGTAAGGGGTTTGGTTTTATAAACCTGTTATAGTTATAAAAACTAGTGAGTCAGTAGTTGTTCAACATTAACTGGTATAGTCAATCTAATGGTCAAATAAAATGACATTCTCCTAATAAGTACCATTTCTTGAGTACCTGCTATGTATCAAACCATGTATTAGGCATTTATATAATATAAACAATGTATTAATCCTATCCAACCTGTTATTCCCATGTTGGTGTAAAAGCAATGCTTAGAACAGTTTAAGTAACTTGCCCAGAAATCACATAGCTATTTAGGGTGGTACTGAAATTCAAATGTAAATCGTTGTGACACCAAAAGCTGTGCTTTTTCCAATACACTAAACCCCCTTTTGCACACACACATTTTTATATTTGGAATAAAAGTACTGTGATAACAGAGGTCTCTGCCATTGAGTTTCCCCAAATTTGGTGACATCTCAGATATGCCAGACATTAACAGTACTGAGCCTGTCAGAGAGTTTACAAATGTAATTAAAAAATCATATACAGTAAACCGTGTTTTACATATATTTGGTCAACCACCACTTTACCTTTCAAAGTGAAAGAAAATATCTTAATATTAGTTATAAATTAATCTTTTTTATGTTAACCATGTTTTATGAAGCACCTTAGTGTTTGTTTATAACTTCATGTTCATTGAGTACTTCTTGTGTTCTAAAGTATGAATGTGAGTCCATACTAAAATTGAACAATATGCAGGATATTTCAGGTAATTTGAACAGTAACTAATAAGAGTTTGAGGTATTTCAAAATAAACAGTAGGTTGGATATTACATGAAGCTGTCAGGTCTTATTAAATTCTTATAAGCATCATTTTTCTCAAATAGATTTATTTGACTGAATTTTGAAGTTAAAGAATTCTAAGCAGTAGGACTTTTGAGCCTGAAATATTTCCTTAACCATGTTTTTCCTAGCCTTTCCAGTTTAGAGAACATTCTATTTGAGAATACAGAGGAGTAAAATAGCAATTAAATAGTTCTTGGATTAATGAAAGGTTCTTGGATTTCTGTGCAGGAAAATATACTTTTTTGATGTACAGTGTCTCCTCCTTCTCTTAAATCTGTTTATTTTGACAAAGTATGACCTTTCATTGCTCTGCTCTAATCATGAGTAGTCACCTTTAAGTCCTGATAATAGCTATGAGTCTCACATGTATCCAAATAAGGATGTTGACAGTAGAAGAATTCCTAAATTCTGTGCTGAGGCATAATTCATTACTGTCTTTGTTCTGTTAACCTGGGGAGTATGTTGGTATTTAGAAGGGGACATTTTAACTTTTCTAAGTAGAAACAAGGAAATATGAACTTGGGAATTAATAAGCTTTACAAATAATCTTTAAAAATTTGTATACCAGTCTCTCCTTTGTAAAAACATGAATAGGTAGATTTTTTAAAAGTTTGAATTTTTTTTAAATTGGAGTATAATTGCTTTACAATTTTGTGTTTTGAGTTTTTTTTAAGATAAATTCCTCCCCACTGTAATGAGGGATACCTAAAATTTGGGTTTTAGAAACTTGAAGTTTGGAAGAGAAGTGTTATATCAATTCAAACAGGTAGAAAATACACTGGATACATTAATCTCACCTGTACCGCTCTGATTCTGTTTCATTAATATGTTCTTCATGAGTTATTTTGAGTGTTATTATCTAATAGCTCAGGAAAATAAAATTTGCCTAGGAATAGAATTTTATAGACTTTTATATATAAAGTAAATAAAGCAGATTTGTTCATTAATATCTAGCCTGTAAGCTCCATGAAAATAAGATCGTGTCTTGTTCAGCTGTATAATCTCATAGCACCTAGAATCATGCCTGGCACATAATGGATGATTAATAAACATTTGTTGAATGAATGAAATTGAGACTTAGATAACTTTAAATATATCATATATAGAGTGACACCTACTGGTGTAATGTGAGACTGCTACCTAGTATCATGGTTCAAGACACTCAGATGTCTTTACCCAGAGGCACAGTAATTGCAATGCTGTATCTTGGTCTAGAATTCAGAGGGGTGTAAGTGACTTTCTGTTCTTTAATTGGGATTAGAAAATCTTTCATTAGTATATATATGGGACAAGGAACTTAAGCTCTTGGAATATCAATAAGCTGGTGTGCATTCAGGAGCAAGAATGATAAGGCTAGTGAAGGCCCTCAAAATTGTATCATACAAAGAAGAGCTGAAAAATGAGGTTAACCTAATAAAAACGTGTGGTCTTCATATTTTTGAGGGCTATACAGGATAGAGTGAATATATAATGTTCTGTTCAGATCTTGAGGGTAAAAGGGGTTATTAAGTATGCCAGAGCAATAGATGCAAACCTAGGACATCTTAGGAAAAATAGGGCATCTGTCTTTCCTGGGAGAAAGACAGTGAGGGATAAGACTTTTTTGTTCATATACCCCAAAGGATACAACTAGAAGTAAGTGAGTACAGATTTTTAAGTTTTGGGCTAATGATTAGAGATACCTTTCAAGAATTAGGATTGACCAAAGGTGGATTGGATTCCTTCACATCTTATTTGTTTCTTGTCATTAGAAGTACTCAAGTAAAGGCTGAAGGATCATTGATGAGGATGTTGTACAAGGAATCAAGTATTGGATGGATTTTTATGTTAGATAACTTTTAAAGGTTTCTTTTAGCCCTCAGACTCATTTACACATAGTCTTCATGTAGTAATGGCTAGGGAAAGTAGAAATTAGTGAAATACAGTACTCAGATAAGAAGGATGGGATTGCTATTGTTTTCATATAAGTTTGTGCATGTATGGATGCAAAATTTTGTGTTTCTGTGTGTGAGGTATGAATATATAGAGTATGTATATGTTTGTGTGTAGAAGGATGGTTTATATATAGGTAGTTTGCAGTTGAATTAGGAGTTTGGATTGGTAGTTTGATTGCTAATAGATGCCCAAGTGCTGGGAGAGTTTCTGAGAAAGTTCACTATTATATAGCTTATCTATAAAAAGAATAAAGGAATCCATAATCTAGTAATGTACTAATGTCAGTTTCCTGGTTTTGATATTGTGCTATAGGTATATAAGATGTCACCATCAGGAGAAGCTGGGTGAACGGTACATGGGACTCTGTTATTTTTGCAACTTCTTGTGAGTTTTAAACAGAGTTAAAAAAAAAAAAGGCTAGGAGGAACAGTGACTTGAACATCAGAGTAAAAATACCAAGATGTGATCCCTTCATGTCCAGTTAACTCTTCTGGTTTGTGTGTAGCTGGAGAGTCATTCTGCATGTGGTGTGTGTATGGTGTTTACAAGGTCAACCAGTGAGGATGGTATGGTTGGATTGCCGAAATACATTGCCACTCCTTGAAAAACAGCTTCAGTGGGATGCTTTATAAATCACTGTTATAAGAGATGCCACATAGTGTAAACCTAAAACTATTACTTCAAGTGCCTTGGCATTTTGTAATTGAGATAGCTTCCCAACTTTATCTGATGCTTGCTAGGTAGAATTCTTGGGTTGGCTTGCTATTGGGAAAAATTTTACTAACTTAGATGAAATGCACCAATTTGTAGAAAAGTGTAGACTATAACCTAATATGAAATGGAAAATTTGAATAGCCCTATAACTATTAAGGGAATTGAATTTACAATAAAAAAATTCCTAAAATGAAATCTTGGGGCTCAACTGGTTTCACTGGAGAATTCTACCAAAATTTTAAAGAATTGACACTGATTCTTTATATTCTTTTCAGATAATGGAAGAAGGTGGATCAGTTTCCAGTTCATTTTATGAGGCTAATATTGTCCTAATACCAAAATCAAAGACAGTACAAAAAAGAAAATTATAGGCCAATATTCACAGATACAGAAATCCTCAACAAAATATTAGCAAATAGAAATCAGCAGTATGTAAAAGGAATTATGTCCCATGACCAAGTGGGGTTGATTTCAGGGATGCCAGGTTGGTTCAGTGTTTGAAAATCAATCAGTGTAATCCATCCGCCTTAACAAGAGGAAAAATTGTATGAGTGTACCAATTGATGCAGAAAAAACATTCGAAAAATTCAACACCGATTCATGATTTAAAAAATAATCTCTCTAAAAACTAGGAATAGAGTGGAACTTCCTCAACTTGGTTAAGAATATCGATAAAAATTTCACAGCTAATACCATAGTTAGTGATGAATGACTGAATGCTTTACCCTAAAGTTGGGAACAAGGCATATTCTTAGCACATCTATTAAACATAGTACTGGAAGTTCTAGATAGTACTACTAGGCAAGATCAAGAAATAAAAGGCATATGAATTGGAAAGAAAGCAAACAGTTGACCCTATTTGAAGGAGACATGATGTTCTACACATATAAAAACATGGAATCTATCAAAAAACTAGAACTAATAAGTGAATTCATTAAGGTTGCAAGATATAAAATCAGCTTACAAAAATGTTATATTTCTATATAGTAACAGTGAACACATAGAAACTGGAAGTAAAAATACAATATCATTTACAATCACTCCAAAAATCTTGAACTACTTAGGTGTTAATATAACAAAATATGTACAAGACTTTTATGCTGTAAAGTACAAAACTGATGAAAAAAATCAAAGGTCTAAATAATTGGAGAAACGTGCATTGTTTTTGGCTTAGAAGACTCAACATAGAAATGATGGAAATGATGTAAATTCTCCCCAAATCAATACACAATTTTAACACAGTTTCTGTCAAATTCTAGTTTTTTTTGTAGACATAGGCCAACTTACTTTAAAATTTACTTGGGAAAGTATAGGAACTATAATAGCTAAACCAGCTTTGAAAAAAGAATAAGTGGGTACAATTTACTTGATTTCAAGACCATATAGCTATATAGTAATCAAGACAGTATAGTATTGGTGTAGGGAGAGACACATAAATCAATGGAGTAGAATAGAGAATGCAGTAATAGCCCCACAAATGCAGCCAGCTGACTTTTAACAAAGGTACAAAAGCAGACCTTGTAGGAAGAATCATCTTTTTAATAAATAATGCTGGAACAGTTGCATGTCTATTGGCAAAAAAATGAACCTTAACTTATACCTCATACATTATACAAAAATTAGCTCCAAATGGATCATACATGTAAATGTGAAATGTGAAACTATGTAACTTCTCAAAGTAAACAGAGGAAAAAATCTTCCGTAGCTAAGCCTTGGTTTATAGAGGTCTTAGACGTGACACTGAAAGCATGATTCATAAAAGGAAAAATTGATAAGTTGATTTTATCAAGACTAAAAACTTTTGGTCTGTGAAAAACCCATTAAGAGAATGAAAAGACAGGCTACAGACTAGGAGAACTTATTTGCCAACCACATATATGACAAAGGACTCATCTAGAATCTATAAAGAATTCTTGAAAGGCAGCGTTAAAAAACCCAAACAATACAACCAGAAAATTAACAAAAGATACAAAAAGCCATTTCACCAGATTAAACGATGGCAAATTAGCATATGACAAGATGTTCAACATCACCTGTGATTAGCAAAATGCAAAATAAGATCATGATGAGGCATCACTATACACCTATTAGAAAACTTTATTTGTATTAGCCCCAAACTGGAAACAACCAAACTGTCTCACAATAAGTGAACAGTTAAACTGTGGTGCATCAATAACATGTAATATTACTCAGCAATAAAAAGGAATGAACTACTGATACATCAGCTGGGATGGATCTCAAGGGCATTATGCTGAATAAAAAAGTCAATCTTGAGTCAGGTCTACCCCACCAGTCTCTCCTATCAGGGAACTTGCACAAGCCTCTTAGATAGCCTCATCCACCAGAGAGCAGACAGCAGAAGCAAGAAGAGCTACAATCCTGCAGCCTGTGGAACAAAAACCACATTCACAGAAAGAGAGACAAGATGAAAACGCAGAGGGCTATGTACCAGCTGAAGGAACAAGATAAAACCCCAGGAAAACAACTAAATGAAGTGGAGATATGCAACCTTCCAGAAAAAGAATTCAGAATAATGATAGTGAAAATGATCCAGGACCTCGGAAAAAGAATGGAGGCAAAGATTGAGAAGATGTAAGAAATGTTTAACATAGACCTAGAAGAATTAAAGAACAAACAAACAGAGATGAACAATAAAATAACTGAAATGAAAACTACACTAGAAGGAATCAATAGCAGAATAACTGAGGCAGAAGAACGGATAAGTGACCTGGAAGACAGAATGGTGGAATTCACTGCTGCAGAACAGAATAAAGAAAAAAGAATGAAACTAAATGAAGACAGCCTAAGAGACCTCTGGGACAACATTAAATGCAACAACATTCGCATTATAGGGGTCCCAGAAGGAGTACAGAGAGAGAAAGGACCGGAGAAAATACTTGAAGAGATTATACTTGAAAACTTCCCTAACATGGGAAAGGAAATAGCCACCCAAGTCCAGGAAGTGCAGCGAGTCCCATACAGGATAAACCCAAGGAGAAACACGCCAAGACACATAGTAATCAAACTGGCAAAAGTTAAAGACAAAGAAAAATTATTGAAAGCAGCAAGGGAAAAGTGACAAATAACATACAAGGGAGCTCCCATAAGGTTAACAATTGATTTCTCAGCAGAAACTCTACAAGCCAGAACGGAGTGGCATGATATACTTAAAGTGATGAAAGGGAAGAACCTACAACCAAGATTACTCTACCCAGCAAGGATCTCCTTCAGATCGATGGAGAAATCAGAAGCTTTACAGACAAGGCAAAGCTCAGAGAATTCAGCACCACCAAACCAGCTCTACAACAAATGCTAAAGGAGCTTCTCTAAGTGAGAAACACAAGAGAAGAAAAGGACCTACAAAAACAAACCGAAAACAATTAAGAAATGGTCATAGGAACATACATATTGGTAATTACCTTAAACGTGAATGGATTAAATGCTCCAACCAAAAGACACAGGCTTGCTGAATGGATACAAAAACAAGACCCATATATATGCTGTCTACAAGCGACCCACTTCAGACCTAGGGACACATACAGACTGAAAGTGAGGGGATGGAAAAAGATATTGCATGCAAATGGAAATCAAAAGAAAGCTGGAGTAGCAATACTCATATCAGGTAAAATACACTTTAAAATAAAGAATGTTACAAGAGACAAGGAAGGACACTACGTAATGATCAAGGGATCAATCTAAGAAGAAGATATAACAATTATAAATATGTATGCACCAGCATAGGAGCACCTCAATACATAAGGCAACTGCTAACAGTTCTAAAAGAGGAAATTGACAGTAACACAGTAATAGTGGGGGACTTCAACACCTCACTTACACCAATGGACAAATCATCCAAAATGAAAATAAATAAGGAAACAGAAGCTTTAAATGACACAATAGACTAGATAGATTTAATTGATATTTATAGGACATTCCATCCAGAAACAAAAGATTACACTTTCTTCTCAAGTGTGCACAGAACATTCTCCAGGATAGATCACGTCTTGGGTCACAAATCAAGCCACAGTAAATTTAAGAAAATTGAAATCATATCAAACATCTTTTCTGACCACCATGCTATGAGATTAGAAGTGAATTACAGGGAAAAAAACATAAGAAACACAAACACATGGAGGCTAAACAATACGTTACTAAATAACCAAGAGATCACTGAAGAAATCAAAGAGGAAATAAAAAAATACCTACAGACAAATGACAATGAAAACACGATGATGCAAAACCTATGGGATACAGCAAAAGCAGTTCTAAGAGGGAAATTTTTAGCTATAAAAGCCTACCTCAAGAAACAAGAAAAATCTCAAGTAAACAATCTAACCTTACACCTAGAGGAAGCAGAGAAAGAAGAACAAACAAAACCCAAAGTTAGCAGAAGGAAAGAAGTCGAAGATCAGAGCAGAAATAAATGAAATAGAAACAAAACAGTAGTAAAGATCAATAAAACTAAAAGCTGGTTCTTTGAGAAGATAAACAATATTGATAAACCATTAGCCAAACTCATCAAGAAAAAGAGGGAGAGGACTCAAATCAATAAAATTCGAAATGAAAAAGGAGAAGTTACAACAGACACCGCAGAAATACAAATCATCTTGAGACTACTACAAACAACTCTATGCCAATAAAATGGACAACCTGGAAGAAACGGACAAATTCTTAGAAAGGTATAACCTTCCAAGACTGAACCAGGAAGAAATACAAAATATGAACAGACCAATCACAAGTAATGAAATTGAAACTGTGATTAAAAATTTTCCAACAAACAAAAGTCCAGGACCAGATGGCTTTGCAGGTGAATTCTATCAAACATTTAGAGAAGAGTTAACACCCATCCTTCTCAAAGTCTTCCAAAACATTGTGGAGGAAGGAACACTCCCAAACTCATTCTTTGAGGCCACCATCACCCTGATACCAAAACCAGACAAAGATACTACAAAGAAGAAAATTACAGACCAATATCACGGATGAACTTAGGTGCAAAAATCCTCAACAAAATACTAGCAAGCAGAATCCAACAACACATTAAAAGGATCACACACCATGATCATGTGGGATTTATCCCAGGGATGCAAGGATTCTTCAATATACGTAAATCAGTCTATGTGGTAAACCATATTAACAAATTGAAGAAGAAAAACCACATGATCATCTCAATAGATGCAGAAAAAGCTTTTAACAAAATTCAACACCCATTTATGATAAAAACTCTACAGAAAGTGGGCATAGAGGGAACCCACCCCAACATAATAAAGGCCATATATGACAAACCCACAGCAAACATCATTCTCAATGGTGAAAAACTGAAAGCATTTCCTCTAAGATCAGGAACAAGACAAGGATATCCACTTTCACCACTGTTATTCAGCACAGTTTTGGAAGTCCTAGCCATGGCAATCAGAGAAGAAAAAGAAATAAAAGGAATACAAATTGAAAAAGAGAAAGTAAAACTGTCACTGTTTGCAGATGACATGATACTATACATAGAGAATCCTAAAGATGCCACCAGAAAACTACTAGAGCTAATCAATGAATTTGGTAAAGTTGCAGGATACAAAATTAATGCACAGAAATCTCTTACATTCCTATACACTAATGATGAAAAATCTGAAAGAGAAATTAAGGAAACACTCCCATTTACCACTGCAACAAAAACAATACAATACCTAGGAATAAACCTACCTAGAGAGACAAAGACCTGTATGCAGAAAACTATAAGACACTGATGAAAGAAATTAAAGATGATACCAACAGATGGAGAGATATACCATGTTCTTGGATTGGAAGAAAATGACTATATTGTGAAAATGACTATACTACTCAAAAGCAATCTACAGATTCATTGCAATCCCTATCAAATTACCAATGGCATTTTTTATAGAACTAGAACAAAAAATCTTAAAATTTGTTTGGAGGCACAAAAGACCTTGAATAGCCAAAGCAGTCTTGAGGGAAAAAAACAGAGCTGGAGGAATGAGACTCCCTGACTTCAGACTATACTGCAAAGCTACAGTAATCAAGACAAGATGGTATTGGCACAAAAACAGAAACATAAATCAGTGGAACAAGATAGAAAACCTTGAGATAAACCCACCCACCTCTGGTCAACTAATCTATGACAAAGGAGGCAAGGATATGCAATGGAGAAAAGACAGTCTCTTCAGTAAGTGGTACTGGGAAAACTGGACAGCTACATGTAAAAGAATGAAATTAGAACACTCCCAAAGACCATACACAAAAATAAACTCAAAATGGATTAAACACCTAAATGTAAGACTGGACACTATAAAACTCTTAGAGGAAAACATAGGAAGAACACTCTTTGACATAAATCACAGCAAGATATTTTTTGATCCACGTCCTAGAGTAATGGAAATAAAAACAAAAATAAACAAATGGGACCTAGTGAAACTTAAAAAGCTTGTGCACAGCAAAGGAAACCATTAACAAGACGAAAAGACAACCCTCAGAATGAGAGAAAATATTTGCAAAGGAATCAACGGACAAATGATTAATCTCCAAAATATAGAAACAGCTCATGCAGCTCAATATTAAAAAAACAAACAACCCAATCTAAAAATGGGCAGAAGACCTAAATAGACATTTCTTCAAAGAAGACATACAGATGGCCAAGAAGCACATGAAAAGCTGCTCAACATCACTAATTATTAGAGAAATGCAGATCAAAACTACAATGAGGTATCACCTCACACCGGTTAGAATGGGCATCATCAGAAAATCTACAAACAACAAATGCTGGAGAGGGTGTGGAGAAAAGGGAACCCTCTTGTACTGTTGGTGGGAATGTAAATTGATACAGCCACTATGGAGAACAGTATTGAGGTTCCTTAAGAAACTAAAAATAGAATTACCATATGATCCAGCCATCCCACTACTGGGCATATACCCAGAGAAAACCATAATTGAAAAAGACACATGCACCCCAATGTTCACTGCAGCACTATTTACAATAGCCGGGTCATGGAAGCAACCTAAATGCCCATCGACAGTTGAATGGATAAAGAAGAAGTGGTACATATATACAGTGGAGTATTACTCAGCCATAAAAAGGAAAGAAGTTGGGCTTCCCTGGTGGCGCAGTGGTTGAGAATCTGCCTGCCAATGCAGGGGACACGGGTTTGAGCCCTGGTCTGGGAAGATCCCACGTGCCATGGAGCAGCTAGGCCCGTGATCCACAACTACTGAGCCTGTGCCTCTGGAGCCTTTGCTCCGCAACAGGAGAGGCCACAATAGTGTAGAGGCCTGCACACCGCAGTGAAGAGTGACCCCCGCTTGCCGCAACTGGAGAAAGCCCTCGCACAGAAAGGAAGACCCAACACAGCCAGAAATAAATAAAATAAAGAATTATTAAAAAAAAAAAAAAAAAGGAAAGAAATTGTGTCATTTGTAGAGACCTGGATGGATCTAGAGAGTGTCATACAGAGTGAAGTTAAGTCAGAAAGAGAAAAACAAATATCGTATGTTAGCGCATATATGTGGATCCTAGAAAAATGGTACAGATGAACTGGTTTGCAGGCCAGAATTGAGTCACAGATGTAGAGAACAAACGTATGGACACCAAGGGGAGAAAGCATGGGGGCTGGGGTTGTGGGGTGAATTGGGCGATTGGGATTGACATGTATACACTGATGTGTATAAAATTGATGGCTAATAAGGACCCGCTGTATAAAAAAATAAAATAAAATTCAAATATAAAAAAAAATGAATCTCAAATATATGTTTTATGATTCCATTTATATATCATTCTTAAAGTCACAAAATTATATTTTTCCTACTTTATTCATTTCCCATATTTCATTTATTTACAAATCCAGGTAATATAGGATAAAGACATTTAAAAAACTACTAATAAACTAGATAAGGATTAATAATTATTGCTATAATTTATTGATTTCATATTACGACAAAAGTGAGATAATCCAATATGCTTTCATATTGTTTTTGACAAATTTATTATTATTCTGTTGCAACCTTTAAGAAATCACTGCTGTGAATATTATTTATAGTAAATGTAGAGTAATTTTCACATATATAAGACAACAATACACTTTACTACTATATTTTTAGTATATAGTTCAAATATATAGTATATTATAAAAATAGAGTAACAATTCTCAAATTAGAACCTGCAAATACAATATAATCATAGTTTCAGTATATTATAGTATATTCAGCAGTACTATATATAGATGTAGATATATTTATAATGAAGTAATTCATCACAATGGTTTTGTGTGTAGCATAGTATTAATAATGTCGCTATTGAAACCTGTGTTTATAAATACTTAAAAATCACTGTAGTCCTTTTTTGCTTTTGGTCTGCCATGAAAGGATCTTGGAAGGCACCACTCCATCCTAACAACAAGTAAAAAGCTAAACAAACTGAAAAACTAAGAACTCTTCTGACATCTACCAGAGAAGTAAAGTCATAGGGCCAATAGCTGCCCCCCACATTGGAGAGACAGACATCAGATACAGAGAATCACAGGTTACTGAAGCAGAAACCCATCAGCATAAACCTCTGTGGGAAGTAGTCCCAGGGTATAAAACTGGACTGTAACTGACAAATTGGCAGAGATCCAATAGGGACAAGTTTGAGAGTTAAAAATTCCATGGGGTGTACCCTTACTTTTGTGAGTTTTGTCTCCTGGAGCTCTACCAGGTTCTCACAGTGAATATTGGAGAAAAATCCCTTCAGTCTTCCTGAAAGGGGAAGGGGAAAAGTATACATTTTGAAATAAGCCAGAACATTCTATTCTTATTAGAGCCTAACTGACTTGGCAGGAGGGAAATGCCAAACTCCAGTTTGGCTCTAGCTTTGTGTGTAGGGGAAGGGAAATACCCAACTCCAGTCCCCTGTAGCCATCTGGTTCCATCTAGGGCTGAGGAAAAGCTGATAGACACTTGTGAAATTCATAGTCCAGGGCCACAGGCTCACTAAAAGACTAAGACATAATCATAGGACTATAGAATTCCTCCCCTCTCCTGTCATCTTACCACCACATTACTAAAAAAGTGTTAACTGGAGTTGCTTTCACTCAGTATATCATGTACAGATTTCAACAAAAAATTACAAGGCATACTAGATGGCAAAAACCCATAGTTTGAAGAGACAGAGCAAGAATCAGAACCAGACTCAGATACGGAGGAATGTTGGCATTATCAGGTCATGAATTTAAAAACAACTATGACTAATATACTGTATGTTCTAATAGAAAAAGTAGACAACATGCAAGAACAGATGGATAATGTTTGCAGAGAGAAAGAATTTTATTCTAAGAAAGAATAGGAAAGAGAACTAGAGGTAAAAAATACTATACAGAAATGAAGGGTGCTTTTGATTGGCTCATTAGTAGACTGACAGGTCCGAGGAAAGAATCTCTGAACTTGAGAATATGTAAATGGAAACTTGAAACTGAAAAGCAAAGGGAAAAAACACTAAAAAAAAAAAATAGAACAGGATACCCAAGAACTGTGGTATAACTATAAAGGGCATAATATAAGCATAATGGGAATACTGGAAAGAGAAAAAAACAGCTTGTTCAAAATATTAATAGAAACAATGTATCCAATTATGTATAGTTATGTATGTATATATATATGCTTATGTGTACTTCTGTATAAGTGAAATGAATGACAATGATACCAAGGATGAGAGAGATGGATTAAGAATATTTTGCTATTATAAGGTACTTGTACTACCTGAGAAGCAGTATAATTTTATTTGAAAGTGGAGTTAGATTAGTTGTAAATGTATATCGCAAACTCTAGGGCAAGCCCTAAAGTAAAAAAAGATTTATAATTTATTTGCTAAAATGGAGAAAAAATGGAATCATATAAAATGATCAATTAAAGCCACAAATGGTAGAAGAAGAGTGGGAGGAGAAAAATAGGAAAAATAAGCAGGGCAATTAATAGAAGTAAATAATCATAAAGATCAATGGTCTAAATGTATCATTTAAAAGACAGAACTTGTCAGAGTAGATTAAAAAACAAGACCCAACTATATGTTATCTATAAGAGAGTCATTTTAAAAGACACATTAGATTAAAGGTAAAAGGTTAGGGAAAGATTTACCATGTTTACACAAATCAAAAGAAAGCAGGAATAACTATAGTAATTTCAGACAGTGCTGACTTCAGAGCAAGGTAAATTATTAGAAATTATCAGAAGCATTACATAATGATAAAAGGATCAGTTATCCAAGAAGATATAACAGTCCTTAATGTGTACGTGCCTAATAATTGAGCATCAAAATACGTGAGGCAAAAAACTGATAGAACTACAAGGAGAAATAGGTAAATCTATTATAGTTGGAGTCTTCAACATCAGAAATGGACAGATCCAGTAGGCAGAAAATCATTAAGGACATAGTTGAACTCAGCAGCACTATCAATCAACATAATTGGACATAATCAACACTTACAGACTTCTTCATGCAACAATAGCATAAAATATATTCTTCTCAAGCTCACATGGAACATTCACCAAGGTAGATCACGACCACATTCTGGATCATAAAACACACGTTAACAACTTTAAAAGAGTAGAATTCTTACAATATCTGCTCTTAGACCACATGGAATTAAATTAGAAATCAGTAAAAGAAAGATAACTAGAAAATTCCCAAATACTTGGAGATTATACAACATACTTCTAAATAACACATAGGCCAAATAAAAAATCTGAAGATAAATTTCAAAATATTTTGAACTCAATGAAAAGGAAAAAATTATCAAACTTTGTGAGATGCAGTGAAAGTGGTGCTTAGAAGGAAGTTATAGCATTGAATGCATATATTAAAATTGAAGAAAGATCTAAAATCAGTCATCTAAGTTTCCATCCTAGGAAATGAGGAAAAGAAGAGCAAATTAAATACAAAGTAAGTAGAAGAAAAGAATAAAAATTAGGGCAGAAATCATAGGAGTTGAAAACAGGAAATCAGTAGAGAAAATTAACAAAACTGAAAGCTGATTCTTTGAAAAGATAAATAAAATCAATAAGCCTTTATCTAGGCTAACTAAGAAAGAAAGAGAGATGACACAAATTTCTAAGATCAGAAATGAAAGAGTGGACATCACTACACACATGGACATAAAAAGGGTATTAAAGGAATACTGTGAACAGCTCTGTGCACACAAAATTGATAATCTAGATGAAAAGGACCAATTCCTTGGAAGACATAGTCTGCTGAAACTCACACAAGAAATATACAATCTGAGCAGGCCTACATCTATTAAAGAAATTGAACCAATAATTAATAAGCTTCTAAAACAGAAAGCATCAGGCCAAATGGGTTCACTGGTGAGTTCCACCAAACATTTAGGGAAGACATTGTACCAATTCTCTATAATTTCTTCCAGAAGATAGAAGTGGAGGGAATTCTTCCTAACTCAATCTCGGAGGCCAGTGCTATCCTAACACCAAAACTAAGGATATTACTAGAAATGAAAACTGTAGACCAGTATCTCTCATGACCATAGATACAAAAATCCTAATCAAAATACTAGGCAATTGAATCTAATAATGTATAGAAAGAGCTATACACTATGACCAAGTGAGATTTATCCCATGTGTGTAAGGATGGTTTAACATTTGAAAGTCAGTTAATGCATATCAGAAGGCTAAAGAAGAAATCACATCATCATATCAATTGACTCTGAAAAAGCATTTGACATAATTCAATACCCATTCATGATTAAAAACTCTCAGCAAATTAGGAATAGAGGAAAACTTCCTCAACTTGATTAAGAACATTTACAAAACTCCTATAGTTTGCATCATCCTTAATAGTGAGAAACTTTAATTTTCCTGCTAAGATCATGAACAAGGCAAGGATGTCCTCTCTCATCTCTCCTTTTCAACATCCTACTGGAAGTTCTCACTACTGCAATAAGACAAGAAAAGAAAATAAAAATACGAAAATTGGAAAGGAAGAAAGAAAACTTTGTTTAAGGTGACATGATTGTCTATATAAAGAAAGCACAAAAAATCTACTGAAACTAATAAACGATTATAGGAACGCTGCAGGATACATGGTTAACGTATAAAAGCCAATCACTTTCTTATATACCAGCAGTGAATAAGGGGAATTTAAATTAAAAACACAATATGACTTACATCAGCACTTCCAAAAAAATGGAATACTTAGATAGAAATCTAACAAAATATGTACAACATTATATGAGGAAAACTATAAAACTCTAATGAAAAAATTAAAGAAGAACTAAATAAATGGAGAGATATTCCATGTTCATGGATAGGATGCCTCATTATTGTCAAGATGTCAGTTCTTCCCAGCTTGATTTATACTTTCAGTGCAATCCCAGTCAAAATCACAGCAAGTTATTTTGTGGATGTTGAGAAAATGACTGTAAATTTTTTACAGAGGAACAGAAGTCCCAGAAAATCTAACACAATATTGAAGGAAAAGAACAAACTCAGAGAACTAATTCTACCTGAATTCAAGACTTACTATAAAGCTACAGAAATGAAGACAGTGTGGGATTGGTGAAAGAACAGACAGATCAATGGAACAGAATAGAGAGTTCAGAAATAGATCTACATGAATATAGTCTAGTGGTCTTTGATAAAGGAGTAAAGGCAATACCATGGAGAAAAGATAGTTGCTTCAACAAGTGGTACTGGAACACCACATCCAATGGACATTCACATGAACAAAGGGGACCTAGACCCAGACTTTACATCATTCAAAAAAATTAACTCAAAATGGATCATAGACATAAATGAAAACACAAAGTTATAAAACTCCTGGAAGACAACATAGGAGAAAATCTAGATGACCTTGGGCATGGCAGTGACTTTTTAGATATAACCAAAGGCATGATCCAGGAAAGAAATAATTGGTAAGCTGGACTTCATTAAAATTAAAAACTTCTGCTCTGTGAAAGACACTGTCAAGATAATGAAGACAAGTTGTAGACTGGGAAAAATATTTGTAAAAGACATATATCATAAGGAATGTTACCTGGAATATACAAAGAGCTCTTAAAACCTAACAATAAGAAAATGCACAACCCAATTACAAAATGGGCTAAAGACCTTAACAGGAACCTCACCAAAGAAGATACACATACATATGGCAAATAAGCATATGAGAAGATGCTCCACATCATAGGTCATCAGGGAAGTGCAAACTAAAACAACAATGAGATACCACCACCTATCTATTAGACTGGCCAAAATCTGGAACACTGACAACACCAAATGCTGGGGAGGATGTGGAATAATAGGAACTCTCATTCATTGCTGGTTGGGAGTGCAAAATGGTACAGCCACTTTGGAAGACAATTTGATAGTTTCTTACCAAACTAAACATATTTTTACTATATAATCCAGAAGTCATGCTCATTAGTTTTTTACCCAAATGAGTTGAAAACTTATATCTACACAAACATCTACATGTGTATATTTATAACAGCTTTATTCATCATTTCCAAAACTTGGAAGCAACCAAGATGTCCTTCAGGAGATGAATGGATAAATAAACTGTGGTACATCTAGACAATGGAAAATTATTCAGCGCTTAACAGAAATGAGCTATCAAGCCATGAAGATGTGGAGGAAACTTAAATGTATGTCACTAAGTGAAAGATTCCAATCTGAAAAAGGTACATACTGTGTGATTGCAACTATATGACATTCTGGAAAAGGCAAAAAATTATGGAGAGAGTAAAATGATCAGTGATTGCAAGGAATTAGGAGGAGGGAGGAGGGATGAATAGGCAGAGACAGAATTTTGGGGGGCAGTGAAACTATTTTGCATGATGATATTATGGTGGGTACGTGTTGTACATTTGTCAAAAACCATTGAATGTACAGCACCACGAGTGAACTCTAATATAAATTGTGGACTTTGGTGTGTCAGTGTAGGTTCATCAGTTTCAACAAATGTACTACTGGTGCAAGATGATCATAGTAGAGGAGGCTGTGGGTGTTTGGGGACAGGAGGTATATGGGAACTCTGTACTTTCTGCTTAATTTTGTTGTGAACCAAAAACTGCTTCAAGAAGATAAGGAATAGTAAACAATAGAGCTAGATTGTGCAGATAACATTAATAACCACAAACTTAATTTAAGCGAATGTAGTTTACCCATAGTTTTTATATAAGGAATAAAAATAGGCTGTGATTATAATTAATAATATCTTTAAGGAACCACATCTAGTATACCTGATTTTTTAAAACAAGGGACAACCACATGTTTGATACACACACACATGAGTTTTAGTTATGTTTCATAATGTTCAGTGTTGCAATATCTTATTCTGTCTCTATTGTTGAAATTCACATCTTAATTATAATTAAGAGTATAAAATGAATTCTATACTTGTAAAACCCTTTATCTGTGACATTAATGTTAATATATTGGACTAATAGAGTATTTTTGTTCCAAAGAAGTCAAATTCTTTTTGTATTCAAAGTATGATTGTATAATGTATAATATATTTGTATGGTCAGTTTTATAATAGGAGAACCTAAGTAATTTCAAAATAAAGGGACAAGTTTCATTTTACCTCCTAATGGCTTGGGGTATACAATCTCAGGGTTAGAAAGAACTTTAAGGTCATCTGACCCACTGAATTACAGATCTTGTGGCCCATCTGTAGTGCCCCGTTGAATGGTATTTCAGCTTCAGGGCCTTTAATTAATTAATTAATTTATTATTTTTTTCAGGGCCTTTTATTTATTAATTTAACAAACTTGTTTTGAATGCCACCATGTAGCAGGCACTGTGTTAGGTGCTATATAAGACATGGTTCTTCTCTTTAGTCTAGCAGGAGAGATATAGGTCAGTATGTAAATTCTAAAACAGGATGGAAGGGACTGTAAAGAAGTGTGAATAAAGACAGAGCTACTTAATGTCTCAAAGTCAGTCATTCCATTTTACACAATTGAAACTCCTAGAAAATCCTTTTTTCTCTTGAGCCAAATACTTTAGTCCTTAGTACTGCCCTTCTCCAATAACCAGTTTTTAGCTTTTTCAACACAGTGTGTTGTCTTTCCAATTGGTAGTGTTTTATGTTTGTTTATTCTAGTTTTAGTTTGCTTAAATTTGGCCTAAATTTCAATCTGTTGAAATATCTTTGGACTTTCCATGTACAAATTTTTGGTTTTCTCTTAGAGTTAATAAATTGCCTCATTTTCCCCCATTTGCTTATTTTTTTCTCTGTCCCTATCATTATTTATTACTAAACTCTCTGATAAAACTTGAAAACGTCTCAATGCAGTCAGACACCTGAAATAGTACATTAGATCAGTGGTTTTCTCAGAGTCTTTTCTCTTGGATTCCTTCCTTGTTCTGATTACGTATGGATTGGTTTGTTCTCTTGGCCTTCTCCATAGCTTTCCTCACCACACTTCCACTTCTTGTAACTGTGGGAATTCTCTTCATCAGTCTTTGTTGGGTTGGCCAAAAAGTTTGTTTGGGTTTTTCCATAAAAAACCCAAACAAACTTTTTGGCCAACCCAATATATTGCATTCCAATTCCCGACCCATTTTTTTTCTTCCTCCCTTTCTCTTGCTGGAGGCCTATAGGCTCTTCTCCCTATTCTAAAATTTTACAATGATTTGTTTGGTGGGATTTTTTTTTTTTCATTTGTTGAGCTGGGCATTTGGTGACCTTCAATTTGTGTAATAATCCAGATGTTTTATTAGGAGACCTAATAATGTCAGTATTTATATGCCTTAACTTTTAGGCTATTTGGTTTTCTTAGAAAAGAACCTTTAAATCTCTTACCAAGGGATCTCGTATTGGACCAACCAGCATTCTGGGAGCCCAGTGGTTGAAGGAGGACTGATGTCCTCATCAATTTGGCATTTAGGTTTTCATATACTGCCTCTGTTTTCAGTAGCACTCGTCAATCCCTCCTTTAGCTGTCTGTAGTATCTGATTCATTCTGTTTTCTGTCTTCTGAAACTTTTCCATCTTTTCTCATCTCCTCTCTTATTTTCTTTGTAGTCATTATTGTATAACTTTAAACATTTCTTTACTGTTATTTAATGCAGTTTCTCTAGGGGATAGTGATCTGTATTTCAGAGAATGTTAAATTTAACACATTGTGCAGTCCTCTCAGCTTCATGGCATCCATAATTTTGATCAGCATGTCTTTGTTGACCTTTTTCAAGTTGTTACCAAATTTTTTTCAACAAAATAGGACAAAGAATCCTGCAGATGATATATAGCTAGAGAATAATTATTTCAGGTTGACCCAATACCTCCTGGGTACTGCTAGTTACAACTAAGCCATCTTTCCTTCAGCTGTTTCACATCAAAATTTAGGCATCCCAAGTTATTGTAAGTTTAAAGATATACACTATTCTCTTTATCCCCCTTTTAAGACATACTGTTATTTGCCTCTAGTCTCATTTTCCTCTGGTTCATTATCAACACTGTTGCCAGAATAATTCATAAAACTGATACTTTAGGAAAGTGATTTTTCAAAAACGAATAACTCTCTTGCTTAAAAGTCTTTAATACCTTCACATAGAATTTTAGGATAATGTTCACATTTCTTAGCTAAGCCTACAAAGACCATTCCCAGACCACCTCAACATGCTGTCTTGGTTACAGCCCTGTGGAACTTGTAAGATACACAAGGTGTCATGTTTTACACCCCTCTACCTGGAGTGACTTTACCTTTCCTTCCTCACTTAATTTGTCTCATTCTTAATTATTGTCTTCTTTTGGAAGGCTCCCTTGCTTACTTACCTCTACGGTCTAATGTAAATATCTTTTGCTGTGTCCTTTTAATGCCTTGAACCTATCTGTCATAGCATTCATCCATATTGTATGGTAGTTCTTGATATTATTTCTATGCCTCCTCCAACAAGCCTTCATATGCCTCAAATACCAAGTATTTTCCTCCTTCTTTCCTAAAAATTAACATTTTTATATATTTTTGTACAGTATTCACAGACATCTATTAGATAGAAAAGATAGTCTAAATCCTGTGCAGAAGATATGTGTCTTTGGAGAATAAGCCTCTATAACATGTCAAACACCAGCTTGGTGACTATATCTTATTTAATTTTGTATTTTTAACATTTAGCATAGTGACTTAAAAACAGCAGATACTCAATATATATGTATTGGAAAAAATGAATGAATGAATGAATGATACCTCTTTACTCACATTATCTTAAAAAAGGTAGGGACCATTTATTCTAATTGGCCTGCCTCCTCACCATTTCTCTCCAGGTCTTTTCCATTTCTATTTTCTCATTTATTCATTCATTCATTCAGCAAATATTTGTTGAGCTCCTGCTATATGTCAAGTGTGATAATAGCCACTGGAGATACAATGGTGAATAAAACACCTAATCTCTACCCTCTCAGAGTTTATAATTCAGTGGGAAATAGCAGTTACAATACAGTGTGAAACTGCTTTGGGTGAAGGAAGTACACTAGGGCATTGTGAGAACATGTAGGAGGGGTGCCTAGCTTGGGGCTCTCCAGAGGCTTCTTAGAAGCAAAACAAAGACATGAGGAATGAGTAGGATTTAGCTCCTAGAATAGAGTTTCAGGCTAAAGGAATTGTGGGACACTCAGCGCATGCTTTCCTTCTAGCTTCTTCAACTCTTTGAATTCTTCCTTTTTTCCTTCCTGCCCACCTATGTTTAGTCCATTCTTCGAGACTTAGCTGAAAGCTTATCTCTGCCTTAACTGTAATACTCATCTTTCCTTTCTTTGAATTAACACAACTTAGCATTCAGTTGTGTATTATTTTAGCTTGTATGCCTTTAGTTGCCTTAAATATCTTGTTAACCTTTCCTAGAGGGCAGAAACTATAACTTATCCTTCTTTATTTTCTCTGATAATGCCTAACTAAATACAGTGCTGTCCATGCAGTAAGGATTTAACAAATGCTTGCTGAATAGTTATAAAGGGGACAAAAATAGATACATGTGTTTTAAGATTTCAAATACTCTGTGAGTCTGTACCTCAAAATATACTACACGTTCAGGATCAGAGCAAGAAGAGTAGTTTTGAAAACTGTCAAAACATTCATCCTCCTCCCTTTTTCACCCTCTCTCACAGAATACACCTGTAGATTGTTGGCCGGGAAATTGTTGCAGTCGATGAAATTATCAGTTTGAGAATGAGTGTTGTGTCTTTGTGTTTCATATACACTTTAAAATATTTTGGAATTTTTTAGAACATTAACACATTGTATTCTTCTACTAAATAAAATTTCTGGTCATATTAAAACATTGTTAAATTTTGACCAGTACCAGAATTTCAACTCCATCTGCTACAAAAGTGCAAAACTCATTTAAAACACTTAAAAATAATAACATTTAAAGCTTTCTTGCCCTTGAAGCATTTTCTTCCGAATTGGAATCAGGCTATCTCTGACATTGGCAACTTAGTTGGATATGTATTGATTGACTTGAAGATGTAGCCTCTGTGTCCGTCTGTTATCCTTATAAGATAGCATTTACTGAGTACACACTGCACCAATTTTGAACACTATATGAAACCTATGTGGACATATTTGCTGCTCTTTAGGGACTTATTTCAGTTTCCAGGGCCTATAAATTTATTTGAGCATACTTATGGAACACACTTAGCAGCAGAATGAAAATATTAAACCAGAGTATGAATGGACATAGTTTATATCAGCACCAGAGTATTAGGTGTTTCTAGCAAATGCAAATAAGAAGGATCTAAAGCTAAATACAGCAGACTATACTTATAATTGAATTAATTTTCATCTAAATTTAACAGTGTCAAGTCATTATCCCAAGTGAAGTTCAGAATTCAAACCAAAGAGAACAAATGGTTTCATTATGGTATTGAATGACATAAACTGAATTTGGGCCTATAAACCCAGAACTTCAGAGTTTTTACCTCTCTTTAGCATAATCTCTTTGTGGCCTTGGGCAAGTTGCTTTGCAAAAACAGAAAACAGACAAACAAAATGAGGATGACAAAGGTGTAGAGATCTAGCTTTTAAAGCATTTGGATCTGAGAAGAGCCTCCTGAGTGGATGTTTTTCCTAGCTCTTCAGCATTTCTGTTTTAAACTCGATTTCTCTGTTTTTTATATTCTGCCTTCTGCTATATTTATATCCTATTTTCTTACAAAGACACACCATGTCCTTTGGAAGCATGTTTTATGAAGTAATAGATGTGTAGGCCTAGGATTTGAAAAATTATACAAAGTAAAACTTTTTTCATATATGTAAAAAAGACATTTCTGTGATAGGTTTATTGTTCACTAAATCATTAACCTCACATCCTAGTATGAAACATCATTGAGGAATGGCTCACATTCATTGACATTTGGGTAACAGGAATATGAGATTTAAAATTCATATTTGTGGTTGAAATAATTACTCCCTGGATTATTTTCTGGAGAATCACATGTATTTTGCATTGCCCTAAGGCAGGACTAGATTTAGCTATTCGCCTAAGGATAAATAATCCAGGTGTTGGCCAAGTGACTTTTAGAGAAACTTTTTTTTTTTTTTTTGACGTGGACCATTTTTAAAGTTTTTATTGAATTTGTTACAATATCGCTTCTGTTTTTATGTTTTGGTTTTTTGGCCACAAGGCATGTGAGAGCTCAGCTCCCCAACCAGGGATTGAACCTGCACCCCCTTCACTGGAAGGCGAAGTCTTAACCACTGGACCACCAGGGAAGTCCCGAGGAACATCTTTAAAATCCTTTTTATCTTTTCTGATCCTGATAAAACAATCTTTGCCAACCATATTTCAATGCCCCTTGGAGGAATGAAACAATGTGGGAATGACTGGCCTTTGAATTTTGAGTAAATTACTTGTATTTGCAAATCTCTTTAGCACCACCACAATATGCTTATTTTCTTTTTTTAATGTTATGATTCATAACATTATAATCATAATGTTATGATTCATAACATCTTGGAAGATAAAGGTACTTTGGTAACATTTACTCTATTTTTAGCTATCACAATGAGAAACTGTGATCTTCTAAAAAAATCATCATGATTATTATTGAAGTTACTAAGTATACAGAGGCATGAATTGTGTTCCTGTGGAGCATACACACACAACAGTATTGTATTTGATTACAGAAACTGTAGATAGTTGTGCTCAACAGGTTGTGTTCAATTTAAATAGAGGTCAGGACAAATGGGCTTTGTTATGACAGTTCTTAGGGTACATGAATGTTTAATAATGCCCTAGTTTTAAATTAATTTATAACTAATTCGCTGTGGAAGCTTGGAAGAATTTTTAAAACTCAGGGTTAAGATTAGAATGAAAGCAAACTAAATGTATCTTCTGCCATTTTAAAATCAAGAATTAAAAGATGCTTTATATATTCTAAAAAAATACTTTCTATACTGCTTTTCTTCTAACTACATTAAAGATACCAAAAAAACCAACCCAGGAATCAAAGATGATGTATAAGAAAATTTCATATAAGTGCATTTCTTCTAAGATGAATATATAGCTAGGTTCTTGAGATTATCTGTTTGTAGTAATTTAAAAGAAACCACAGTATTTTGTTTCTACATGAGGTATTGTGGTGAATATAATCATTACCTTAAATAAATGACATTTTTGAGTAGCCAGAAATCAGAATTTTTAATTGCTATTTTGTGGATTTTATAAAACCTCATCTCAAAGTGCATTTACCTTGCGTAACATTTGGATTGTGGATATGATGGTACACAGAAAACAAACCTTTCAAAGCAAAGTACCTTATTTAATGACTACCTAAAAAAATATATATATACCTTTATTATTATTTGATAGATTGAACACACCCTTCAATTTATATTTCATTTTATTGTATGCTTGCTTTGTATAAAATTATAGGGGATTTAAAAAAACTAGCCACTTCTCCCCTTTTTTTAAAGGAAAAAATCATCACATTTACTTAAGTAAATTCCATTAGAGGTAGTATTTCTCTTGTCTTTTTGTTCAGCCACTGGAGTCCCTTGTGACCTTGGGTATGTATTCTAAGAGGTGACTGATGGTTCGTGATGTTCTGAATTTTCTGGTAGCTTGCCTGTTGCCTGCCTCTAGGTTTGTCATCACCCTTATGCTGGCTTACACAGTATTCCTTCAGTCTCTTATCTCCAGGCTTTGATGCATATGTTCTGAAGGTGGCCACAGTGACTTTGGGTAGCAGCAGATGGTGAACCTTCAGGCTGCCACCGGCTATACTGGTGTTAAGTTGGAAAGTTAACGTTTGATGAAGAATCAGTAGTGCATATGAAAGAGCTTTCGCTGCTGAAATATCTTTTAATTAAAAAATTAGCATACTCAAACCTTTGTAAATGTCTGGGCATTTAAAGAAATCTAAAATTAGTTGTTTTCTTATACAAGAATTCGTTACTTACCAGTTTAGATTTGTGTTGCTTGCTAGTCCTACTGTGGTTCCTGCCCCTGCCCCAATATGCTTGTAGTTAAGGCAGATAAAAGAATTATGTAAACTGAACTGGGATGTTTTTGGGAGTTAAATGTGTTTGGATAAACATTTAAAGTGTATATATATATATAATTTTACATTTCCTTATTTTATTATTATTTTTAACATCTTTATTGGAGTATAATTGCTTTACAATGGTGTGTAAAGTATATTTTGATTTATGGTAATTTGGAATTTAATAATTGGAAAGAAATGTGGATCTTACGTACTACTTCCATAGAATCCTAGTAGATTAGTTCTGTGGTTCCTACCTTTGAAGATACTTCTAGCTTATATAGAAGCCTAAAGAACTTAGCCCGCTTCAAAAAGATATTTCTCCTTGCTCTGAGTTGGTTGGTAATGTTTTGGCTTTGCTATCAGTCCACAAAGCAGTACCCTTTTTTTTTTTTTTTTCTTTTTTTGTGGTACGTGGGCCTCTCACTGTTGTGGCCTCTCCCGTTGCGGAGCACAGGCTCTGGACGCACAGGCCCAGCGGCCATGGCTCACGGGCCCAGCCGCTCCGCGGCATGTGGGATCCTCCCGGACCGGGGCACGAACCTGCGTCCCCTGCATCGGCAGACGGACTCCCAAACACTGCGCCACCAGGAAAGCCCCAGCAGTACGCTTTTTGATTGTTTGTTCACTTAGTTCATGATATTGTGCTATGTTGGAAGTTCTAGCACAAATAAAACACTGGTAAGACTCCAAATAATTTTTTTCTGTTCCCTTTACATCACAGGGGTACCTTTTATGCTTTGCTGAAAATAGATTCTTGAGAGTAGTAAATGAAAATGCCCTTTAGGATAGAGTTGTAAGTATCCGTGTCAAATTTTACTTTTCATACTTCAGTTCTTATCAGTGAAACAACTTTTGTGAGCATGACCATTAAGAACAGATTGATTTCGTGGCATAACAGGTGAGAAGTTCCTCTACACAGTCTGTTCATGCTGATGCTCCTGATGCTGCAGCTTCTCATGGACAGAAGTGGCAGGCTGAGTATCTTTTGCTTTTGGAGTTGCTGGGCAGTGGTACAGGGAACATTGCTAGCCTTCTGATGTCAAAGAAAGAGAAAGTTAGACCCCAGTGGGGAGAATTGTTGGTATTAAAGGTCACCTAGTACTCTGTTTTCTGGTAGTTAAATTTTTTATAAGATTATCTCATGAGCATAAGGTATGGAATTAACAATCAACAGTAGAAATACATTTTGAATATTTTAAACATATAAAATGAGATGGGTTTTAGCAATAAATATAAATAACATTTGCTTATCATCCTGTGGTATTGACAGGGAGAGCAAAGGTTTAGTGCTTTAGGTTTGTTGTTCAAAACCATTTCTACAGAAGAATAACATTACTAGCTCCTATAAAGCTGCCAAGATGAGTTTAGTAACTCATCTAATAGTGGTCAAGTTAAGTGTGGACTTTTTTTAAAAAGAGAGTACGGTAAGTATAATCATATTTATCTGGAACTATGTTGAAAAAGACTCTCTAACTTGTGGAATTGGGCTTCTCTGTTTTCTCTGGCTTCTTTATTATGTTTATCCCGTTCTTTTCTGGTATGTTTGTTTATGTGTGAATTCCCAGCAGTATAACTTGCACAATTGAAGTCCATTTAGATGACATCCTGTCAACACGAATGGTACTGTGACACCATTAAGGGAAACGCTGTTTGTCTGGTATGGCTATCTCTGTAAGCTTTTCTTAAACATTAAAAAAAACACTTTTATTAATTGTTCTGGAGTCCTGTGAAGTAACTGGCACCAAAGCAGAGATAGATATTCCCTCAGATAACCCAGGTAGTCTTTCTTTTTAAAGGAATTGGAGTTGAATTTACTTTTAGAGACATTTTGATTTATGGTAATTTTGAATGTCAACCTTTAAATTAAGTATCTAAAAAAATTAAAAAATTAAAAAATGGCTGGCACATCATCTTCACTGAAGGGAACTATCCATAATTCCTCACCACAATCATAGTGTCTTTATTGCTATTTGTCTCTTTTCTTTTCTCCAAATTTATTTTTCATATGCTTAAAAAAAACTCATTTGATACTTTTATCAAATCAATCATTTGATACTCTTGATATATTCCCCAACCTCTCCTATCTTTCCAGAGATGGTACCTAGTTAAATATTGGGCTTTCCCCATTCTAGTTAACAAAATTGACTTATAATCAATTGGAGCTTTTCCTGCAACTGTTGCGAAAGAAGAGTAGGCAAGTCTCATTGTGCTGGTGGAATTGAGGAGCAGATGAGGCTAATCCTAAAGGCATAAGTTGTCTGTTTTTTTTCCCAGTTAGGAACAGTGATTCTATATATTACCACGGGCAAAGATGAAGTAATCTCTCCTGTTAGACCATATGCTAATATAGTGCTGATAAGTAAGTGTGAAAAATAAAAGGGAAAAATACATTACTTGTATTCTTTCCAAAAGGTATGATATCCAAGATAATTATTTCATGACAGATTTAGTTATAGTACTTGTTTTATCATGAAACAAAAGATGGTTTTAGGAGTCTTTTATTGGGAAGACAATTGTATCACTTAGTACCAAATTAGACTTTTGTCTTTATAAAGGTGAGCAAACCCATGAAGCAGTTTTTAAATTGATATGTTCTAGTCCACAAATGAACGAATTCTGTTTGAGGGTTAAAGAAGCTATTATTTTGTCCTTTATGCTGACAGCTTCATTACAGATTGGCCTGCTGTTGGCATTAAAAAAATGTTTGGCTCCTTATGATCTCTGTGCATGCAACTATAATATTAATGCAGCGCCATAGCACTGTTCATTAAGAAATGACTCTAAATGAGGTTGAAGCGTGTAAATTTGGAAAGATACAGATGTTAAATGCAGTCGTTTCTCTTTGTATACAGCCACATGGCTAATAATTTCCAAGTGGCTAAAGCTCTTGTTAGCAGGAGTGCTGGTGTGTTAAGAATGGCTCTATAAATAACTTTAAGAACTGAAGTTGAAGGTGCTTCTTTTAAAGACTACTGTTAACTAAACATTATTGCCAAACAGATGGAAAGCATTCACCAGCCTGATGTTTTTAGGTCTAATTATATTATCACCAGCCCTGTACGGCTCAGTTGAAGAGGTGTATCCAGAGGCCAATTTATAATCATTTAGCCAACACCTGTTTGGGAGAAATTGACAGTCAAAGGGCACATTTAAAAAAAATCACATATGTTCTTGTGTTTATTGCCTCAATGTGAACATTGTCTAGTTGCAGACAAACTTGGAGCAGAAAGTAAATGTAAACAAAGCAGCCCTTCTCAGCCATGTTGATCGATCTTAATTTGGCCTTTTTATTGGATCCACTTCATGCTTCATGGCTAAGTGAGACCAACAAAGAGATATCACTCCTGATTTATGCAGGTACATTCTGTTCAGTCGATTAAGAAGTTTCTGGTAGAAAAAAGTTCTTTGCTTTGTACAGCTTCCTTACCTTTTACCTAGTGAAACGTTTTCTATTTCACATAGAAGTATGTTATTTAAATTAGGATTGGAATCTGATGAATAGCTTAAAAGAGTCATAACTTGATGTGAAAACAGATGAGATTTAAGGAATACTGAATGTCTTCACAGACTCAGTAGATGTTTATTGAGCCCTCCTTTACAGAGGTGTACCCCCTTTTGCACTCATGATATGTTAATTTAACTGTCAAGGTTCAAGTTCTTTGAATGTGTTTCCATGCCTAGGAGGTTCAAGATTGGTGGTGAATATAGCTCCGAGGGAAATCATGGGCAAATAGGTCTACCCTCTCTGAAAATAGTTCAAAACCTGATGATCCTACTAACTCTTTCATTTTAGTGTTTTTCCTTCTTCTGACATACTTCTCTTTGGAAAGACATGTATATGTTGCCTCCATTTTCTTATCACCCATTACTAACTCCGAGTAGTTGGCTTCTGTCCCCACCAGTTGACTACATGATGTAGTACTGAAAGTTATGAGCGACTTCCCAACTGCCTTAGGCAGTAGTCCCTTCTTAGTCCTCATTCTTCATGGCTTCTCTTTGTTGTTTGGCACAGGTGATTACTCTCATTTTAAGCATTCTCTTTTCCTGATGTCTGAACCACTGTATTTTCTGGGGTTTTTGGTGTATTTCTCACTGTACTTTTGGTTGTTATCGTATTATATACCCTCAATATTCCAGCTATGTATACACAGACATAAATAGTATAGTTTAGCAGTTAAAGAGGAAGAGCCCTGGAGCCAGATTGCCAGATTTCACCTCTAGCACGTCTTAGCTTTGGGAGCATGGGCAGGTTAACAGTTTTATGTTTGTTTTCTCCTCTGTAACATTGGTTAACAAAAGTATACCTACCTTGGAACGTCCCTGGCTGTTCAGTGGTTAAGACTGCGCTTCCACTGCAAGGGGCGCGGGTTTGATTCCTGGTTGGGCAACTAAGATCCCACATGCCGTGTAGTGTGGCCAAAAAGGAAGAAAATAGAGTATACCTACCCCATTGGATTGTTAAATGAATTATGTGATTTAATTCCTTAACCCCCATCACAGTGCCTGCTATAAAGTGAGCATTCCATTGGGGTACTTCCTCATGTCTTTAGCTGTTATTTTTATGGAGATTGCTCAGTTACGGTACATCTTTAGTCCTGACTTATTTTCTAAGCTCCATTCCCAAATTGCTGTCTACCTTCCAAACTTTTACACCTAAATTCATTCACATATGTTTATTGAACAATTACTGTGGGAGATGGATAGGTTATGTGTTGGAGGAAATACAATTTCTGCCCTGTATTAGCTTTCTATCGCTGCATTACAAATTACCACAAACTTTGCAGCTTAAAACAACTAAATTTATTATGTCAAAGTTCTTTGGGTCAGAGGTCTGACATGGATTGCTTTGGGCTAAAATCAAGGTGCTGGCAGGGCTGCATTCCTTACTGGAGACTGGGAGAAAATCCACTTTCAAGCTCATTCAGGTTGTTGGCTGAATTCTTTTCTTTGTGGCTGTAGGACTGTGGTTGCTGGCTCTCAGCCAAGGGTTGGTCTTTGTTCCTAGAAGCTGCCTGCTCCTTCTCATGCTTACTGTGAGCTCCTAGAGGGCTCTTTCCAGCGCTTACGTGTGGACCTCTGTATCCAGCAACAACACGTCCCTCTCATACTTCGAATCCCTCTGATTTCCCCTTCTGCCATATCATTTTTGTGCTCTCCAGTTCTGGACAGAGACAGTTCTCTAAGGGGTCATGTGATTTGATTAAGCCAAGTCAGATAATCCAGGGTAATCTGTTTTAAGGTCTGTACCCTAATTACATCTGCAGAGTCCTTTTTGCCAGTAACATAACATATTCACAAGTTATGGAGATTAAGATATGAGTGTCTTTGGCAACTGTTATTCTGCTTAACCATGCTGATAAAAAGCTTGACATTTGGTTGGGATATAGACAAATGACCAAATAAAACCAAATTGAAGAGGCTGGTACCATATGCAGTGGGAGAACAAAGGAAGAAAATGTCAGTGACATTTGAGCTGAATATGGAAAGATAAGTGCTTGTTTGATAAGGGGCTGGGTGAACATTTCAGGGAGAAGAAGCAATAATAGTGATAGCAATAATAGTAATAACTGGCTGTACCAAGCAGTTTTAAGGATTATCTCACTGAAATTCTCACAAATGGTAGATACTATTATTATCTACCATTATAGCTTCTACAGATGAAGCTATAGTATCTTCACATGTGGTAGGAATGGTAAAACTATCTTATTGGGTAATTGAAGGAATTAACAATGATTACACATGACTAAAGCATAGCACATATTAAACACTTAAAACATGGTAGGCGAAAGAGAGTAGAAGGTGGAGGAGAGAAATACTTAGGAGGTAGAATTGACTGGACTTGGTCACTGGTTATGAAGGTGGGGGGCAGGGGAGAATTCACGGTGACTTAGGGAGCTTTTTGATTTGGGGGTGTTCCATGGGTGGTGGTGTTATTCAATATGGTAAGAGGTGAAGCGGGATTTTGTTTTAGTTTTAGTGGGGACAGGGCTTTGGGAAGAGGAAGAGATGAGTTTAGGAGGTATCTGTGGGAATATTCAATTGAAATTAAATGGAGTTAAAGAATATAGGTCAAGCACTCAGAAGAGGGGTCAAAGATGAAGTTGTCACTATTACTTAAAATTCATCAGGTCTTAAACGGGTTCCTCTTTGTAACTCCCATTTCTTCTCACCATTCTTTTATTTATTTATTTATGTATGTATGTTATTTATTTATTTGACATCATTATTGAGGTATAGTTGCTTTACATTGTTGTGTTAGTTGCTGCTGTATAACGAAGTGAATCAGCTATATGTATACATATATCCCCATATCCCCTCCCTCTTGTGTCTCCCTCCCACCCTCCCTATCCCACCCCTCTAGGTGGTCACAAAGCACCGAGCTGATCTCCTTGTGCTATGTGGCTGCTTCCTACTAGCTCTCTATTTTACATTTGGTAGTGTATATATGTCCATGCCACTCTCTCACTTTGTCTCAGCTTCCCTTTCCCCCTCCCCATGTCCTCGGGTCCATTCTCTACATCTGCGTCTTTATTCCTGTCCTGACCCTAGGTTCTTCAGAACACTTTTTTTTTTTTTTTAGATTCTATATATATGTGTTAGCATATAGTATTTGTTTTTCTCTTTCTGACCATTCTTTTATTTTTCTAAGCTTAATATCTTCTTTTACCCTTGACTTCCAACTCTCTGGAGGGGGTGGGGAAAAAAAAACCCTGTTTACAGTGTTTGCAGATTTCTGTGGTGTAAATTCTCCCGCGATGGCCCATTTCGGACTCTGGCTGCTTTTGTGCTACAACAGCAGAGTTGAACAGCTGCAACAGAGACCGTGTGGGCCTGCAAAGCCTTAAATATTTACTACCTGCATCTTTACAGGAAAAGTTTGCCAACCTCTGCTATAGTGTTTCTCCAAAACGATAAGATTAACATAATATAAAATATATAATATAAATATTAAAATGTTTATAAAATATAAACTATAAATATGGTAGCATAATTCCCTATCTCTGTTCACTCTTTTTTTCACCAAGATGGGTGCAGGGGGAGTGGATAGTTTGAGGGGGCAATGTGTGAGATTATGAGGGGTCTTGAGGTCATTGTTTTTTTTTTTTTTTCTTTTTTTGAGGTCATTGTTTTGAATGTGTGCTTTTTCTCTGAATGAGAAGTGACATGATATAACTTATGTTTTTAAAAGCAAACCCTGCCTGCTATTTTGAGAATAGACCATAGGGCAGCAAAGATGGAAGCAGAGAAATCTGTTGGGACACCATTGTTATAATCCAGGTAAATCTTTGTTTCATTCAGGGTAATAGCTGTGGAAGTGGTGAGGTGAGTTCAGATTGTGGATACAATTTGAAGATAGAGCTGGCAGGACTTGCTGACGAGAAAAGAGGAGTTAAGGATGAGTCCAGGATGGAGAAGTAGCACCAGAAGGGTGCCTTGGGTTAGAGCCTGGGTTATTGAGATCACATTGTAGCAAGTTGCTACATTAGAGGTTTTAGGAAGAAAACTGAGACTTCAATTTCTGTAAAAAAAAAAATTTTTTTTACTTTTTTAAAATCATATATGTTTCATGAGGAAAAGTTCTTTTTCTAAAATAATTCTTCCTTTTCGAAATATATTTTAAAAATAAATCTAGGAAAATGTAGTAGTGTTTCTAAAATATGGCATTTTTAGAAAGGAAACACACTTTTAGATAAGACTGTTTTAATCCTGTGATTTGGCGACTTAAAAAAAAAATCAATTCAGAAATTAACAATTTTGGCAGAGTCAATTTCAACACTTCCCCCAAACCTTTAAAGTATAGTTTCAAAAAGTTATGAGTTCATGTTTCATTGTATTGTAAATAGGTTATTACTCATGTCTTTTATGTAGGTTTTACTTGTAATGGACACAAGGACAGAACAGACATTCATTCTAAAAGTAAGTAGAATTTTTCTGTTTAATGAATTTAGAAATTTATTTTCAAATTATACTTCTGAAAGAAAATATTTAATTTTTTTCTGGGTGTTTGAATGTTCTTTTATGTTTGCAGTGATCTGTATTTATTTTACTTTGTGTCCTTCCATCACAGTGGATAAATACTCTATAGCATACATTTAAAAAGAGGCTTAGGTTATAGAGTATGGAGGAAATAATTTGGATAAGTTGAAGACTCATTTTATGCTGTTTAAATGTATAGTGTATAATTTAAATACATCTCTAGTACATTTTGCATAATATGTGAAGACCACACGCAGTCATACCTTTGATTATGATTATAGTTCTTAAGAGCTGAAATTTTGCCTTAAAGTCTTTGTTACAGGTATTTGGGAAAGTGTTATCTACACCCCTGGCCCTGTCTTTTTTCTAAATTCAATTTTGATTCTCTGTATTACTCAATTTGTAATTAAATGAATAAAGGAAGAAAACCCCCTCAATTTTGTAATTTCAAAATCATATTTGAAGTGGATTGTGGTAGTACATATTCTAAAAATATCCTAATTTAAGCATTTCCACAGCATCCAGAATTAATGAATTTCGGATTAGTTTTATATTTTTCTGATATTTTTTCTTTTACTCATCAACATGGCAGTTGGTCACAATGACATATACTGAAATAAATTTCTTTTTATGAGTATACTTTATCACTGGCATTTTCTCAGATTTTTAAACCAGGATATGACAGCAGAAACTACACATACCTTGTTCCTTTGGAGAAAACTTAAAATGATCTTTGTACTTTTTTGGAATAGAATTTTAAAACTGCCCGTTTAATCTAGGAATGCCTTTTGTGTCTCAGGAATTTGAACTGATCTCACGATGTCTACTGCTTTAAAGATACACATAAGTAAAATAAAACTTAAGAAAAGGTCATAGAGAAATAACTGTGTGTCATCCTGATGACTTAGTTTGAGAGCATCTCTAATAAAAACACTGACCCACGTAATTGATTTTAATGGCAGCTTTGTGGCATCTTCCGTTCTCTGGATTCACGCCAGATGCCATCAGCAGAGCCTCCAGGGACTGAGGGGCATAGAGCAGCAGATGAGTGGTTTCTCTGAAGCCCAGGGTAACTCGGATAGATTAGTTTGGTTGATAAACACAGAGCACAGCAGGCTCCAAAGGCAACTGAGGGTACAACTGACCTTTTTGTTCTCTGTCAGGGTCTAAGGAAAAGCAGTGAATACAGCAGGAACAGAAAGACCATCATCCCCCGCTGTGTGCCCAACATGGTGTGTCTGCACAAGTACATCATTTCTGAGGAGTCGGTATTTCTTGTGCTGCAGCATGTGGAAGGTTGGTTTGTAGTTTAAATTGTTTGTGGAGTGAAGAAACCTGCTTAGCTTTTTAGTTTCTGTAATGTCCTTCTTACTTCTGTCATTACTTGAGCGGATAAAACATAGGAAACACGAGTGAGAGATTGTTTCCTTATTCCTCTGCTCTCCCTCCCTAGTTTGAGTTGTGAGGGAAAATGAAAGCCCAGGCGAGAGGCAGATTTCATTTGAACTGTAGTAACATTCTTAGATATACTTAACTACTTACTCACTCCTAGGATTGGTCCAATATGATGAGAACTTTAATGCGAATGTGTGCTAAGAGAACTAAGTTTTATTTTAGGGATTTCTCTTGTTTTCTGCTGAGAAGATACACTAATGTTAGATGACAAAATGAAGAGCATCCCCTGAAGAATTAATTAATTACCTCCTTTTTTAGAAGGCATAGGTATTTGCTTAACATTTGACATTACCTAGTTATTCTGATCTGGGTTTTTACGAATACAGCCACTGGCATCACATATGGGTACAAAGCAAAGGTACAATGCTCTGCCTTCAAACTATGAAATTTCAGCTCTTAGTAAAGGGAAAAGGTGGCAAAAAAATACTATATTTTGGTTTGTTTTTGCCCTTTAACACCTAAATTTAAATAAATAGTCTTTTATGTAGAATGAACACAGCATATAAATATTAATCCACAAAATAAATATTGCCTTTTGGCTTTTGAGAGGTGTTCTTGAAATAATAGAATTAAAATTATTTTCCATATTTCTTGAATTTTAACATTACTGAGAATAAAGAACTACTGTGCTTTAGTAATAGGCATAGCATTTGAATTGAATGCATTTTCCCAGGAAAATGAGTCATTGCTTTGTGGAATGAGGTCTCGTATGATAACGAATGTAAGATTTTTGGCGGGGGCAATAAACTATTAATATTGTTTATTATGAAGTACAGCACAAGATAACTACAGATGGAGGGAAGACCTCCATATGTAGTATTTGATAGGAAATTCAGAAGGGGCTCCATGGTCTCTCAGGTATTAAGAGAGTTAATTGCGTGTGTGAATTGGATAACTAATTCACCTTTGTTCAGATATTATAGACAGCTTTTATCCGAGGATACCAGTGCATTACAGACATTATTGAATTAGAGGTCATGTCATCTGATAGCGAAATACAGCCACCTCTGGTGTGGAACAAAATAACTTGCGTAGTAATAATCCATAATAATTTAGAACAAGGTCAGTAGGATGAATGTAATTATAGTCAATATTCTATTACCCAGTGTGGATTACTCATGTTGGAGATTATCTGTGGCAGATTTTTAATCCTCGTGTACCTCTGCTATTTGCAGCTTCCTCTTCCTGTTTTTCCTTTTCCTTCTCCAAATACAGTACTTCATTTTTTCTCGTGCCATCTTCTCACCTTCTCTTATACTTCCCAAAGCTGATATTTCAACTGATTTTACTTTGTTACTATAGAGAATGTTTATAATACGCTTTAAAGCCGTAGACATGTGGCTTTCAGATTTTCCACTGTTTTAGATTATCTTTACCAAGTCTCTTTCCTTTATTGTGGACCGTACCTGACTTTGAATGGTTACGTGACCATAGAATTTGTCCTGGATTATTTAAACTTGGGGGGTGGGCAGGAATCTCTTTTGACTACTCATTTCAGGTGTTTATTGTTTAATTTTAAGAAGATTTTATAATACAAATATATTGGATTGTGGTGTAAATAGGGACTCTGGATTCATTTAATATTCAGCAAATTTATTGAGCATGTACTATCTATTAAGCTTTCTTTTAGGTGAACAAAGCAGGAAAAGAGTCTGACTTTTTGAAACTTACATTCTTCTTGTGGAGAGTCAAACAGAAAAACAAAAGCATGATAATATTGGCTAATAATAGGGACCATACTCATCTTTAATACAGAGAGCTCTAATCGAGAATGACTGGGGGACTACTTTAGACTAGTCAAGGAAGCCCGCTCTAAGAAGGTGACATTTAAGAGGAGTTCTGAATGACAAAAGAAATAACCGTTTGGATGTAAGGGGGAAACCCATTTAGGTATAGGGATCAGTGTAAGAAATAGGCAAAAAGAAACTTGCAATGTTTGATGAACAAGAAAGGAGACGATTCAGTTGGAGTCTGGTAGGTGAAGGCAGTGGTGGTATATGAAGCTGTTGGAGAAGCAGGCAGGAGCATGGTAAGGGCTTTGGCTTTCATTCAGGTGCATTGGGAGACCATTGGACATTTTAAGCAGTGACAATGTCTGATCTACATTTGAGAAAATCACTCTGTTGTATGTGGAATGGATTATAGAAAGGCAAGAGGAGAAGCAATGAAGTGTAATAAAGTAGTCTGGGCAAGAGATGATGATGGCATGGCCTTCTGGGATACTTGTGGAGTTGCTCTGAGGGTAGTCAGTGGGACCTGTGATGGATTTGAGGTCAGGGAGAGAAGAATCTAGGATAATTTCCTGGATTTGGCATTGAGCAGTCAAGTGAACTGGCTGATAGACAGTGTGTTATCTTTTTACATGTCAGTGGTACTTTCTTTGTTACCTCTGTGAATTAGGAGGTTGTGCATATATCATAAAAACATCACTTTCATATACGTGAATAGCTATTACTGAAAAAGTAAACACTGAAGAATTGTTTTCTCCATAATATGAATCCTTGAACATTTATGATTTGGGCTTTAACTCCCCTTTGCTTAACAGAACTATTCATGATTCACATGAGTCTCTTGGACTAATTTTCATAACATTTTAAATTAATTCATTTAGAAATATATGGAGTGCTCTCTGGGATACAGGCTTAGCTCTAACATGGCAGTGAGCAAAATAAAGACTCTGCCCACGTGGAGCTTGCAGTATAGAGGCAGAACAGACACTAAGCAAATACATAAGTAAATATATGAGGGAATGCCAGAAGGGTGAGTTGGGGGTTGTTATTTTATAGAGAGTGGTCACCTTATTAAGAAGGAGACATTTGGCCAATGACCCGAGGGAAATGAGAGAGGGAGCAGATGTGGACATGGGAGGGAAGAGTATCTTGGCAAGAGGGAACAAGTACATAGGCCTGGAGGCAAGAGTGTATTTGCTGTACAAGAAACAGCAAGGTCAAGTGTGGCTGGAGCAGAATGGGAAGAGTGGAAGGAAATGGTATCAGAGAAGTGGGGAGGCAGGTGGGCAGATCCGGCGTGGTCTTCTAGGCCACTTTAAGAACATAGTTTTTATTCTGAATGGATAGGAAGACCTGGGGGATATTGAGCAGAGCAGTGACAAGGTAGGGATTACTCTGGTTGCTTGGTGGAAAATAGAATCTAGGAGGGCAAACTCAAAAGCGGGGAGACCAGGGCTTCCCTGGTGGTGCAGTGGTTGAGAGTCCGCCTGCCGATGCAGTGGACGCGGGTTCGTGCCCCGGTCCGGGAGGATCCCACATGCCCGCGGAGCAGCTGGGCCCGTGAGCCATGGCCGCTGAGCCTGCGCGTCCGGAGCCTGTGCTCCGCAACGGGAGAGGCCACAGCAGTGAGAGGCCCGCGTACCGCAAAAAAAAGAAAAAAAAGAAAAAAGCAGGGAGACCAGTTTGGAGGTTGTTGCAGCACTCCAGGTGCAATCGACGCTGGCTTCCACAAAGCATTAGTGGTGGAGGTAGTGAGAAATGCTTATTAGATTCTGAACACATTCTGAAGGTAAAATTGACGTTGACTCTGCCTTGTATGACTCCATGGTTTTGGGCTTAAATAACTGAAAGAATGGTTTCCATTTACTAAGATGAGGAAAGCTGTGGGAGGAGTAGATTTAGAGGGAAAAACCAGAGATTCAGTGTTGGACATGTGAGTTTGAGATGCTTATTAAATTTCCAGGTGGTGTTGAGTAGGCAGTTGGATATGCCAGACAGGATTTTAGGAGAGAGATTTAAAATGTTTATTGTTCCTATTAATGGATTTCTTATTTTAACTCTGTTTGAAGAAGAAAATGTGGGAGAAACAAATGTATTCAGTCAAGGCT
This sequence comes from Tursiops truncatus, assembly GCF_011762595.2. Lineage (NCBI taxonomy): Eukaryota > Metazoa > Chordata > Mammalia > Artiodactyla > Delphinidae > Tursiops > Tursiops truncatus. The sequence goes on from NC_047034.1 coordinate 41,142,769, forward strand.
ATATGTGTTATTAAAACTTTAAGTTCCTAAGATTAGGGATTATGATTCATTATATATATATATATATATATATATATATATATATATGTATCCCAGATATATATATATGTATCCCAGCATTTATAGGAATGCTTTGTACATAGAAGGTGCTCAGTGTATAATTGCTCAATACTGACTAAGAAAAGATGAATGACTAGGTTACAAGAAAGTGATTGGAAAAGCTTCTGTGCAAATAGGTGGGGGATGGGAAAGAGTTTCTCCTCAAGTTAAGAGGGGACCAAAGGGATGAAATGATTCTCTTTTTATTAACTAGTTTTAAAAAATCATTATAAAACTAATATAGAAAGAAATTCATACCAGATGGAAGTATATAAAGTAGAAATAAAAATTCTTCCTCATTCTTCATTTTAATGCCCATTTCTATTCTCTAGAAATAGGGTGAACGTTTCCAGAAATTTCCTGTGTATATAAACATATACTTCTCCCCCCTACCTGTCTGATTTTTAAAAAAAATATTTATATTTATTTGGTTGTGTGAGGTCTTAGTTGCAGCACACGGGCTCCTTAATAGCAGCTCCAGGGCTCCTTAGTTGCAGTTTGCGAGCTCCTTAGTTGCGTTGCGTGGACTCCTTAGTTGTGGCACATGAACCCTCAGCTGCGGCATGCACGTGGGAAATAGTTCCCTGACCAGGGAACCCGCGCCCCCTGCATTGGGAGCACAGAGTCCTATCCACTGCGCCACCAGGAAAGTCCCTGTTTTTTAAAAACATAAATGCATTTTACATATTGTCTGTAGCTTGCTTTTCCCCCCACCCTAACAGTGTACTTCGGACATCTTTACTTATCAGTACATATAGGTGTCCACTGAGAGAGGCGGTATAGTACGTTGATTAAAAAGAAGGATCTTAGGGCTTCCCTGGTAGCACAGTGGTTAAGAATCCGCCTGCCAATGCAGGGGATATGGGATCGAGCCCTGGTCCGGGAAGATCCCACATGCCACGGAGTAACTAAACCCGTGAGCCACAACTACTGAAGCCCGCATGCCTAGAGCCCGTGCTCCGCAACAAGAGAAGCCACCACAATGAGAAGCCCGCGCACCGCAACGAAGAATAGCCCATGCTCGCCACAGCTAGAGAAAGCCCACGCACAGCAACACCGAAGACCCAACACAGCCCAAAATAAATAAATAATTAAATAAAAATTAAGGGGGGAAAAAAAACCGAAAAGAAGGATCTTAGAGCCAGACTATGTTAGCTTGAAGGCTGGCTCACAATTTACTAGTTGTGTGACCTTGGGCAAATTATTTAGCCTTTCTATACCTCTGTTTCCTTATTTGTAAAACAGAGATAATAAGAATTACATAATAATTATGTAATTAACTGTAATAATTACATAGGGTAGATGTGGGGATTAAATAGTTGGTATATGTAAAGCACTTATAATAGTGCCTAGTACATGGTAAACACTAAGTGTTTACAAATATTGCTGTTTGTTTATTTTTAATACATACAAGGTATTTGGTTGTGCAGATTTACCATAATTGATTTAAGTAGTCCTCTGTCTACTGTTGTTTAAATTGTTTCCAGTACTTGTCCCTGTATATGTGCATTTTTTTTAAATTTTGTTTTGTTTTGAGAATTATTTGTGAGACAAATTTCTTGAAGTAGAATTGCTGGGTCAAAAGATGATTTTTGATCATGGGTCCATCAATATTTTATCATATGTATTAAATTTAAATTCCACTTCGGGTCAAGTCAATTGAAAAGATTTTCTTTGTAATCCTGCAGAAAACCAATAGATGAAAATCTAAAGAGAGACAAAAAGAGTTTTTATTAAACCTTATGGGTTGCTATTTTCATAGCTTAAAGTAGCTAATATATGCAATTTTATGTGCTTCAACAGGGCTTAGAAAAGTGTCATTTATATTCTTAAAGTATTAAAAATTATAAATATTTTAGATATTTTCTATTTATATTTTGTGATTTAGCAATAACAGGATTTTTTTTAGGTTAATATTATTAATGTTACAATAATAATGTTGACATTTGTGTAAGTTTGTGTAGTAGGCCTGATCTTAACTCTGTAGAAAGTAGAACTCAGCTTCTGTGGAAAGAAACTTCATGGGAATTATGTATTTTTGTAAGTTATGTGGTTTTCATGATTTTGTAATTGATAAAAGTATGTCATAGGACCAAATTTTTGTTTCTATAGCTCCACATTGAGCATTAAATCTAACTTGGCCCCCAAAAAGGAATGGAAAGAACTAAAACAGTTCTTTTTCTCTCTTGAAAATGCACAGTTTTTATACTTCACATTAGAGTACTTTTTTAGGCTAGTAATAAATTTCCATAAAGAAAATGCCAACAATTACATTAAAAAATTTTAATCTAGTAATGAAAAGAATGGAATTAAATAAGATGCCATGTTTGATTAATCAAATTGGTAAACTTGCTAATATCCAATATAGGTAAGATGCTATGAAGATGGCACTAATACACGTTGTTTGTAGGAGTGGATTCTGGTACAGCTTTTCTGTAAAGCAATTTAGTGACACATATCAGAAGCATTAAAGATATTCATACTTCCTGACCTAGCACTTTCATTTCTGGTGTTGTGTCCTGATGAAATAATCAGAGGTGTTAAGTATTTGTAAGCTAAAGTAGACATTATTTTAATTCTAATAGTAAAAGACTAGAAGCAACTTAGATGTTCCACAATAGAGGAACATTTAAACACACCATATCTATGTATCTCCTGGATATGCTATATAGCCTTTCAAGTTCATATTCTCATGAAATTAGAAAATGTTTATGATAAGATGTTAGTTGTGAAAAGTCAAAAGATAAATGTACTAATGGTTAATAGTGTTTATGGGTGATTTATATATTCTGAATTCTTTGCTGTTCTGTGTCCTTTTCTATATTAAATTTTTTGAAAATAATAAAACCATGTATCTGTTTTAGAATAAGAAGAAAGCATGACCAAAAATAATGACATTTTTAATTTGCATAAACTTTTCCTAAGGTTTTCAAAAAATTTGTAAAGATGTCATCTTTTTATAACTCAATTTAATAAATATTTAATTCCTATTATTTTACATGCTAGACAGAATCCTCTCCTTGCAGTTATGAAAACCCTGCAGTACGGTAAAAGAGCTAATGAACGCATAAAAGTAATATTAGTATGAAATAGAATGTTGTAAATGTCATAAGAGGGATGAAGTGATACAGAGGATTCTGAAAAGATAGGAGTTGTATACGTGAGGGTATGTAAAAAAAACTGATGAAAGAAAACAAATTCTGAAGCACCTTCAAGAATAGGTAGGATTTTGACAAGCAGATATTGGGGAAACTAAGTGGTAGGTATAGTTTGAGCAAAAGCCCAGCATCGGTTATATGTGGAGAAATTCTATTCAGGTGAAATGTGTGATGAGTTGAGGGAGAGGAACAAATTATGGGTTGATACTGTATTACTAACGGTCCAAATGCCTATATGGAGTTGTTACAACATTCAGTAGGTGGGCGGGGTGGGGGTAGGGTTTGGGTTCTTGGAGAAATGACATGATAAGATCTGTGCTAAAATGGAAGATTACTTGGGCAGCAGTTAGTATGATAGAGTGATACAGGAAGGACTGAAAGTAGTGGTCTAGTTGTAGCTATAACATTATTCCAAGAAACACAGAGTGGTCAAAGGAATTAAAAGAAGAGGAAGACTGTGGGAAACATGGGTAGATCTTATAGGACTTGGAAACTTGTCAGATATAGGAAGAACAAAGGAGAGAAAATAGTCCAAGTTTTTGTGCCTCAGTAGCTCTGAAGTCAGAAAGAAGAAGTGATTTGGAGAGCAAAAATAAAGAATTTAAGCACATTCAATTTTAGATTTGAGCAGCTCATCCAGGTTGAATTAGCCTAAGAATGAATGCAACTTTTCTTAGAACTCTACTAGGTACTGTTCCTTGCTGATCACTGGAACTTTACAGCTATAGATAGTGTCTCCTTTGTGATGGCATATCCCATTCTGATAAGCTATGATTTGAGTTAACAAGCATTGAGTGAATGCCTATCATGTCCTGCACACTGTATAGGCAGTAGATATATAAAGATGAAAAAGACTTAGTCCTGTCCTCACAGTAGGACCGTTGAACAATATACATCATTTTATTTGGACTGCATACAAGAACCCCAGCTTCAGGGCAGGCATTACTGTTAGTATGCCACAGTGGAGGTATTTGTGATAAGAGGAATGTGGTTATTGTTGTCAAAAGAATCAAAAAAGATGGAATCGATGCATAGCTTCTTTTGTGTGTGAGTGAGTGAATTTCAAAGCCATATATGAATCTTTAAACTTTAGTTTGAATATGGAGAAATATGAGACACCGAGCATAACCTAGTGATGACAGAAAGTTAGTTAAGAAGAAGCAAGAGGGAAGTTAAACACCACAATGTTCTATACCACTAATTATTATCAAAATTGGATAAGATTGTTAACTGGATCATTGGTAGAAGAAGATGTCTGAGTATCCTAGGATTAATATTATGGCAGTTCCCCTTTATAGCATTACTCTTTGCTGGGCACAGTATTGGGCGCTTTATGTATTTATTGAGTTTCTCGAAATGAAATGAAATGCCAAGGAGAGAAAGATATTTTGGATGCTTCCATTGACCTTTTTACACATATAATTGACTGTCAGTGATTATTTCCCCTAAGATTTAGTTCCCCTTGGTATATGATGTTTAATGATGACATTGAAAAATGTGCTGAGGGCTTCCCTGGTGGTGCAGTGGTTGAGAATCCGCCTGCCGATGCAGGGGACGCGGGTTCGTGCCCCGGTCCAGGAAGATCCCACATGCCGCGGAGCGGCTGGGCCTGTGAGCCATGGCTACTGAGCCTGCGCGTCCGGAGCCTGTGCTCCGCAATGGGAGGGGCCACAACAGTGAGAGGCCCGCGTACCGCAAAAAAAAAAAAGTGCTGAAAATAATTGCTTCCTCCTTGTTAGTACAGGGTTTCATTTTTGATGTATTAGTTCCTATTTTTGGGAGCAATAGTTATATCTTTACAAAGTATGCTCCCACAATTACTGTTTTTAAGATTTCTGAATCAAATTTAACTATTTTTTTTGTAATACTGTTTCTAGTCAATAGAGCTTTGGTGGCCATGCTTGAAAAAATTATTAATAAACAGAGCAGAACATAGATGTTTCTAGAGTAAATTATGTTTAACATTAAAGTAGAATTTTAGCTGTGAAATTTCATATTAGTATTTGTTATAACCAATTTCTCTTCAAAGGAAGAAATAGGTTGTCATTTAAAAAATAATTGATATTAGGAGATATGCTTGAAACTGTACTCACCAGTCAGCAATAATAAGAAAGCATTTTAGTTAGTTATTTAGTTTTCTTTTCATTGCAAAAATTTTATTTAGACTCTTTGTTGTCGTGAATCCCAAATCCAAGCTCGACTATTCTTCAAGAAGGCACTTTATTAAATTGCTTCTTACAGCATACTTGACATTAATGGGTATCATTGACTTGCTTTTGATTGATTATTAGAATACTTTTTGTTTTTTTAATGGCTTCAGTAAGTAACCATTAATTTGGTGTTCTTAATTTTTTTTTTGGTTATGCTTATTCACAGGTGGCAAACTCTGGTCATATATCAGTAAGTTTCTAAACAGAAGTCCTGAAGAAAGCTTTGACATCGAAGCAGTGAAAAAATCTTCACTTGCTAAAGTTCAACTGCAACAGCCAACATCTAGTCCTCAGGACAGCAGCAGCTTTGAATCCAGAGAAAGTGATGGTGGAGCCATGCTTAAAATTCTGCCTTTGAAGACTAGTCTTACTCCAAGCTCTCAAGATGATAGCACCCAAGATGATGATGGGCAAGACAGCTCTCCAAAATGGCCAGATTCTGGCTCAAGTTCAGAAGAAGAATGTACTACTAGTTATTTAACATTATGCAATGAATATGGGCAAGAAAAGATTGAACCAGGGTCTTTGAATGAGGAGCTTTTCATAAAGACTGAAAGGAATGATGTTGATACCAAAGCTATAGAAAACTTCCCAGCACACCTTGCTGCTGACAGTGACAGCCCCAGCGCACAGCTGACAGCCCATGAGCTGAAGTTCTTTCCTGGAGATGATGGCCTGGAAGCAGTTAGTTCTCCAAGAACATCAGATTCCCTCAGTAGATCTAAAAACAGCCCCATGGAATTCTTTAGAATAGATAGTAAGGATAGCACTAGTGAACTCTTAGGACTTGATTTTGGAGAAAAATTGTATAGTCTAAAGTCAGAGCCTTTGAAACCATTCTTCACTCTTTCTGATGGAGACAGCACTTCCAGAAGTTTTAGTACTAGTGAAAGCAAGGTAGAGTTTATAGCTCATGACACCATTAGCAGGGGCTCAGATGACTCAGTCCCGGTTATTTCTTTTAAAGATGCTGCTTTTGATGATGTCAGTGGTACTGATGAAGGAAGGCCTGATCTTCTTGTAAATCTGCCTGGTGAATTGGAGCCAATGAAAGATGGTGCAGCAATGGGACCTACTAAATTCACACAGACTAATATAGGCATAATAGAAAGTAAACTGTTGGAAACCCCTGATGTTTTATGCCTCAGGCTTAGTACTGAACAGTGCCAAGCACGTGAAGAAAAAGGCACAGAGGAACTGAGTGATCCCTGTGGGCCTAAATCCCGTAGTATCACAGAGAAACACTACGCACAGGGAGATCTTGGGATGTTATTTGTAGCAGCTGATGATCATAGTAATGCGGGAGACATGTCTTTGTTACACAGTTCGGATCCTAAGTTTCAAGGACTTAGCTTGGTTGCATCGGCAGTAACAGCAAACAACGCAAAAGAAAGCTTATTCCATATTTCTGACCCACTCTCAGGTGCTAATGAATATAACGTAAATATAGACACTTTAAAAACTGAAGAAGTATTGCTGTTTGCAGATCAAACTGATGATTTGGCTAAAGAGGAGCCGACTGTATTTCAGAGAGACTCTGAGACTAAGGCAGAGAGTGGGTTAGCACTAGAAGGAGACAAGGAAATACACCAGATTTTTGAGGACCTTGATAAAAAATTAGCATTAAACTCCAGGTTTTACATCCCAGAGGGCTGTATTCAAAGATGGGCAGCTGAAATGGTGGTAGCCCTTGATGCTTTACATAGAGAGGGAATTGTGTGCCGCGATTTGAACCCAAACAACATCTTATTGAATGATAGAGGTCAGGAACTTTTGCAAATGCATTTCTTTTTATTCGCTGTTGCTTCCAATTAACTGAGTAGGCGTTTTATCTTGTAATTAGTATCTTCATTTCCTGTCTAGAGCTTCATTATCAGTGCAGCAAATTCACCCCCAGTAATAGCTTCTAGTACTTAATGATGCCATTATTCTTAATGATACTGTTTTTAGCTACAAAAGGAGTAATTACAGTTCACTTCTGCAGAAAATGGAAGAGAAAAATGTTTTGATTTCTCCTGTCGTTTTGTTTTTAGGACACATTCAGCTAACGTATTTTAGCAGGTGGAGTGAGGTTGAAGATTCCTGTGACAGCGATGCCGTAGAGAGAATGTACTGTGCCCCAGGTTAGAGCAATCTCCTAAAATGTTTCACTTGGAAAAGTAGTTTGGCAGCTCTCATTTCTTTATTGAAGTTGTATTTTCACTAGCAGTTGACAATATGTTGGATTTGGTTATCTCTTTAACCCTTTACAAAAGATAATTTGGGGGATAAAAATCATTACAGAATCCATAGTATATGTGTGTATGTATATTTGTTAGTATATGATGTTAAATGGGTTTATACTTCTCTTAGAACTGGCCATGAATTCATAGAAATGTCAACTTCTTAGTGTTTAAAAGGACCTTTAAGTATCCTCTTTAATTGGATGATTTTTTTTAATTTTAGAATTTTATTTATTTTTTTATACAGCAGGTTCTTATTAGTTATCCATTTTATACATATTAGTGTATACATGTCAATCCCAGTCTCCCAATTCATCACACCACCACCCTCGCCACTTTCCCCCCTTGGTGTCCATACATTTGTTCTCTACATCTGTGTCTCTATTTCTGCCCTGCAAACCGGTTCATCTGTACCATTTTTCTAGATTCCACATATATGCGTTAATATACAATATTTGTTTTTCTCTTTCTGACTTACTTCACTCTGTATGACAGTCTCTAGATCCATCCACGTCTCTACAAATGACCCAATTTCGTTCCTTTTTATGGCTGAGTAATATTCCATTGTATGTATGTACCACATCTTCTTTATCCATTTGTCTATCCATTCATAGTCACAGAGGACAGTCTACTTACTTACTTACTTATTTATTTAATTTTTGTCTGAGTTGGGTCTTTGTTGCCACACTCAAGCTTTCTCTAGTTGCGGCGAGTGGGGGCTACTCTTCGTTGTGGTGCATGGGCTTCTCATTGTGGTGGCTTCTCTTGTTGCAGAGCACGGGCACTAGGCAGGTGGGCTTCAGTAATTGTGGCACACAGCCTCAGTAGTTGTGGCGCAGAGGCTTAGTTGCTCCACGGCATGTGGGATCTTCCCAGACCAGGGCTGGAACCCCTGTCCCCTGTGTTGGCAGGCGGATTCTTAACCACTGTGCCACTAGGGAAGCCCAGTAAATGGATGATTTTTAAGATGTGAGAGGTAGATGACTAAAAAAGTAAAATTCCTAAGGCTAAAAATGGATAAAATTTGAAATAAAAAAAATGCAATGTTGTGATTTCAGTGATGTGCCATCCTGGCATTTTAGAGCAGATTTTAAAGAGTTCTTTCCATATTTGAGAAATTTTAGGAAGCATATTCTTCTTGTTTTGAAATAACCAAATATTTGACACAACAGGTTTCTCTTACTTTTACTGTATTGTCTGTTTTTTTAAATTAGAGATTTATTTCTGGGGGTGTTAGATCCTTTGCTGATAATTATAGGTCTCTTAAGCATATGAATTGGATTTGAGTTAGTTTCTGTCTGTCATCAGTGCAGATGGGGCTGTGTTTGAATCCAAAGTTTGTTCACCTTTTGCCTAGCATTCAGCCTCTTTGAATGGCCAGAGTTGCTTTACTTGTCACCCTCTGGCTTTCAGAGGAGGTTCAAACTGATTGTATTGACATGATACGCTTAGTTGTTGATTAATACAGTATTTAATGCTTACTAGCAAACCAGCATTATTATTGATGCTAACATTGTTTCCCTGCATAATGGGAAATGATTATAATTAGGATTCAAAGAGCTATATTGTTTTTAGTTACCATTTTCATTGTTAAGAATTATTTCTGTATTGAGAAATAGCACAGTTTTTCAATCAGCAAAGCAAATATACTAAAACTATTTTCTGAAAACAATGATTTAGATTTTCTTCTTACTGTTATACTCTTTTCTTTCCTCTTTCGTCCCCCAAATTAGGATTGTTTGATTTTATTTCTTCCTAGGGGTGATAGAGCATGCCTACATTTTTTTCTTTCTCAAATAGATAATATTATGCTGGCTTTTGAAATCTTATTAGTATGATTTAGTTAATGGGATAACAAAAAAATTTCATAATGAAATCACTTTATTATGGTTATCTGGTTTATTTTTTAACAGACCCTTCCCCTTTCTAATTGGATTATAAGTAACATTTTAGGTACCAATGTATATAAATAAATATATGTTAATTATAATGAATTTCAGGGTTTTAGGATCAAAATTAAATCTGGGAGTTCTTTTAAGTAAAACCTGTTAAATCCTGAAGTCAAGTGCAGTATAAACCTCACATCAAAACCATATGTTTATGGGGCAGTTTAATGTTTATAACTGACTCTTTTTTTCCTAGTTTTCTTCTTACTTTCTTGTTGAAAACTATCTGTAAGGTTGTACTTCGGCTTTCTAGCAGATTATTTTTCTTCAAACTGTAGGCGTGTTCACTTTAACCTTCATAGCATGTGACCTCCTGAGAATTATAATATATGTGGAATAAAACCATACTACATACATCAGCAAATACATACTTTCAACTTTGTGTACTGAAATACAGTTTTGTGTACTGAATTTAATAGCGATCAGTTTTCAAGTTCTAATTTTTAAGCCTTTTCCCAGAAATCACAATTCTCATAGTTTACCAGCAGGTGGCAGTCTACCATTAATGGATTTTTGCTGTCTTCGTCCAGGTTGTCTGTCCTTCACTAACATTTGCAAAAAGCTGTAGTCTGAAGAAGGGCTTTGTTTTAACTATTTGCATAAAAGAATTGTACTTTCAAGCTTTGTGAGTTACAAAAGTGGTCTAGTATTATGGCATGCATTGAACAATGTGGGAAGTCTCTCCATTCCTTGGGTCTATTAATTTGTTTTATCAACAGTATAAAACTCAATCAGTAATGACCTTAATTGAAAAGTGATGCTGGTGTTCTAATTTAGATGGTCTTAAACCTAGAGTTGCAGAACTCAGTTAGGTGTGTGTACTCCTACCCATTGCTTATAATGCAAGGGGAATTGGAACAAAAATTTGTGAATTACTGTTTGTTTTAAAACTGAATAGCAGTGCTACTGATAGAAATACAAGTAGACTTTGCTCCTCTTCTCAAAGGGGTGGGAGCAATGATAAGAAGCTAATGTTTCAATGCTTAAAAATCACAAATCAATGAACACACGGGGACATAGAGTACTAAGTCATCTTTTGATCTGTCCTTGGCAATACTAAGGGTTGAAGTAATTCTCCTCCTACGTCCCCTTGCCCTCCTGTTTCCCAACTCTAACCTTAGTATTTTTGTCCAAGTAACTCTAAAGCATGTTAAGCAGCTGATGTTTGGTTAGAAAGTAAAGTTGTCACAAGATTATGATGAGAACGATTCACTTCTGTTTGAACAGCATGCAACCTCTACCCCTACCACGCCTCCCTCCTGGGAATCCTTATCACACATTTGTCCTAAAAACATTATCCACCTGCCCTGTACTTTATAATATCAGCAGTGTATCTTTTTATCTTGTGGATGATGTGCCTTTATATTTTGAGAAAAATTTCCAGTAACAGATTCGATTTACATGGACAGAAACTTGAGCAAATGCCAAACTAGCAGGGGGGCCATTATTCTGCTCTATAAATAAGTTTAAAAAAGAAAACACACACACAGAAACCTGTGAATCAACATGTTTTGGTCTAATTGAGGGGAAAAGCAAGACAGATAAATTTTGAAATGCAAATGATCACCTTCTGTTATTTAAGTGTAGTTTCTGCCAACTTTGCGATCTTAGATTTTAAAAGTCATAGTCATTTCAACGATGTATACTACCAGGGATGTCCGATGTTCACAAGTTTCTACAGTGAAATGAAGAACTTTTTAAAAAAAGTTGCCACTTTTTTATATTAAGGAAAATAAATCCAACAACAAAAAGACAAAAACCATGGAGCTTTTTCTCTGTCTACATCTGTGAAAAAGCCAGCAAATAAATGGCTGCAGCTGCAGACCCATCAAGAGGGTCTTGAGAATACGAATTCACTGATGAAACCCAGCCCTGTTTTCAAAGTAGAAGCCGTTCCTTTTAGGTTCACTTTGTATCCTTAGATTATCTAGGATGATTCTCTCGAAAGGTTTTATTTTAAATAAACATCATTCATGGTAAATGGGTTCCTTTCATACCACAGAAACACAGAACGGAGTTCAGGAAAGAAAGAGCAAAGAAATAGTCCCCAAAGTGGGAATAGATTGTATAGCCTGACGATATAAATATAACACTGTCTAGTTTCCACATGAGGAGAGTTTTAGATATTTTATTGAGAGATGTTTAGACAGATTCTTCTATTTTTTTGTTATGAGAGATTATAGAATAATCTGGAGAATTATAGAATAACTGGAATTAATTGGTTATTCTTCTCCAGAGGACTTCCTTGAAGTTACTCTGATTTTATTTCAATTTGTATATACACACGAACACACATGTATTTAGAAGATTTAATGTGCTTTATCATTGGAACTATTAACTTATCATAATATAGAATAAATTTTTTATAGTATTTTTAGTATAAAGGAAAAATAAAATGTCAAGAAAGTATTTATTTTTTCTTTTACCAGTATTTTTTTCTTAGCAGTCTCGTCTCTCATCATAAAAAAGCAGCTAGAAAATAGAACTTATTAAGCACATAAAACACAAAAGACTGGATTTGAAAGTTTAATATGCAATCTAAGACACGTGAATAAAATTGTTTATATGTTAGTTATTATGCTAACATAATCACTTAAGTTTCCCATTCTAGTCTTAACAAGTTGATATGGTGTCCTATGAGTGTGTCCTTCACCTTTAGTTTCCACCCGATTATGAGCCTTTATAAATGCTTGAAATTTACATTGATATTTCTCATTGAATACTTTTCACACTTGAGAATTTATAGGTGAATATGTGTGTAAATTGAAGAAGTCCAAAGTGCTTTTTACCGCAGCCCAATCTCCACGCTCCCAGATGTCAAATGACAGCTTTGCTTCCTCTCTTAGGCGATTTCACACTTGGAAACAGCTCACAGCTGACGGTGAAAAGTGAAACATAGAAAAATCATGCTGATAACTCTCTGCAAAATTCAGTTTTAGAGCATAACATTTATTTACTACTACTCTTTGCTCTTCTAGCCTGACTTTATCAAATAATCCATGAATATATTTTTGGGGCGTAGTCTCCCCTGCCTTTCTTCATACGCATGCTTTACACACGATTAGTTGCTTTTTAAGCATGGTGCTCTGTGTGATAGTTATGTATTTGATAATTAGATCTAGGACTCAGACCATGGATGGTTTAAAAATACCACGAGGGCATCGTAGGTTTAAGATTTAGAATGTTACGATGAAATTGAGAATTACCAAAACAATATTTTTCTAACATCAGCCATTAACTCATTGCATGACATTGGGCAAGTTATTTAAGACTTTTTAGGCCTTAATTTACCAGTAGTAAAATAGATTTTTAAGAACTTTCTTCTTAACATTTTATTTTGAAAAATTTCAAACATACAGAAAAGTCGGAAGAATTGTACACCCATATTTACCCATCACCTAGATTCTGCAATTAACATCCTATAATATTTGCTTTATCATATATCTGTCTGAAATAGATTTGTTGAATATTAAGAAGATCACAGATGTCAAAATTCAAGTCCATCTTATTAAGGGCAAGAACTTTTCTGCCGAGAAATAAATACTGATTTCCTGTCTAACATCAGTAAGGTTAAAAAAATGATTTCACTTGGAGGACTTTCTAAGTATTCTCCTTTTACTCATTTATAGTTTGCACATAAAGTATATAATACGGAAATGAGGAATTTATGGAAACTGTTTTCATTTGCAGGAAAAAAGCCAAGACAACTTTTGAGTAGGGTGAAATTTAAATGCCAAGATTTTTAACAAACAAAGCTGTTTAAAAGAAGAAAGAATCATTTAGATCTGAGAATTTCTGGGTCCTGGGTAACTTCACCATGCGTGAGGAAACTCATTTTAGGCATGTGAATGAAGTTGCTAGAGAAAGCAACTGAATATAGATGTATATTTTGAAATAATAATGTTATAACCAGGAAATATGGCTACATCCCTGGTCCAGTCTCCCCCCGCCCACCCCCGCCAAAGGAGAAGGAAGAAAAAGGCAACAGGGAGCTATAGAAATAATTTTAAAAGAATGAAATATTTGTGGTTAATATTTAAACGTTATGTTTCAAACAGGAACTGTTTTGTTTGATTTACCCTTAAGCAAAACTTCAACAGTAGCTCCCATGTACATAGTAAATGTTTTAATGTTTTCCTCGAATGATTAGCAAGTACTTTTAATCTTTTGCCTTTAGTTCCTAATGTTATATAACTAACTGTACGTCTTCTTTGAGAGAACCAGTATCTTTTCAATTTTGCCATAGAATAGCGGAAATTTTACACTGAGGAAAATTCCCTGCTGCACTCCACCCCTGTATACTGATGAAGCTTGTGCCATGAGTATATTAGGCTAAGCAAAAAGAGGTTCAAGTCTTAACCTTGTCCAGAAGGGCAAGACCCTTCTGATGGAAAGAAGAGTAAAGGCTTACTTTATACATGTTTGAGGGTCTGAAACCTTGGGATCCATCCCTAGGTAGGGTGTATCCTGGAGTCCTCACAAACCCCCTAAAAATGGGCCAGTCACCTTCACCTCTGCATTAAGGTCACTCCATGTTGAAATAGACCCATTCTGAAACCATACTTCTCATCAGGCCAGAATGTGATTTGTCTCTAGTGGTGAGAATGAGACAGAGTAATAGCAGAGTATTCAGTCCTTGTTATCCGGCACCTTAGTGAATAACACATTAATTCCTCTCATGGGAAGAAATTCTTGAGCTGTTAGAACTAGAGAATTGATAAGGGTGAAAGAATTGATACTGTATTTCACCCCTCCTGTATAAAAACAATATCTCTGTACATTTCCTAGTACTACCTGATATTGGGGAATAGGGGGTTTACTTCAAGCTTTAGATTATTCAAAGGAAGTTAATTTTAACTTCTTATTTACTCTACATCTTTTTCTTTATGATCTTGGACAAATTTTTTTTTAGAAGAGGAACTCAAGGTTAGACACTTACAATGTTTTAAGTAATAGCTGCAGTGTAATGCTTCTTAATTTTAAGGTCTAAATGGATTTTTGGCAACTGTTCAGTTAATTGGTCTCACCACCATATTATTATAAAGAAGAAAGTGAACTGTCTTTTACCTGTGGTATTTAACAAAGAAGATGTAATACTGAGTTCAACATTATGTACCAGAACTATTGGCTAGCTACTTTGACCAAATCATCAGTTTTTATACCATGTAAAATCGTGTCAGTTTGAATCTCCAGGAAGTAACCAGGGCTGACTCCTTCTAAACAATTATTCATAAATACTTCCTTCAAATAAATGTTTAAAATTGCTAAGGTTTTAAAAAATTGGTGATAAAGCAAATAGAATTCCTGAAGCTCCGTTAATAGCAGTGCATGTAGCTCTGCCTGCCTAACACAGCAACAGAGCAGCGGGGAGAGAGAGAAAACTGCGCCTGTCATTTTCACAATTTTCAGTGAGCCTTTTTCTCATCAATCAACTGTAATGGCTTTGGTTGGGTAACACTGTGACACCCGATGGCTATTCAGAATGGAGTTGTGATATGATCAATGGAAAATGGAGCATGCTATTGGTTTTTTTCCTACCAGAAACGCAGGGTGAGAGTAAGCGAGATTGTATAGAGCTCAGAATTATAATCAGTCAGCCAGAAGTCATATGGTAGTTACCTGTTTCTTAGTTTATCTCACAAGAAAACTGTATAGTAACGATAGCTATAAACGTCCTCGAACAAGTAATTTTTGGCTCTGGAATGCTGAATCTAGTTAAATCAAGGATCTTTGACCCAAGTTGTGCAGATAATTGCAGGAAAGCTCAGAACATGGTTGCCAGGTCACCACGACAACAAGGAATTAAAAGCTGGGTAGTGGGAGAAGCAGAATTTGGTTAAACTCGCCTGAATTAGTACTTACGTTCAAGTCTCCGCAGTACAACCCAAGGCCCCGGCTTTCATATAATTTGATTACCTGAAAACCAACTGAATTAGTCATGTGGTGGCAGCAGGAAGCAAGCCTAGAGACTGGGATGAGCCCGGAAGGCACGTGTGTGGAAGGGGGGCAGCACCGCCTCTCTCCCATCACCGTGGGGGGCATGCGCAGGAGCGCTGAGCCCCAGCTGCTGCAGGTTCTCCCCTCTGGAAAGTGCTCGCCCCTGTTGCTGGTCTTCCCTGATAACACTCTCATGAGTTAGAGCAATGTGATACCAGCAACTTTTAAACAGTTCATATTCTCTACTCGACCAATAAGGCATTTGAATCATTGATTGAGTACGTTGTTGAAGGACTTTATGGAATGTGGAACAGATAACTGGGCAGCCAGCATTTTCTGAAATGTCAATAGAACTATATAAATATAAATATAAAATAAGAAAAAAGGAGCAAAATGCCCATTTGAAAGGATGGGCTAGGAAATGCAGATTCCAGGCTCTAGAGTTACTCAGATGTTATCACCAGCTTACCCATTGGAGCACATTTCATGTAATTGTGTGTCTAGATTCCTTCCATTGAACAGGGACAGGGGAAACCTTGATTTATCTCCCAGTCCTGTCTTCCTCCTCCCAGGGCTTTCCAGCTTCTTTTCTTTACCGCATGCCACCTGTGCCAGGACAAACTGTAGCAGTCATTGTGCTCTGCAGAGGGGAGCCCTGGAAGGTGTCCACTAGACCACCCCATTTTAAGCCACCATCATCACCTCCATTCTTGCGTTTCAGCCAGCAGCCAGAGTATGCTTTAGATAATGTTGAAAACTTTCTGGCCTACCACATGTAAGGGTGCAGAAGGACTTGAGGTAGATCTCTGTGCTCAGTAGACTTAAAATGCATGTGATGAGGCCTTTGGAGGTGTTTTGATTGCACTGTGCTACAAAACACAAGATGGAGATAGTTGTTCAACAAACATTTATTAAGTGCCTTCTATGTTCCAGGTACTATGCCTAGGAGCTAGAAATAAGGCATAATTGGTTTAATATTGACAGTTACTTTTGAAGATGTGTATAAAAAGAAGAGACTGTCCAAGCAGAAGACATACACAATTGGTTAACTAGGACATTAATAGACTTTATAGGTGAATAGTTATGTTTACAGAATTGTAATTTACCAAGCTAACATAAGATATGCTTAGCTGTCCCTCTTCTCACAGTTTAGTTCCATGTATTGTTGGATATATAAAGAAAAAAGAAATGGTTTCTTCTGTGTTTCTTTCTCTTAGCTCTTTAGTCATCAGCTGTAGTGGAAGACTAATGCTCAGCCCCTGCATAGAAAATCTTTATACACAGCAAGAGCTGGTGAGAGAAATTGACTAGAATTTTGTAATTCTAGTCCCTTTCAATTAGCAACAGATGCTGCAGGGAAAGACTGTGTAGGAACACAGGACTAATGTTTGCATGCTCTAGCTAACATGGAATGCTCATTGCAGAAGAAAGACGTTCTTTTACCCTTGGTCCAAGTATGTCACTAATGATAGATCAGATTTTTAAAAAAAAACACTTAAAAAAAAAAAACGATCTAAGGCCATTAATGAAGTCTTGACTCCCTTGGAAGAAAGTTAACAAACTAATTGTAATAGTGTTTTAAATCTTACTGAACACTTACAGAATTTATGGAAAATTTAGACACCACAGATTTTTTTTTGATACTATAAAAGTGTATGTGGTGCTTAATTTTAAGGTTTATAAGAATGTGGCTTAATTTTTATATTGTCTTATTCACCAAAGAGCTCTCTTTTATTCTAAAAGCTAATGTATTTTTCTTACTTTTTTTCTTTTTCCAAAAAGAGAGAGTTGGAATCCTTAAGATCAGGTATTTAACGTCAAAATTTAAAATATTGTTTTGGAAAAAAAGCCCTGTGCATTTAGAAACTATATTGCCCCCCCCCCCCCGAAAGTGTACTTACTGTTGACTCTCATTTTAATGTATTCTATAGGTTTGTGGCTTTAAAATTGTTCCATCATTCTGATATTTGGATAAAGTGCTCTATCGTTTATGTAACTATTTCTTTCAACATCTAAATGTTGGTTTAATTTGACCATTATATAAACACATGATTTGCAACAATTGTTGCTTTTCCACTGAGTTTTATATGACCTCTTAATAACAGTTCCACAGTTACTATAACTTTGAAAGTGAAGAGAAATGAGGCATCTAAGATTCTATTTATTTAAAGAAGTGTAGTTAAGGAAAAGAATTTGGGAGAAATATTTAAATACTTGCTCTAAATTAAAATAGAAATTCTCTATATGTGAAATTCTCTTCTAAGAAAACTCTGAATTTACTGTATTTCCTATCATATCCTGAAAGGAAGACAGCAACAGTAGAACATAACTGCCAGAGGGAGGTCATGGAATTGTCTCTAAAGATTTTTGGAATGGGGATGGGTAGCTATTTGTTGTGATCAGTAGAGGTAAGAAGAAGGATGTGATGACCTGTGTGGGTCTCCCTTAGTGGAGAATCAAGTGATGTCACCAGTCTGAAAATGTGCCTTAACAAATCCATCAAAGAGCTAAATGTAGAATATCATATTCACTTATTTATCAAGCACCATAACAGTAATGTCTGTTAAAGAAAAGTAAATTCTGAATTTGGGAATTCACAGTTACTTAAAATGCAAGGTGATTCATCTTTTTTTTTCTTTGTTTTTATTTTTTATTTTAACATCATTATTGGAGTATAATTTTTTACAGTGGTGTGTTTCTGCTTTATAACAAAGTGAGTCAGCTGTTCATATACATATATCCCCATATCTCCTCCCTCTTGCATCTCTCTGCCACCCTCCCTATGCCATCCCTCTAGGTGGTCACAAAGCACCGAGCTGGGTGATTCATCTTTATAAAGTTTTATAGGAAGGTTGGTGTTCATTTATAAAGCTTGAGTTTGAGATGCATTTTCCAGCTTTTAAAATTCTCTGTACAATTTCCATCATAGTTTTAGTATTATCTACAGTTATTTCTGAGTCATGTCTTTGACACATCCATGTGGCTTAAACTATATAGCCCTAAAAGACAGGGCCTGGGCCAGTAGATAGTATATGTCATGATCTCAGTAATTCTGGGACCGAATGGTCTCTCCAGTGTCTTTCAGACTTTCTCAAGTCTAAGAGTGTATACTTTGCTTCTTTCCCTTCACTTCTTATACAGATAGAGACATTTTACGGTTTCCTGAGTCCAGGCTTTCTGTTTTTTCGCTCTTTTACTTTTCAGGAGCAAGGCTTATTATAGTACAGTTTTGGGGTCAGATTAACAGTATTATTTTTGGCTGTAAGAGGGAGACTTAGTAAACTCTATCATAGGACTATAAAACTCTCTTAGTCTATGTTTTAGCAAGCCCTTTGACAATATGGGTTACTAAGGCAGCATCATTTTTCTGAGAGATGTCCTGGCTTGTTGAAGAGTGTTCTATGAGGTGTTAAACATGAGTAAAACAAAGGTAGGCAAGGCACATTTTTACGTTGTGGTATCTTTATTATTTTATTTAAACTTGTTTATTCACTTGTGAATTATGATAGTTTGAATCATTAGTATGAATCCATAAAATTCTATATTGTGTTAGAGTATGAGGATTGATAGTGCTAAAGTGGGATTTCTAGAATTTTACTAAACTATTCTCACATATTTGATGTCCTCCAAAAATTTTGGACGAGTTGAAATCTAATCTGGAGCTGATTTTGTGTCTCCATTACATGAAAAGATGGTAACGGTTAGGTTTAGTGACACTGATTCATTTTGCTTCCCACCAGGTCTCTTAGGGAAAGGAAGGGTGGCTGTGTGTAGAAAGGAGAAGAAAGACGAATGTGGAATGCTGGCTCATTTTAGCATAATCCCACTCTTTGGGCATCTTAGGTTAATGGAGGGAGAAGAAGTTAGGAGAAAGGCTCATGAGTGCTTTTGAAAACACTTTCAGGATTGTAAAATTACAGGTAGAAAGAATGCTAGAGGTCTGGCTGTCCTCATTTTCAGAAAAGCTAAAATACCCAGCCAGGCTCAAACAGTAGCAGAACTAGAGCCCTGTTAATACATTTCTTTGACTCAAAGACAAAAATTCAGGATTCTTTGATATCACTGTCTCTTTTTGAGTTTTTGTGGGAATAATCTGAGGATTTGTTTGTTTTCTTAGGGAATAGTTTATTTTTCCCCCTGATCCCTTTGCTTAATGCTTATAGCCCTGCTGTCCTTGTGGAGAGTAAGGATACTACTGCTTTACCACCCTGGAAACTGCAAATATAGAATGTAGTGTCTGGGGAAGGGGCATGCATGGGAACTGAAGACATTGGGTTTTATAGTGAAAATATTTTGAAAATTGATAAAGCAGTGCAGAATTTATCCTTTAAAATTTTTTTCTGCTTTTTTTCCCACCAGAGATTTAAAAAATTCAAGGTAGGGAGTTTAAAGGGATTTCTCAGCTTTACTATGTTATACTTTAAAAGAACCCTCACAAATTTATTTGATATTTCTTTATATTCTCTGCTTTTGACACAACATACCTGACTGTTCACCTGGTGTTTGTAGTAGCTATCATGTAGTTTTATATATGAATCAGTACTCTTGGTTTATGCTTAAAATTTTATATAGATTTTGCAAGTAAAGCAGTTTCAGAGTATTGGTTTTGACAGCCACACAACCTCAGTCTTCTTTTTGGCAATGCAATTTCAAGGTATATCTTTAAAATTTTAATCTAAGAATTATTGATCTATAAGGGATGTTGAAAAGACAATCAAAATCTTTCATTCTGATTATTAAAAGAAAGTGAGGGCTTCCCTGGTGGCACAGTGGTTGAGAGTACGCCTGCCGATGCAGGGGACACGGGTTTGTGCCCCGGTCCGGGAACATCCCACATACCGCGGAGCGGCTAGGCCCATGAGCCATGGCCACTGAGCCTGCGTGTCCGGAGCCTGTGCTCTGCAACGGGAGAGGCCACAACAGTGAGAGGCCCGCGTACCACAAAAAAAAAAAAAAAAAAAAAAAGAAAGTGAAATTCTGTTTTAAAACCCTAAAGAAGAAATTATATAAGTATCTTCTTCCAGTTGTTCTAATATTTAAGTTTCCTGAGCCATTAGGAAGTTCTTCCTTGTATCTTATCTAAATATAGAACTCTTTGTTGTAGTTCAGAGTCATCTATTAAAATCAAGGACAGTTGGTCATGATGTCAGTTTCACATTAATTAATGAATGCTTAATATAAAGTCATTTTGAAGTGGTTCAAGCTGCACTGTTAAGGGGATGGATTTAAAACTTGTTCAGTGTCTTTTTTCCAGATTTCCATGAGAAAAAAATTAACTTTTCAGAGTTGCTATCCTTCTTTATTAGCCCAGTCAGATTAAAGATGACATTCAGCCTAGTTGTCTTCAGACTTCCAGAAGCAGTTTTTCTTAGATGGGATCAGTAATTTCTTTAGGCCCAAGTGCCATTAGAAAGCTTAACCAATGACAGCCAAGAGTGGGGAGGAAAAAGAGAATAAGGTGAGGGGAAAAGAAGCAGGCTGTCAGTGGAAGAAAGAAGAGGGGAAGATCGAGGAAAGATGGGAAAAGAAATGGGGAGTGAATGAAGTAGACTAAGGTTGATGGTGCTAGGGTGTCACCAGCAGTTCTATCAGGTGCCACATGGGGCATCCCGCATCCTGGGCCAGAAAGCGAGCCGACTGAAAATGGGAATTAAATTAACTTTAGGGCCTGCTTGGGTCTCTTGCTACTGTCTTTGTTGCCTGACGTTCAGACTGGTGCTCGTCAGACACTGTAGCATCCACATTTGAAGCAGTATGTTGGTCATTATCTACCTGTTAAGGACTCTGGCAGAAAATTGTGAGGGATTTCAAAGCAGCATAAAAACCAGTGAACCTAGTTCTTAGACTCCTTAGTTGAACAATGTCACAGAAACCAATAAAGGAATAACACCTTGTCTGTCTCCTGAAGTGACTCTCAAACTTTTCTGCCCAAGTACTTCTGACTGTAGAGGTGATATGAAATGGGGACCTCTGAGACTAATAATATGATCCTGAAGTTTCTTTGAAGTCTTTTTATCTTGCAGATCCATGCAAGGTTTACATTCTGTTCCATAATGGGTCTGTGTTTCTTTTAATAATAAAACAACATCCTACCACCTCCCGCACATACAAAAATCTTTGATGCTCAGGAGGGTGCACTGTGCTTATGGTAGCATCAGAGATCCCCCTCCCCCAGCCGCCTGCGTGCGCGCACGTGCGCGCGCGCACACACACACACACACACTCTCTCTCTCTCTCTCTCTCTCTCTCTCTCTCTCTCTCTCTCTCTCCCTCCCTCCCTCCCTCTCTCCCTCTCTCTCTCCCCCTCTCCCTCTCCCTCTCCCTCCCCTCCCCTCCCCTCCCCTCCCCTCCCCTTTCCTCTTTCTGACACATTTCACACCCAGCGCACCTTTAGGGGAATTTGAAAGCTCCCTTTATAAATTATATTAGTCACTGATTACATTGCATAGATTTACCACAATAACCCTTTGCTCAATTCTGACAGCAAACCTTTGTGAGCAGAGACTTGGAGTGTGGTTCTAGTCTACAGCTCCTCAGGGCATGTTCTTAGACCCTATAAAACCACCTGATCTTCACAGCTTTCTCTGAACTGACTGGGTCAGTCATTCCTCTTTTCCCTGAACACACAAATATAGTATTCTTTCTCCTCCAAAGTCATTCTGCCCAAGTAAGTTCTCCGTAAGGATGCTTGGAAATTTTAAATAATTCACGTACAATGTTAAACACAGTTCCTTACATATGGTAAACAGTCAACGGATGTTAGCTACTGCTTTGTTGTTGCAACTATCATTATTACAATATGTGCCTACTAGCAACCTTCAGACACGGAAAGTGAGACTTGGAGGTTGCATATTCAAAACAGATGGCTGATCAATAATTTGGGGTCTTGAGTTGTGAACATGTAACACCTTTCTAAAACTAAGGAGTATATACTGCTTGCTTTATGATTAAAGAAAATGGCATAACTTAAATTTTTGAGCAAGATATTTAAAAATAAAGCCATTAACTCTGAAAACTGATTTTAGTTTCACATTATTTAGCAATGTGGTGAGTACATAGTGTTCTGTGGAGGAATAGTGCCTAGCAGGGGACCTAGTTTGTACTGCTTATACGTGTTTGAATGAATCTTGATAGGTTGAGACCTCATTATAGAGGCCTGAATATATATACATGCCTGGTTAAGCAAGACATTTGAATGTTATTTAATGTTCAGTGAGAAGCCATTTCAGAATTTTGAACAGGGAAGTGATGTAATCCATTGCCTGCCTTAGACTGGAAGGAAATGTGCAAAAGGTTATATTTGATGACAGGGCTATGGTAAATTTCTTCTCCTTTTCTGAAGTTTCTAAGAACACACATCCTTTTTAAAGTTTCTGGAGCACACTTCCAAAGGTGATGGTGGCTCTCTATGGGGAGCTTGGGAATGGGGGTGGGGGCAGTGTATTTGAATCTGGGAGGGGTAACATAAGTACTTTGAATGAGAGCCCCCAAGGAATTGTCCTTCAAGAAAATCACTGTTTTAGGGAATCCTTAAGTATCAGAATCGTAGCTTATAGAGCTAAATTTAACCTAGAGGTCCTCAGATCTCACCCTCGTGTTATGGATGAGATCAAGTGAATTCCTTAAGGCTCTTAACCCAGGACTTCTGATTCCTAGTCCACTGCTGTCTCTAATATATGATACATTAAAGTTTTAGAGGATTGCTTCTCGGCCTCTTGGCTAAGATCAAGTGTAAAGTTGTAGAGGAAACTATAGGCAAACAGACTCTTAGGGAGGACTGGCCTATATAGCTTCATCTTTCCTGCTCCAACAAGCCTGAATGTTTTCATGCCATCTTGCTATACATTTAAAATTGTACCACTTAGATATTCGTGTAGGTTAATAAGTATAAGAATGAAAATAAAAATCTCACCATCCCAGAGGCAAAGCACTAAAACATTTTGTTACATTTTCCCACCAGTCTTTTAAAAATATATGTACTTTTAAAATTAAGATTCTATTGTTTTATAGCTTGTTTTTTTAAAATTTAATATATCCAGACATTTAGTTATATACCTAAACCTTGTGTGAATACATCATTTAAAATGCTTATGTAGTAATATTTCATTGAATTCATGTGTCAAAACATGTATAATTAAACCTCTATTGTTAGATAGTAAGACAGTTCTCAGTTTTTCAAGCAAGCTGCTATTTTATGAATGCAGATGGCTCTCGGAGGAAGCCTTTTGGTCATTCACACAATAATATGAGTCAGTTAAATATCTATGTTTTCTTTTTACCACCTAGCTGAGAGCAGCTAAGTTAGAGAATGGAGGTTGTGATTTGGCATGTAGCACAATAAGGGGAGGAAAGATGGGTAGGAGCTGGTGTGAAGGGTATAGTTGTACATAGGCCTTGTGAAGCCCAGAATACAGTAGGTGCAGAGATAAGGAAGGAGGTTGCTGAAGTGGAGTAATTTCAGTATTTTGCATAGAAATGGCTCTTTTTTTCTTTTTCTTATCCATATGAGCTTTGCTTCAAGACTTAAAACTCGAACTGTGTTATGAGTTTTTTTGGTTCTCCAACACAGTAGATTCACTAAGTATTGGTTAAAAGGCTGGGATGCCTGAGCACCACTTCCACTTATTATTGTCCAAGTTCCAACCTAACTACTTAAAACCTTTTCAACATGATTGTTGTGAGTTTTGGGCTACCTGCAGACAAATAGTAAGTGTGTTTTGTCAGTTTAATGGAAATGAAAGGGCAGATATATTCAGGCTTAGTGACTAATTGAATGTCATTAGGAAAGGACAAGAAGACATCAAACATGACTTAAGAGCTAAAAGCCTCAAAAATGGTGAAATGAGGAGTTATTGCTGATTTGTGAAGAAAACTGAAGGATGACACCTGAAAACTCGTATTACATTTCAGGAACTTGTGCTGGTGAGAGATAGGGATAACACAGATAAAACTGTAATTTGGAGATATTCTAAAAGCCCTCATCTTAGCCAGTAGTTTCAGTTGTGGCTTAAAACACCATATCTATCTGTACTTCTGAATAATAAAATGGGTAAATTTGCATTTCACATCCTCCTTCTTTAGTTGAAAACAATTGATTACTTAGGAGAGGGATCAAACTATAAGTCCTAGTTCTGCTTCTGATTTACTATATGACATTGGACAAGGCATTTCACCTCTCTGGTTTCTAGTCTGTAACTCAAAGGATAATTAATACTGGTTTAGATAATTTTTGAAGTTCCTCCTGAAACCTAGAGTCTTTATTTCTAAAGCAAAAAATGACCCCTGAGATAGGGTTGGCTGTACATTCTCAAATTTGAAAAATTAATCAAAATGTTCATCTAGTAGATTCATGTAACTTTTAAGTATAGCATCTTGAAGGTGTCCCTCTATCAAGTAAAGAACAAATGTCTCAGTTTAATATATGACTGCATAAAAAAATGCAACCACAGTAGGTGACCAAAAGGATAAGTAATTTTCAGGAATTTTGAAAACCCAGTAGTATTTAGTATGTGCTCTCTCAGCATTAAAAAGGTCACCTTGCTAATACATGTTAATTTTGAGAGCTTAATTGACCTTTGGAATGTTAATATCAACCTTTTTTGGTGTGTTTAGAGGTTGGAGCAATCACGGAAGAAACTGAAGCCTGTGACTGGTGGAGTTTGGGTGCTGTCCTCTTTGAGCTTCTCACTGGCAAGGTAAGCAGTGACCTGGAGGTTTATTAAGTTTATCCAGATGCTACCTTGATTTCAAATTGAGACTATTTAGCCTTTGCCTTTAGTTTTTAGGTCAGGGACTAAGAAAACCTTGATACCAAAAAGGGGGGGGGGTAGAAAAATGCATGTTTATCAAGATTCCAGATTTTTTAAAAAGTTGAATTCTATTACATTGAATAAATTGATGGTAAAATTCTGTTATGTCACACTGTTAGTCCATAGCGAGATATAAGACTACACACTCTCTCTTCTTTTTCTATGAGTCAGTTTCAACAGAGTTAAATCTGTAAGGTTCATGTAAGGATTTAAATTCTCTGTATGTTTTAAATACCTGTCTGAAACCAGGAGGGAATTATCATTTTAGAAAATTCATGTAGATATTGAAGGTAATATTATCTTTTTTCTCAATACTGTAATTTTTCCTGTCCGTTCTGGCTTAACGGAGAGTTATTGATCAGAGAGAATTTATACTCTCTCTGATCAATAACTTTTAAGTAAGATATTTGAGGTTAATAGTTAATAGATTTTAATTGAGTATTGTGCAGATTGCCTCCTGGGATGAAAACAGAGGAAATGAACAGTCATACTTTTGTAAGTAGTCATCTACCTTAAATATGTAGTTAATACTGAGCGCCTACCATGGTTGTGTAATACACAAGTCACCTGTACATACATTTAAACCATAAAGTGCTATACATATATAAAGCATTATTATTAACAACTTTTCAACTTTGAAGGTTTTTAAGAACACTAAAAAATTTGAGATATCAAGTCCCATTTTAGTTTTTGGGTATAATGGAAGTTTTTCTATTATGAGCCACTCTCTTTATAACTAAGGGAAAAGGGTGAGTGGCCTAAGCTTATGATGCGATTTTGATGACTGCCTGTATTTCAGTTAGAGTTCTGTGGGCTCATAGCCCTTGTCCTAAACTGCTTAGAGGGTACTGTGGTGATTACTACACCTCCAGTTAAGGTGGTTGTTGAGCTTTCTGTATTTGCTGTCCATAAACCCTGTGACGGAACAGAATATGATATTGTTTGGGATAAGAAGTGTACCTGATTGATTGTTTCAGACTCTGGTTGAGTGCCATCCAGCAGGAATAAATACTCACACTACTCTGAACATGCCAGAATGTGTCTCTGAAGAGGCTCGCTCACTCATTCAACAGGTAATTTAATTGACCTATTGGCCAAGTATATCAACCATGCAAATTAGCAGAGCCCACAGCTCCAAAACCTTAAAGAAATTAGTTTCAGACAAGGAGGACCCTTTACTAATTACAAATTCAGAACTAGTACTGCATATCTTTAGGCTTCTACTATTATCTGAGTATTGGTGATGTCAGAGAGAATAGGTAAAGCTTGTTGGTATTATTTATTTATTTATTTTAAATCCAGGCTAATGTTTAGTCAATTCCATATGTCTGTGTAGGTGTGAGATGTAAGTATTGCTTTCAGCTGGTCTGGAGCTGCTCTATTACATTTTGTAACCATATGTGAATGGCTATGTTCTTTTCTTTTTTTTTTTTTTTAAACTTTTTAAAGAGTTCATTCCTTAGAGCTAGTCTCGAGATAGTATATGGCGAATGGCTATATTTATAAACGTAGGAATGGGCTACTTAGGAGAGAAGTGGTAGAAAATCTTGCCAAGTTAGATCACTTGTAGATCCATTCATGAAACTTGAATATTGGTGTCAGTTGGTGTATTTCTGGTGGCTTTGAAGAAAGAGACTATTGATAATTAAAGTTCAGTATCCCAGAGGTAGGCTTGGAACTCTAGTGAGCTCCTTAAATTGATTCGCCATGTGTAAAATGCTCACCTGGTTTTGAAGAGCAAGTTTTGATGAGTACACTGAGGGTTGTTAGCATTGAGGTGTGATAGGCTCACAGCAAATCAGCAAGAATTGTCAGGACTGTGATCTCCTATGCTTTTGGGAAAATATCAAGGGAAAAGTTATTTGAAAAAGATGAAGAACTAAAATTTTTGTTTAATGAAACATGAATTATTTTTTAAATCAGGGAAAACAAAATTTGAAAAAAAAAAGAGAAAAGGGGAGGGGAGAAAATATTAAGAAGAGTATTACTTAGTATTCTCTTGAGCAGTGATTTTTGTTCCATTCAACGAATATATGTATGGCATAGTGTCATAAGCTACAAACTTGAGATTCACAAATAATTATATCACAGATGGATTTAATAAAGGCTATGAGAGAGGTTTAAAAAAATACTTTGGCGAATCAGGATAAAGAGGTAATAATTGTTGCAGTGGTGGTATTAGGAAAGTTTTTGTGTAGTGAGTGTTATTTTTGCGGAGGCTTAGCCAGAATTTTGGCTTGCAAGCTTGGATGTGGGAGAATAACTGGGTGGAATGAAAAGCTTGAACAAAGGCAAGGAAGGAGTCAGAAAGACTCAATTTGGGAAATCAAAAGTTTGGTTTATCTAGAGTACAAGGATGAATATAGGGATGAGTAATAGTAAGTAGATGAGAATGGAAAGAGAAGTTGGGGCTCTCTTATCATGAACATCAGGGGAGAATGATAGTATTTAATTCAGTAAAAAATTGAGATTTGGAGTTTTTGTGCACAAGAGTGAAAGGATCAGAGTCGTGCTTCAGGAAGATTAATTTGCCCAGGCTCTGTAAAATCTGAAGAAACATAATCAGGTTGGAAATAGTGAGATGAGAGTACCCTGAGCACTTTGTAAAAGGATTAAGAGGTAGTGCAAAGATACATAAAACATTTCATTCTAATGGGCAAAAAGGACAGCTCCTCATTTGATTTCATATCCTTTGTTGTGGCACAGCAAGGTAAATTCAAAGTATTTTTTTGGCTATTAATTTAAGGAAGGCTAGCAACTGCTATTTTTTGTTTCTCTTTCTTAAAGAAGTAGTCATTATTATATAATATTGAGAATAGAATTCCCCACATTAATTAATAAAGGTCTGTTACTCCTGTCTATCAGAATTTATGTTGTAAAGGGGTCTGAGCTTAAGATATGTTAAGTTCCCAAATACAGATATGTATAGCTTATATAGTTAAAGCAGCATTCTGTCATTGGCCTGCCTAAGGAAACTACCACTCATGTTGAGGAAACATCATCAGGAAAGGGAAAAGGGGTCTCTTGGCATGATTAGCAATTTGTCATTTTGACTTTCCTCTTCCACTACCTCATGGTTCATAAAGGTTACTTTAAAAAATCACAAAATGATTTATGTGGAAAGAATTATTCCACTTTGAGGAGATTTTCCCCTTTGGTCTTTTCAGCTCCTTGCTTTCTTCCTAGATTTCATAATTCCCTGTACCCATGGTTTAGTCATCTCAGTCCAAGTGAATTGTGCTAAAGTAAACATAGTTACATTTTAAATGCGGTTTTAAAAAAAGATATTTACAGATCCTCAGCATGGATGTTTGTACTTCCCAGTGTACTTTTAGTTCTTTATGACACAATTGCTTTGTCAGTTGAAAGATATTATATGAGGAAAAAGACCTTCAAAACAAATTTCTGTGCCTCCAGTGCTCAGCTTTATTGCCTATTCTTTAGGAGAAAGGAGGTTGGCAGTGACTGTCTTGGTTTTGCCACTGGCTGACACATTCTTTTAGCAATAGAATCTTTGTGTGATCTGTCAGAAGGCCTGGGAGAGTATTTAAAATGGCAGAATAAGCAAGACAGTCATGGGTAAACAATTATACTTTTGCCTGTAGATTTACACTTGCAAAATTATAGAAGAGTCCATGAACTAAGGTAAATTGACTTTAGTAAAAGTCAAAATATGAACTTTTATTGGAATTTCATAATGAGGTCATGTTTTGGAAAGAATGGGGGCAGGAAAGCCAATTTTAACAAGAAAGGAAGAACTTACGTGTTTATATGTTTCCTGAAATATTAAAAAACATGCTATAGTTATAGTTAATTCTTACTAATGTTTGATATTTTAGATTTATATTCAGATGTTTAATGCCTTCCACATTTCAATCAGTGGACATGACTTGTCTGATTTTGAAAATGGATTTGATACGTTTAGGATATGCTTATGCTGTTTGTTTTATAATAGCAGCTTTTCTCTTAAGACAGTTTAGCAACTTCTAATATAAAAATTCTTTGAGCAGTTCACTTTAATAAAAAGTAGTCATTTTGAATGCTAGATACAGTAATTTCAAGTGAAAAGACTGTGAGTACAGTCTTTTGAAGTATATGCTTCACTCCCCTTGTGGATTTGGTGATAGCAAAGTGAAGTAATAGATTCTTGGCATTTGCAGATCATGCACTCTTAAAGCAGTGTAATGTTGTGATTAACAACAGGGATTCTGGAGACTGAGTACCTGAATTCAGATCATCTCCTTGCTACCTACTACCTATATGATCTTAAACAAGTTATTTAATTTCTCTGAGTCTCTGTTTTCTCATCTATAAAACAGAGATATTTATAGTAACTATTCATAGAGTTGTTGTGAGTTCAGTGAATTAACCTGTGTTAAGCAATTAGAATAATGCCTGGCACACAGTAAGCGTCACATAAATGTTTTGTATTATTATGGTTGATAGGGCAGCATTGAAAGCTCACGACATGTAGTAATTTATAATTTGATGAAGCATATAGTTGAATTATAGTATAGGGCTGCTAACATGAGAGTGACACAACTGCTGGTGATACAGGTTGAAAAGGTCTAAAAAGTAGTGGATTGGCACGTAATAGGAAATCAACTGATGCTTTTATATAAATGATTAATTATTAGTGAATAATAGAAATTTAGAAATAAAGGAAAAAGGAGAAATAAAAGTTTAGGTTTGATTTGAATAGTGGGATTTCCTATAGGTATAGAACCATTAATGTAATCATCCACATATTTCAGTTGCAGTTGACTAAATTCTGTGGAAAAAATTGTATGCTATAGGAATATTCTCAAATTTGAATGGCTGTAGCCATATGAGAAAGTTGGAAAATTCTCTTCAAAAAAGGAAATTATAAAGTTGGACAGAATTGGCAAAAATAACCATCTTTGTGCTCTGGAAATTGATCAGAGGGATGCAACAATCTGGAAAGTACTTATGCTTGAAAAATAGCTGAACTTTGGGAAAGAATTGTGGGACTCTGTGGCATTCTTGCCTGGGGCTACTTGCATTCTCTCTTCCCTGCTTGGCCAGGTGTGAAGGTTCTCCCAGGTTGAGGTAGGCCATGAAGACCAGCACTGAGGCTGTATGCATGTGCAGGGAAAGATCTCAGTGGAAAGTAAAAACAAGGACAGACTTGAAAGTGGCCTAAATTTTGAATGTGTTCTCCTGCCCACTGGCATAGGATGGAAGCTTTAGTAGCTAAGGTATTTGAATGCAACCCCTTTTCAGTCACTGGTTGACCACTAAGCTATGCAGACACAGTGGTGACCCTTAGGAAACCAAGCTTAAGAAAGGAAAACTTAAAACTTTTTTCTTAAAAAAGAAAAAAAAATGAGAAAAGATATCAACTTCTGCTTGTTACAGTGGGGTGGGGGAAGCAGATTTACAGATCTAGCTGAACAAGTTATCAAAGAATAAACCAACCAACAGCAATTGATAACAGCCTTCTTGAGAAAAAAATAAGACTCCAGAGTCACTAAAATATATTATCTAAAATGTCTCATTTTCAGCAAAATATTGTAAGATATCCACAGAAACAAGATAGTATGATCCATAGGCAGGGAAAAAAACAGTCAATAGAAATTACTCTGAGTGTCCCCAGAATTTGGGGTTTAATGAAGACGTCAAAGCAGTTATTATAAATATGTTCAAAGAATTAAAGGAAATCATGTATAAAGAATTAAAGGAAAATAAAACAATAATGAATCAACAAATAGAGATTCTCAATAAGGAGATAGAAATTATATTAAAAGGAAAAAAAGAACCAAATAGAAATTCTCAAGTTGAAAAGTACAATAATTGAAGTGAAGAAGTAAGTAGGGGAAAAAAAATTCACTGGAGCATCTCAACATGATAGTAAATTATCCAATCTGAAAAACAGATTTAAAAATTTGAAGAAAAATGAACAGGGATAAAGAGACCTGTAAAATGATATTAAGTATACCAATATACATATAATGGGCGTTCCAAAAAGAGGACATAGGGAAAGGGGCGGCAAAAAATGTTTAAGAAACAATGGCTGAAAATCCTAAATTTGATGAAGAACATTGAGATGCATCCAAGAAGCTTAGTGGACCTTATGTGGACGAATACAAAGAGATCCACATAGAGATATTGTAGTCCAGTTGTTGAAAGACAAAAACAAAGAGGAAAAGGAGCCAAAGAAAAACAACTCATTGTATCCAAGGGAACATTGTGATGTCTGGCTTCTCATCAAAAACAATGGAAGAGAGGTAGGAGAAGATGGCGGAAGAGTAAGACGCGGAGATCACCTTCCTCCCCACAAATACATCAGAAGTACATCTACACATGGAACTGCTCCTATAGAACACCTACTGAACGCTGGCATAAGACCTCAGACCTCCCAAAAGGCAAGAAACTCCCCACGTACCTGGGTAGGGCAAAAGAAAAAAGAAAAAACAGAGACAAAAGAATAGGGATGGGACCTGCACCTCTGGGAGGGAGCCGTGAAGGAGGAAAGGTTTCCACACACTAGGAAGGCC
Source organism: Tursiops truncatus (assembly GCF_011762595.2). Lineage (NCBI taxonomy): Eukaryota > Metazoa > Chordata > Mammalia > Artiodactyla > Delphinidae > Tursiops > Tursiops truncatus. The sequence goes on from NC_047034.1 coordinate 41,174,668, forward strand.
CTTTGCTGGCGGAGACTGCGGGTGGCAGAGCGGGGAAGCTTCGGAGCCACGGAGGAGAGTGCATCAACAGGGGTGCGGAGGGCAGAGCGGCGAGATTCCCGCACAGAGAATCGGTGCCACCAGCACTCACCAGCCCGAGAGGCTTGTCTGCTCACCCACCGGGGTGGGCGGAGCTGGGAGCTGAGGCTTGGTCTTCGGATGTCAGAGCCCAGGGAGAGGACTAGGGTTGGCTGCGTGAACACAGCCTGAAGGGGGCTAGTGCACCACAGCTGGCCGGGATGGAGTCCGGGAAAAAGTCTGAAGCTGCCGGAGAGGCCGGAGAGTTTTTCTTCCCTCTTTATTTCCTGGTGCGAGAGGAGGGGGGATTAAGAGCGCTGCTTAAAGGAGCTCCAGAGGCAGGCGCGAGCCGTGGCTATCAACGCGGACCCCAGAGACAGGCCTGGGATGCTAAGGCTGCTACTGCCGCCACCATGAAGCCTGTGTGCGCGCACAGGTCACTCTCCACACCTCCCCTCCCGGGAACCTGTGCAGCCCGCCACTGCCAGGGTCCCGTGATCCAGGGACAACTTCCCTGGGAAAATGCACGGCGTGCCTCAGTCTGGTGCAATGTCATGCTGGCCTCTGCTGCCGCAGGCTTGCCCCGCATCCATACCCGTCCCTCCTTGGCCCGAGTGAGCCAGAGCCCCTGAATCAGCTGCTCCTTTAACCCTGTCCTGTCTGAGCAAAGAACAGACGCCCTCAGGCGACCTACACGCAGAGGCGGGGCCAAATCCAAATCCGAACCCCAGGAGCTGTGTGAACAAAGAAGAGAAAGGGAAATCTCTCCCAGCAGCCTCAGAAGCAGAGGATGAAAGGCCCACAATCAACTTGATGTACCCTGCATCTGTGGAATCCTGAATAGACAACAAATCATCCCAAATTGAGGAGGTGGACTTTGGGAGCAAGATATATTATTTTTTCCCCTTTTCCTCTTTTTGTGAGTGTGTATGTGTATGCTTCTGTGTGAGATTTTGTGTGTATAGCTTTGCTTTCACCATTTGTCCTAGGATTCTGTCCGTCCGTTCTTTTTTCTTTAAAAAATTTTTTTCATAATAATTATTTTTATTTTAATAACTTTATTTTATCTTTATTTGATTTGATTTTATCCTCTTTCTTTCTTTCTTTCTTTCTTTCTTCTTTCCTTCCTTCCTTCCTTCCTTCCTTCCTTCCTTTCTTTCTTTCCTTTCTTTTCTTTCTTTTCTTTCTTCTTTCTTTTCTTCCAAGCTCTGTGGATGAAAGGCTCTTGGTGCTCCAGCCAGGAGTCAGTGCTGTGCCTCTGAGGTGGGACAGGAAACTTCAGGACACTGGTCCACAAGAGACCTCCCAGCTCCATGTAATATCAAACGGTGAAAATTTCCCAGAGATCTCCACCTCAACACCAAGACCTAGCTTCAGTCAACGACCAGCAAGCTACAGTGCTGGACACCCTATGCCAAACAACTACGAAGACAGGAACACAGCCCCATCCATTAGCAGACAGGCTGCATAAAATCATAATAAGGCCACAGACACCCCAAAACACATCACCAGACGTGGACCTGCCCATGAGAAAGACAAGATCCAGCCTTACCCACCAGAACACAGACACTAGTCCCCTCCACCAGGAAGCCTACACAACCCACTGAACCAACCTTAGCCACTGGGGATAGACACCAAAAACAACGGGAACTACGAACCTGCAGCTTGTGAAAAGGAGACCCCAAACACAGTAAGATAAGCAAAATGAAAAGAGAGAACACACAGCAGATGAAGGAGCGAGGTAAAAACCCACCGGACCTAACAAATGAAGAGGAAATAGGCAGTCTACCTGAAAAAGAATTCAGAATAATGATAGTAAAGATGACCCAAAATCTTGGAAATAGAATAGAGAAAATGCAAGACACATTTAACAAGGACATAGAAGAACTAAAGAGGAAACAAGCAATGATGAACAACACAATAAATGAAATTAAAAATACTCTAGAAGGGATCAGTAGCAGAATAACTGAGGCAGAAGAATGGATAAGTGACCTGGAAGATAAAATAGTGGAAATAACTACTGCAGAGCAGAATAAAGATAAAAGAATGAAAAGAACTGAGGACAGTCTCAGAGACCTCTGAGACAACATTAAACGCACCAACATTTGAATTATAGGGGTCCCAGAAGAAGAAGAGAAAAAGAAAGGGACTGAGAAAATAGTTGAAGAGATTATAGTTGAAAACTACCCTAATATGGGAAAGGAAATAGTTAATCAAGTCCAGGAAGCACAGAGAGTCCCATACAGGATAAATCCAAGGAGAAACATGCCAAGACACATATTAATCGAACTATCAAAAATTAAATACAAAGAAAGCATATTAAATGCAGGAAGGGAAAACAACAAATAACGCACAAGGGAATCCCCATAAGGTTAACAGCTGATCTTTCAGTAGAAACTGCAAGCCAGAAGGGAGTGGCAGGACATGTTTAAAGTGATGAAGGAGAAAAACCTACAACGAAGATTACTCTTCCCAGCAAGGATCTCATTCAGATTTGATGGAGAAATTAAAACCTTTACAGACAAGCAAAAGCTGAGAGAGTTCAGCACCACCAAACCAGCTTTACAACAAATGCTAAAGGAACTTCTCTAGGCAAGAAACACAAGAGAAGGAAAAGACCTACAATAACAAACCCAAGATAATTAAGAAAATGGGAATAGGAACATACATATCGATAATTACCTTAAATGTAAATGGATTAAATGCTTCCACCAAAAGACACAGACTGGCTGAATAGATACAAAACAAGACCCGTGTATATGCTGTCTACAAGAGACCCACTTGAGACCTAGGGACACATACAAACTGAAAGTGAGGGGATAGAAAAAGTTATTACATGCAAATGGAAATGAAGAGAAAGCTGGAGTAGCAGTTCTCATATCAGACAAACTAGACTTTAAAATAAAGACTATTACAAGAGACAAAGAAGGACACTACATAATGATCAAGGGATTGATCCAAGAAGAAGATATAACAGTTGTAAATATTTATGCACCCAACATAGGAGCACCTCAATACATAAGGCAAATACTAACAACCGTAACAGGGGAAATCGACAGTAACACAATCATAGAAGGGGACTTTAACACCCCACCTTCACCAATGGACTCATCATCCAAAATGAAAATAAATAAGGGAACACAAGCTTTAAATGATACATTAAACAAGATGGACTTACTGATATTTATAGGACATTCCATCCAAAAACAACAGAATACACATTTTTCTCAAGTGCTCATGGAACATTCTCCAGGATAGATATCTTGGATCACAAGTCAAGCCTTGGTAAATTTAAGAAAATTGAAATCATATCATGTATCTTTTCTGACCACAGTGCTATGAGGCTAGATATCAATTACAGGAAAAGATCTGTAAAAAATACAAACACATGGAGGCTAAACAATACACTACTTAATAATCAAGAGATCACTGAAGAAATCAAAGAGGAAATCAAAAAATACCTAGAAACAAATGACAATGAAAACACGATGACCCAGAACCTATGGGATGCAGCAAAAGCAGTTCTAAGAGGGAAGTTTATAGCAATACAATCCTACCTTAAGAAACAGGAAACATCTCGAATAAACAACCTAACCTTGCACCTAAAGCAGTTAGAGAAAGAAGAACAAAAAACCCCCAAAGTTAGCAGAAAGAAAGAAGTCATCAAGATCAGATCAGAAATAAATGAAAAAGAAATGAAGGAAATGATAGCAAAGATCAATAAAACTAAAAGCTGTTCTTTGAGAAGATAAACAAAATTGATAAACCATTAGCCAGACTCATCAAGAAAAAAAGGAAGAAGACTCAAATCAATAGAATTAGAAATGAAAAAGGAGAAGTAACAACTGACACTGCAGAAATAGAGATATAGAGATATACCTTGTTCTTGGATTGGAAGAATCAACATTGTGAAAATGACTCTACTACCCAAAGCAATCTACAGATTCAGTGCAATCCATTTCAAACTACCACTGCCATTTTTCACAGAACTAGAACAAAAAATTTCACAATTTGTATGGAAACACAAAAGACCCTGAATAGCCAAAGCAATCTTGAGAATGAAAAATGGAGCTGGAGGAATCAGGCTCCTGGCCTTCAGACTATACTACAAAGCTACAGTAATCAAGACAGTATGGTACTGGCACAAAAACAGAAATATAGATCAATGGAACAGGATAGAAAGCCCAGAGGTAAACCCATGCACATATGGTCACCTTATCTTTGATAAAGGAGGGAAGAATATACAATGGAGAAAAGACAGCCTCTTCAATAAGTGGTGCTGGGAAAACTGGACAGCTACATGGAAAAGTATGAAATTAGAACACTCCCTAACACCATACACAAGAATAAACTCAAAATGGATTAAAGACCTAAATGTAAGGCCAGACACTGTCAAACTCTTAGAGGAAAACATAGGCGGAACACTCTATGACATAAATCACAGCAGGATCCTTTTTGACCCACCTCCTAGAGAAATGGAAATAAAAACAAAAATAAACAAATGAGACCTAATGAAACTTCAAAGCTTTTGCACAGCAAAGGAAACCATAAACAAGACCAAAAGACAACCCTCAGAATGGGAGAAAATATTTGCACATGAAGAAACTGACAAAGGATTAATCTCCAAAATTTACAAGCAGCTCCATAACAAAAAAACAAACAGCCCAATCCAAAAATGGGCAGAAGACCTAAACAGACATTTCTCCAAAGAAGATATACAGATTGCCAACAAACACATGAAAAAATGCTCAACATCATTAATCACTAGAGAAATGCAAATCAAAACTACAATGAGATATCATCTCACAACGGTCAGAATGGCCATCATCAAAAAATCTACAAACAATAAATCCTGGAGAGGGTGCGGAGGAAAGGGAACCCTCTTGCACTGTTGGTGGGAATGTAAATTGATACAGCCACTGTGGAGAACAGTATGGAGGTTCCTTGAAAACTAAAAGTAGAATTACCATATGACCCAGCAATCCCACTACTGGGCATATATGCTGAGAAATCCATAATTCAAAAAGAGTCATGTACCAAAATGTTCACTGCAGCTCTATTTACAATAGACAGGACATAGAAGCAACCTAAGTGTCCATCAACAGATGAAGGGATAAAGAAGACGTGGCACATATATACAATGGAATATTACTCAGCCATAAAAAGAAATGAAATTGAGTTATTTGTAGTGAGGTGGATGGACCTAGAGTCTGTCATACAGAGTGAAGTAAGTCAGAAAGAGAAAGACAAATACCGTATGCTAACACATATATATGGAATCTAAGGAAAAAAAAAAAAAGGTCATGAAGCTCCTAGGGGTAAGATAGGAATAAAGACACAGACCTATTAGAGAATGGACTTGAGGATATGGGGAGGGGGAAGGGTAAGCTGTGACAAAGTGAGAGAGTGGCATGGACATATATATACTACCAAACGTAAAATAGATAGCTAGTGGGAAGCAGCCACATAGCACAGGGAGAACAGCTCGGTGGTTTGTGACCACGTAGATGGGTGGGATAGGGAGAGTGGGAGGGAGGGAGACGTAAAAGGGAAGAGATATGGGAACATTTGTATATGTATAACTGATTTACTTTGTTATAAAGCAGAAACTGACACACCATTGTAAAGCAATTATACTCCAATAAAGATGTTAAAAAAAAAAAAGGAAGACAGAAGACAGTGGAGTGACATATTTAAAGTGTTGAAAGGAAGTAACTGTCAGCCAAGATTTCTATATCCAGCAAAATTATCTTTCAAAAATGAAAATGAAATTAAGAAATTTCCAAGTAAAGACAGAGAATTCATTTTTAGCAGAGTTGTCTTACAAGAAATAATACAAGAAGTCCTTCAGCTGCAAGTTACCAGATAGTGACTCAGATTCATAGGAGGAAATGAAAAGTTCTGGAATGATAAATATGAGTTAATAGAAAAGACTTAATATGTTTTTTCTCATTTCTCTGCTCAACTTCTTTCAAAAGACATAAGCTTGTACGAAGCAATACTTGTAACACTGTGCTGGTAGGTTTATAACCTATATGGATGTAACATATAGTATTTAATGACAGTAAAAGACAAAGGAGGACAGAAGGAATGGAACTATAGTGGAGCAAAATTTCTGCATTTCACTGGAATTAATCTGAAGTAGATTGTGATAAATTAAGAAGCATATTATAATCTTGACAGCAACCACTAAAGAAAAATAGTAAAGGAAAATTAATAGAGGAACTGAAATAGTACAGTAAGAAGTATTTGACACAGAAGAAGGCAGTAAAGGGGAATGAAAAAAGACAGTAGAGGTAGAAAACAAGTAGCAAATTAGCAAACGTAAACCTACTGTGTCAATAATTACATTCAGTGTGAATGTCTAAACATGCCAAACAAAAGGCAAAGATTGTTAACTGGATAAGAAAGAGATCCAACTATCTGTGTGCAAGAGACACACTTAAATTAAAAACACAAATAGGTTAAAAGAAAAAGGGTGGGAAAAGATAAATCATGCAAACAGTGACCATAAGAGAGGTGAAGTGGTTTTATTAAATATCAGACAAAATAGATGTGGAGACAAGAGAATTACCAGGGACTAAGATGTTGTATAATGATGAGAGGATCAATACATAGAAAGATATAATAATTATAAATGTATATGCTCTAATAACAGCTTCAAAACATATGAAGCAAGTCTGATTGAATTGAAATAATAGATAATACAATAATAATAAATGGAGGCTTCAATACCCCATTCTTGATAATTAATAGAAAATCAGCAAGGATATAGAGAAGACTTGAACAACATTATCAAGCAACTCTGACATATATAGAAAAATGATTGCAGAATACAGTCTTATCACATGCACATGGAACATTCCCCATGATAGATCATTTGCTATGCCATAAAACAACTTTCAGTATTTAAAAGGATTGAAATTATACAGCATACTCTGGCCATAACAACTTCTTATTAGAAATCATCAACAGAAAGAGATCTGGTGAATCCGTACCAGATATATGGAAATTAAACAACCTACTTCTAAATAACCTGAGTCAAAGAAGAAATGCCAAGAGAAACCAGAAATTGTTTTTAATGGAATGAAAACAAACACATGATATATCAAAATTTATAGGATGCAGCTACATCAGTTCTTGGGGAAAATTTATGGCTTTAGACATCTGTATAGGAAAAGAATGGTCTCAAATAAAAATCTCACCTTGTAATTGAGGAAGTTAGAAAAAGAAACTGTAAAAAGCAAAATAAATCCAAAGCAAGCAGAAGAAAGAAAGCAAGCAGAAATCAATGAAAGAGAAAATCTTCATTGGATAGAAGAGAAAAATAAGAGAAAAATTAAATCACAAGTTGGTTCTTTGAAAAGATCAGCAAAATTGGGAAAACTTTAGTGACTTCAAAATGAATATGAGGGCTTCCCTGGTGGCGCAGTGGTTGAGAGTCCGCCTGCCGATGCAGGGGACACGGGTTCGTGCCCTGGTCCTGGAAGATTCCACATGCCGCGGAGCGGCTGGGCCCGTGAGCCATGGCCGCTGAGCCTGTGCGTCCAGAGCCTGTGCTCTGCAATGGGAAAGGCCACAACAGTGTGAGGCTCGTGTACCGCAAAAAAAAAAAAAAAAAGAATATGAAAAGGCAAGGGACCTAGAGTATCCAAAACAATTTTGAAAGAGAACAAAGAAGGAGTACTTACACTCCCAATTTCCAGTCAGTATAAAGCTACAGTAACTACTTAATTACTGTGGTATTAGAGCAAAGATAAGCAATATAGATCAATGGAATGGAATTGAGAGTTCAGAAATAAACTCCTACATTTATGGTCAATGGATTTTCCATAAAGGTGCCAAGATAATTCGATGATGAAAAAATAATCTTTTCAACAAATGGTGCTGGGAAGGGAGGAGATATGGGAGCATATGTGTATGTATGGCTGATTCACTTTGTTATAAAAGAGAAACTAGCACACCATTGTAAAGCAATTTTACTCCAATAAGGATGTTAAAAAAAAAATGGTGCTGGGAAAATCAAATATTCACATGCTAAAACCAAAATAAACTAAGACCCTTAATTCATATCATATGCAAAAATTAACTCAAAATAGCTCATAAACCTATATGTGGGAGCTAAAACTGTAAAATCATAGGAAAAATATTGGAGAAAATCTTCATGACCTTGGGTTAGGAAAAGAATTATTAGGTATGACACCAAAACATGATCCATAAAAGAAAAAAAATGATAAAGTGGGCTTCATTAAAATTAAAAACTTCTGCACTTCAAAAGATACCAGTAAAAGAATGAAAAGACAAGCCACAGACTGGGACAAAATATATGCACATCATGCAACTGATAAAAGATTTGTTTTCAGAATGTGTAAAGAACCTTTTAACTCAGTAAGCAAACAGCTCAGTATAAAAATGGGCAAAGGTTCACCAAGGAGGCTTTATAAATGGCTAAGAAGTACATGAAAAGATGCTCACCATCACTAGTCATTAGGGAATATAAATTAAAACCATAATAAGATACCACTAATACCCACTAGAAGGGCTGTGATAAAAAAGACAGTATCAATTATCGACGAGGGTGTAGAGAAACTGGAATTCTCATACGTTGCTGGCAGGAACGTAAAATGGTACAGATACTTTAGAAAAGTTTGGTAGTTTCTTAAAAAGCTAAACATAAACTTAACACAAGACCCACCAGTCCCACTCCTAGGAATGTCCTTAAGAGAAATACTTAACACAAGACCCACCAGTCCCACTCCTAGGAATGTCCTTAAGAGAAATGAAAATATGTGTCTGCAGGAAGTCATATATACTATTAATTATAGCCGCAACCTGGAAAGTCCATATGTCCATTAACTGGTGAATATATTAACAAGATGTGTTATATCCAAATAGTGGAATGCTGTTCAGAAGTAAAAAGGATCAGACTGTTGATACGTGCTACAACATGGATGAATCTCAAAAACATTATGCTAAGTGAAAGAAGGCAGCTGCAAAAGACAACATATTTTTATGATTTCATTTATTCAGAAAGGGCAAGTTTATAGAGATAGAAAACAAATCAGTGGTTGCCTAGGGCTGGAGATGGAAATGTGGATTAACTGCAAACAGGATGAGGAAACTTTTTAGGATGATCAAAATGTTCTAAAACTGGATTGTGGTGAAAGTTGCACAACTCTTTAAATTTACTAAGAATCATTAAGTTGTATACTTACAGCAGATAAATTTTATGCTATATAAATTATCCTTCAGTAAAGCTGTTAAAACAAAAATTTGGGGAGACATGAATGTCTTAACACATTCTTTCAGTATGCCCAGGGTCCTCTATAATTGTATATGACTACTTTTATTTTCCCACACTTAACAATCCTATTGTGTGTAACATTTATTAACTTATTTTATACCTGATTCCTATTAGTGAAGAAGTAGAAACACATTTCACTCATTGTATCAAATTGTCCCATGTGAGTCAGCTATTTCAAAGAAAGCAATTCTGGAATATGAATTGGCTTATTCAGACCTTAGGTAAAGTTTAGACCTGGTGCATATATAATTCACTAGGGGTTGAAAGACTTATTGCGCCTCCCAAACTTTCTCATCATGAAAGGAGTAACTGGATCTCTCAGAATTTGGTGCAATATCTAATTAATGTCATAATTATACTTTTGGAGTAGGAAATTGATAGGTGTAACTATCCTATTGTACTATATGAGGATGAGAAACAAAGTGAGTTACTCAAGGTCATATTTCAAATCAGTTGAAAAGTCCCCACCACCACACAGCTAGAGTGGTATCATAGACATAATTCCCTTTCAAGGAAATATAGCCAGTTGGCTGTCAGTCAAGTCCATTTGTTACTGGGGTTGAATTTAGAAGTTCTTTCCTTTCATATATTTTTCTTTTCCTTTGATTCTTTAGTTGGATTCCCACTATTCACTAAATCCTTCTTTTTTAGCTCTTACAGTTCAACCCTGTGGAGCGTCTTGGTGCTGGAGTTGCTGGTGTTGAAGATATCAAATCTCATCCATTTTTTACCCCTGTGGATTGGGCAGAACTAATGAGATGAACATAATGCAGGGTTCTCTGCACACGTTCTGATCTTCTCTATGACAAGCGTCTCCAGCACAGAGGTAGCTCTGCCTTACACTCAGTTATGGGGCACCAAGCATTGGGATGAAGATCTTTAGAGGAAATGGAGAAAGAAAAAGCCTGAGAGAGAACAATTCCTTTACAGTTACTGTCTGGACAAGATATTGGCTACATTTGCAAGGGGCTGTTATGTACAAAACTTTAACTGAGGTGTGATCTTTATTTTATCTGCACTTAGTGTTGCAGGTGAGTTGTAAACCCAACTAAAAGAGGAATGCCCTTCAAGACCTTCCTCTGATATGAAGCTCCAAGTGTAGAATGAAGTGTTACTTGAAAGGAGGACCTTTACATGGCAGCTGACAGTGCTTTCTGCTAACCAGGATTGGTTTAATATGATCAAATTAATATTTGCTGAATAATATACTAAAAGTGCTTCATGAATAATGTCATCTGTGGAGCTTAAAAAGTGAGAAAAAAAGAAAATACACGTCATGTCTGATAGGAAAACTGAACCACAATGCTATATAATTAATGTATGTCGAATATGGTCCCATAGTCATTCTTTCTGAAGTCCACGTGAGAAGAAAACACTTCATGTTGTCAACTGTGTACTTTGTTGGTTGATACTGCTAACAGAAGGGTTCATATGAACACTCTCTCTTTTGCTCTCTCTCGCTTCATCTTTATTTTTTCACTTTCTGCACCCTTTGTCTATTCTCTCATGTTCTGTTCTTCCTACCCCTATTAATACATATGCAACAAAAAAGGGAAGGGAGTATTTATTTCCTCAAATTGTATCAACTTAATAAGAACTAAAGAATCATGTGAAATAAACGTAGTAAAAATTTAAATCTCTCTTTCATTTAATTGTTTAAGTTTTTTTTCTTTTTTTCCAAAGGCCTCTCTTCCTTTCATTTTGGAATGTTAACAATTTCTGCTTCTTATTATGCTTGACTTCATTTTAGTTTTATGCCTTAGTATCCTAAGAACCAAAGGATCTCCTCTAAATGGGATTGAATGGCAATCCTATTTTATAACGTATTGACAGGATTTCCAGATTTGACCTCCAAATCTACTTGACGTTGTGTAGAAAGAACATGAGTATTTATACATCTCCAAACATTTGTATTCGATTTCCTTCTGTCGCTAAGATAGCTCCTGTAGTCATGCATTGTTTACAACAATTTACAGAATTTTAAGTTAATGTCTGTTCTTTAAATTTTATCCAAAGAAGAAAGAATAAGTCACCATTTTCAAGTTAGGAACCACAACATAATGAAAGTTTTCTGTATGTTTTAATTCTTTGTATTTTTGAGATCTGTGTGAGAGCCTATCCCTACTCCAAGAGCATCTGTACAGCTTCCAGCTGCCATTGGCCAGGTCTGCCCATCAAATTAAATGGAAGCAGAAAATGCTTTAGTGACACAAAGGAAATGTGCAAGCATTTTTGCTTTTTCTATTATCCTACTCCCCCATTTTCCTTTTTGGTCCCCTTATAACCTGAAACCCAGCTGAAGTGCTGCAACAACACTGGGATGGGGAGCAGGTCAGCAGGATCATAGCTCAGTCAAGATGACATCACTCCCTGGAACTGGATTTCAACTCACCAGCCCCCTGGCCTCATAACAGGAACTCATGCAGGTGAGACATAAGAATGACTTCCTGTGTAGGACTAGTAGGAAATCTGTAAGTAGTTAGAACTGGCCATTACAGAGCTTCCTTCCAGAACTGCCCTATGACATGAAAGTAGGACTTCACAGCTAAGGTGAAGCTCCCAGCCCTACCACATGATTTGGGTCCCTTGGATTCAAAGGACAGTGTTAACAGATGGTTGCTGTGTTAGTGTGTCGACAGAATTCCACTGCTTCAGTTTCTCTCTCTCTCTCTCTCTCTCTCTCTCTCTCTCTGTATTTGGAATTGTGCTTAATGTAAATACATCATTCATAATCATGGTAGACATGAATTATATTAGTAATAAACACACAGGATAAATAGCTTTGGGGTGATGGACCCAAGTCTGTTTTTACTTTTTTTTTTTTTTTAAAAAAAAAGCTTTTCCTTTTTTACAATTAATTAATTAATTTTTGGCTGCACTGGGCAGTTTTCATTGCTGCACGTGGGCTTTCTCTAGTTGAGAGCACAGGCTCAGTAGTTGTGGCGCACGGGCCCAGTTGCTCCACGGCATGTGGGATCTTCCTGGACCAGGGCTCGAACCCATGTCTTCTGCATTGGCAGGTGGACTCTCAACCACTACGCCACCAGGGAAGCCCCTCGTCTATTTTTACTTGATGATGTATATTAGAAATATCAAAATCAGAGAAGAACTTACCACTTAGTATTTCTCATTTGATTTTTTACACTTGTTTTTATTTTTTTCTCATCTGACTTTTTTTAATTGTAGTAAAATTTACATAACATAAAATTTACCATTTTAACCACTTTTAAGTATACAATTCAGTGGCATTAAGTGTATTCACATTTTTTCCCAACCATTACCACTATGCATTTCAGAACTTTTTAATCATCCTAAACTGAAACTCTTTACCCATTAAACAATAACTTCCCATTCTTCCTCCCCACAGCCCCTAGTAACCACTCTTCTACTTTCTGTATGAATTTGACTCTTCTTGGTCTCTCACAGAAGTAGAATCATATAATATCTGTTCTTTTATGTCTGGCTTATTTTACTTGGTATAAGGTTTTCAAGGTTCATCCATACTGTAGCCTATATCAGAATTTCATTCCTTTTTAAGGCTGAATAATATTCCATTGTATGTGTATATCACATTTTGTTTAGCCATTCATCTGTCAATGGACATTTGGGCATTTCTGCCTTTTGACTGTCATAAACAGTGTCCTTAAGAACGCTGATGTTCAAACATCTGTTTGAGTCCTTGCTCTCTTTTGATTTTATACTTTTATATGAAAGTACTGGTGTCCTTGACTGTTATGTTACTATGTTCTTTATAGGAGAGCTTTACCAGTGGGTTGCCAATCACTTGGTGTAATGCCACCTATCTTCAGACAAGGCATGAAAATCTACCATTTCCATTTCACAGAAGGGTAAGATAAGCTTCCTAAGAGTAAAAAAGAATGCCGTGATTCTAGCAGTTTGTTTTAACTATGATATGAGTTAATACTTTTTTGGAACGTATATCTTTTCAACTTACTTGTTGTGATAACTGACCTCTTGTTAACATATTTAAACCTGCCTTTTAAACCTTTTTAAACAGCTGTATTTCCTGTTGTGTTTTGACCCTCAGGCTTTTCCTACGCTATCCTATTTCAGAGTCACTGTGAACCAAGATTGAGTTTGGCTTTTATATAGTGCATTTAATGAAGAATTTAAAATCTATAAATAATATTCATGCTATGACCAGTAACATTATGTTAGGGCCCTACACATAGTATGCCTTAGTTGGATTCACTTGTTCATAATTTATGATAGAGAGAAATCTGACTATAGCACTGAAAGGTTCTTTGCCTCTCAGGGGGCCCTTTCTAGCATCTTTATTGGACTCACTTAGGGATTACTTTATAGCAAAGGCCAAGGCATAAGATGCATCATTTTTCTTCTTAGAGTAGTTGATTTAACGTTTGGTATTTCTAAATGCTCTGGGTAATGAATGAAGCCTCATATTTCAAGTTCTTTCTTCGAGGATTGTGGAATATAATAGAAAGTCTTAGAGTAGTATCTGGTCTTGTCTCTGTAACTACCTAGCCTTTTCTTTTAACTTTAATCAAATAACAATATTCTAGACCTGTTCCCTCACCTATAGAATGAAAAGGTAGTTGAGTTCTAAGCTTCCCAAGTATACGGCGGCCTTTCTGTTTTTCAGAGTGAACTAATTTGATAAACCAACATTGTAAAAATAGAAGGTTAATGAAAATCTTAAATTGATACTTAACTGTTTTCTTATAATTTTTTTTTAGTAATCCCAGATACTTGGGTTACTGCCATTTACCCACTCAGTAGCATAGCCCTTAGTGGTTATGTGGCTATAAAAATTAAAAATAGATTGAAATATTAAAAGGCTATTTCTCAGTCAGCTCTACGCTGGAAAAGGAGAGTTGAAAGTCCAGATAGAAGTACACAGAGGTGAAAGGAGGGTAGGACACACCTACATTTATTCACTTCTTAGACCTTTCTCAACAACCGTGGTGGTTTTCCTACCCCCATTGCCCTCATCTATCATATTTTATGTGTTTATTTGACTCAATTCTTGGGCAGGCATAATCAGAGTACAAAATTGATACTTTCTGTTCCTATTTAATGTAGAACATTAACCTCTACCAGTCTAGGTAATTTGGACTTTTGAGTATTTGATGTCTACTCAGCTCATTTTAAGGATTTCATATTAAGTCCTCATGTTGAAGGGTTACTAAATGGCAAAAGCTGTGAATTCAGCTCTTTCTAAGTAAAGTTGTAAACATAGTAGCCGTAGGGAAATGGGAAGCAAAGTACTACAGGTTTTTGTGACTTGGCATCACTTATTCTCTCAAGGACAGTAAATAGGAAACCGGAGAACAAGTTTCCTTTTTTAGGAAGATTTACAATAGTGGTGATATGTAGTCAGATGGCATAGCGTTGCATTTTTTGTCCCTATCACATGACTTCTTCCCTTGATCCAGGGATCTATCTCAGGGAGAAACAGCAGCAGAGAAAGTGTGTGGAGGTGTAAGAGAGAAAGTGACTTGAGTGTTACTCTAGGAAAGTGAAGCAAGGTACTCGTCAGGCATGTTGGCCCAGGTATCTGGAGCAATAGAGAGCGTGTTTTTTTGAGCTAGATTTAAAGTGCTATTCTTTGTTCTTCCCCCAGCAAGAGTTAGGCAGAAACTGAAATTGTTCCTCCTATCCCAGGAAAAAAGGTGCTGAACTAACTTTTTGGAAAGGATTAAGTGACATGCTTATCCAGAGTTGGTTCTAACTCTGCTTTCTTGCAGAAGACAGCTGGTGAGTGTCTACGAAGAGCTGCTTTCATTTCTTTGGGCAGGAAAACCTCTTATTGAATGGGGTAAGGAAGAATGGCAAATGAACCAGCTTTTAGTCACACTTACAGATGTTGGCATCCTGCTTTTGTAAGTCTCAAAAAATTTTCATATCAAAAAGGTGACTCTTCTGGGAATGTTGATCAAATTCCTCCTAAAGCTAATCCACAAGGCAGGAGTTTGACCAACCCCACCCAAAGAGGCAAACGTCAAAGGGGATTTGACAAATGTAAAGAGATCTGAGTCTGTTTCAGTGCCCAAATAATGACTGCAGTGTGATGTTGCCCTTACCATATGGGAG
This sequence comes from Tursiops truncatus, assembly GCF_011762595.2. Lineage (NCBI taxonomy): Eukaryota > Metazoa > Chordata > Mammalia > Artiodactyla > Delphinidae > Tursiops > Tursiops truncatus. The sequence continues at coordinate 41,190,104 of NC_047034.1, forward strand.
ACAGACATGAAATTGACTCAGTTGTGACATAGATAGAAAATAAGAAGAAAAGGAGGTGTAGTGTTGGCAAAACAAAAAATCTATACAACTATTCAGTCTGGGTTGTTCTGGAAAGAAAATGTGTTAGATATTTGAAGGATCTGTCTTCAGGAAAAACATTCTAAATGCCTAAGAAAACTATAAAACTGAACACATCCCCTCCCTATGCTCTCCTACTCTTTTTTCATTCTTCTCCATCTTCCTCTCTTCATCGCCTCTTCATCTACCCACCCTGCCTCCTATGGGTTTCTCTGGTCACTGAACAAAAGACATGGTGCTGTCTTCAAGGATCTTATAAAACTCAGGGGAAATAAAGCATAAATAATAAGTAGGGCAGAATGTTGTGTTACAGGGTACAAATAGAGTATGGTGAGCATACAGAGGAGAGATCCGAGGAACTGCAGGAAGGCTTCCTGTATTGGAACAAAACTTTGACCTTTGAATGGTATTTTTAAACATAAGGACTTTTCTTTTTTCCAGATTTTGTTTGGGAAGAAGGAAAGTTTCCAGTGGAACAAAAAATAGTTGTATACAAAGGCATGGAGCTGGAAAAACGTAAAGCTGTGCGTGTTGTGTTTGGGCTGGTGTGTAGGCATATGAATTTGAAGGGTGGGTTGGGGCCAGATTAAATGCCACGTGGACATTTGGACTTCGTTCTCTAAGTTGCAGGGGACTTTAGAGAGATGACATTATTGCAGGCTGCTGTTAAAAAGGTAACTTTAGGGTTAGAATGGAGAATAATATTGGAGAGAAAATGATAAGAGACAGAGAGATCAGTTAGGAGTCACTGCAGAAATTCAGGCAAGAGATAAAGTCCTAAGTTCAGGAGATAGAATACAAAAGAGGGGTACATGACTGTCCTCTCATCCATGTCTCTCAGGTGTAGAGTTTCCCTATCAAATAATTGCTTTCCTTTTTTTATGAAGCCAGTTTATACTAGGAGATACCGATTTGTTGTTTGTAAAATCACCCCCAAGGAATCACCAGAGAGACAAACCAGGAGAGCTTCTACACTTCTCCCGCATTGGTTGATAATGGTGTTTACTATTCTGAGCTTAAAACCCCTGGGTCCCATCTCACCTTCTTTCATCATTTTGTGATACTTCTTCCCACCTTTTAAATAGTTGGTCTTGCTTTCTATTTGGATGGTGTTCTGCTCTTGCTCTTAGATGGTGTCCTGTCAGGTGATTGCTGTCCGCTCTGACCTACCTTTAGCTTAGCTTAGTGGTCCTCAAAAAAAAACAATTCCCATCTGGGTCAAGGAAATACAGCGATTTTCACTTTTCTTGTGGCTTTAAGTTTGAAATTACTCCCCCCCAAAAAAGTTTTAGGGAAATGAAAAAAAGGGGTTCCCAAACCATCAGCAGTAGCATCACCTGGGAACTTGTTAGAAAAGCATATTCTTGAACTCTGTTCCAAATCTACTGAATCAGAATTCTGGGGGCTGGCACAGCAGTCTGTTTGATTTAGCAAGCCCTTCCAGTTGATTCTGATGCATGATCAAGTTTGAGAACCACTGCCTTAGTTTAACGTCAGTTTATTGCCTCTGCTTTGTATGAACATAAACATCCTTCCCCGTGGTGTGTGTTTTGAGTTTGAAGACACTTCCCAACACTTAGCATATTTCCCAGAAGGCTGGCCCAAGCAGTTTTTGCCTCAATGGGAACAGATGACCAGAGAAGACAGATAATGAGGACAATAAGGAGGAAGGGAAAAGGCAAGGGGAATAGCCAGTTGGATAAAGGAAACATCAGAGGAGGGGGCAAAAGGAGGCATACATGGTGGGGAGTGATTCTGTCCCCGCAAAGAGACACAGCCACTTCCGTCATAGTTACTAGATTCAAATGACTCATCCATTTAGAAGTAGGATAAGCATTATAATCATAATTCTTTTGGTTACTTGTTGTATACTGCTGGGTTGTTTGCTCATTCTTAAGCAGAGCCACAGTGGAAATTTAGTGTTTAGTCCCTGCGTTGTTCAAAATCTGAATGTAAAGAATCTAAACCAAGTTTGAGAAAGATGCCAGAATGTTCTCATCTCATTCTGAAGGGTAGCAGAGCAGCTCAGTGTTCTCTCTAGAACTGAGGGACTTAGCTTGGGATGCTTTCTCGGTAGACTTGGTTTTGCCTGTTGAAAATGGGCACCAAGCTTCACAGGAGTAAAGTAAAATGTATGAAATTTTCCCTGAAGGCTTTGTGTGTGTGTGTGAGGGGGCGGGGTGGTGAGGGGAATGTGGGTGACCCACTATTTTCCTATTTTTCACTTTAAATTAAGGCTCTTTTGTTTATAAGGTACCAAGTTTATTAGATTAGATGATTAATAAAGTCTGTTTTGACCAAATATATATTAACCTCTCATGAGCATCTGCAAGATGTTTAGGTAATTTCATGTTTTCAGTAGGTGGGGTTTCAGTGTTGCCACTGGCTTCACGTGTCTCTGTGTTCTTGCTGTGCCTAGACTCAGCCTCAATAGTAATGTGCTATCCTTAAAAATGACACTATTTCCTTCTCTTTTTTTGTTGTTATATATTTTATTTCATTTTATCATCTTTATTGGAGTATAATTGCTTTACAGTGGTGTGTTAGTTTCTGCTGTATAACAAAGTGAATCAGCTGTACATATACATACATCCCCATATCTCCTCCCTCTTGCGTCTCCTTCCCACCCTCTCTATCCCCCAAAATGACACTATTTCTTAAGCCGCCATTGATAGGACATGCTTTGCACAATTCTTTTTACTGGTAGACAGAGGTTCCCCCAACACCTGCTTGTCCCCGCTGATTATGAGCAGAGGCGCACCACGCAATTCTGGTTAGGGAATACAGTATCTGGTGAACAGAAAAAAGCCCCTGTGCCCCTAAGAGAAGCGACCCTCCTGCTGGTAAGCATCCTCTGGGGCTGTTTCCCCCAGTCCTCTGGCCGCAGAGGCCAGACTCTTCCCACCGTGTCGTCACTCTCTCATTTGCTTGCTCCTCTAACCTGTGTTTCAAGTGTAAGGCCCTGAGCAGCTCCCGACAAGCGTGATGTGGGTAAAGGGGGTGCTGGATAGAATTTGGTAGTTTGAGAAAGAAGAACTGCTGCCTGCTTTTTATTCTCTCACCTCTCACTTCAAACCCTAAACTTTCCTCATTCAACTCACCCCTCTGGGTCATACCTCCACCTAACCTGACTCCAGCAGGACCTGAAAGTTCACTCAGGCTCGTTATTACCTTAGCATCAAAGGCCACTTCAAGGCAAAGGGCTTCTTTTTGCCTGCACCTTGTTCCTGTGGTCAAAACACCCCACCTATCACACATTTCTTGATTGTAAGGATCCCCTGAAGATTGCCGATCTGGATCTCGCCCTGGCCATTTCTTTGGCCTTTGTGACGCTCATCAGTCTTGGCACTCAGGAAGCAGAAAGCGACAGCCATCCTGACGTTGCCGCTCTCTATCCCTCTGCTGCAGATTGAAGCCCCGTCCGGCAGCTTATTTCCTCTGTGGGCTGTCGTGGTGTGAGGGAGCTGAGGGGAGAGCGGTGGCTGCCCGCTGCAGCTGTCTCCTTTAGAATCAGCCACCCCCATTCCCCAGGTGCCAAAATAGCTCGCTGGGTTTAGAATGCTCCCCGTCTCTACCTCTCCCGCCCATGGCAGCGTTGGTAGCAGCTTTCCAACGAGTCTTTTGTTGTGGAAGCTCTAAACCCATGGTAGGGAAATTACCAAGAGACTCTTCCACAGCCTGCCCTCCCTCCCCTTGCTCCGTCTCTTTCTTCCCTTCCTTTGTCTCCTTCCGTAGCTGGGGTCAGAATCCCTAGCCAGACTGAGAGCATGGTTGCGATTCCAGGACCCAGATGCCAATGTGTGGCAGCATCTGGCTTCTTGGCAAGCGTTGCCGGCAGTTGTGCTGGCTGCTTCTAGGCCTGTCATGTGGCTGAGCCCGCTAATGGGGGCCCTGTCACAAAACGGAGTTTCTTTGAGAATATGGTTTCAACCAAGGAGCCCACCAGAAAACAATGAACTGCACTGAGAGGACATGAATTATTGGGCAGGGTGACTGCAGACTAGAGCTTTGATGCTGATCCTGGACCTGTTTTGCAAAAATCCCTGTTTCATGTTGTTGGAGTCTGCTCCTCCTGTAACCTTACCTTCTTGTGCTGTTAGTGTTTCAGGTGCCTTAAGGCATGGAGCTCCTTGAAAGAGAAACACAAATCACGGAAAATGTTGAGATAAAATCCTGCTCCTCAGAGGCGCCTGTTTGGCACGGTGAGCGCATGATAACAGCTTGCTTTAGAAAGGTGACATTTCTGCTGAAGGCTGAATAATAAAACATGCATTTTAAAAACTCAGCTCTTCCCTGTCTTCTGACGGGTGACTTTTGGAGTGAAGGCCATTTCTTCCATGTGAAGGGTCTTTTTTGAGGCTAGCCTCTCCAGCCCTAAACAGGGGTTGGTTAACTCTTGTCATCATTGATGTGGCCAAGGAGCTCTTTAAATTAATTATCACATAATAGGGCTGTTAGTACTTTTTTTCAAGGTGCAAATACTGAGTACTCAGAGTGTGTCAAGCATTGACATTGAGGCATTGAGGAGCAGAGACAAAGATGAAGAACACCACAGAGTTGCTGCCCTCCCCCAACCCAGAATGCAGGCCACTGGTGCCCAGATTACATATGCTTCCAGGACAGGGCAGTGATATGCTCTGTGTTTTACAAAGGGAGGAACTAAAGTCCCGAGAAGTTGCCTTACCCCAGTTGGCATGGCAAGCTAGTAAGAGCTGTGATTGAAAACTGGGTAGCTGTACTTCTGCTTCACTAAGCAGATATGTGTTGGATTCTTAGGTTATAAACGCCTAAGGGCAGGGACTATGTCTTTAACATTTTGCACATCTGCCCCCAATTAGCAACCTCTACTCACTCATGACCCTGTCCCCGTACATCTCACTTCAACACACTCATGCGTGTGCGCGTGCACACACACACACACACACACACACACACACACACACACACACACTAATACTGGGACTCTACAAACTGAGGCCAAGTTCTTCCTGTGACAGGCTAAAGGAAGGAATCAAGAGGAAGGATAAAGCAAAAAAATAGCTTGAATTAAAAGATGGTGATGATCCTGGGAAGTTGGTGGTAATGATGGCAGTAGCATACTACTCACATAATCCCATGTATGAATGTACAGAGCAATTAGATAAGCAAAGTCAAACTTTCATAGAGGACATTTACAACAAAACTAGGTAACAAGATACCAGGAATCCCAGAATGTGAGCAGTTGGGGACAAAATACAAAGAACCACAAGACTCGTATGATAAGCACGTCCGTGTGGGAAACAAAAGGAAGAAACAGTGCAGCTTTTTTTTTTTTTTTTTTTTTGCAGTATGTGGGCCTCTTACTATTGTGGCCTCTCCCATTGCGGAGCACAGGCTCCGTTTGCGCAGGCTCAGTGGCCATGGCTTACGGGCCCAGCCGCTCCACGGCATGTGGGATCTTCCCGGACCAGGGCACGAACCCACATCCCCTGCATTGGCAGGCGGACTCTCAACCACTGCGCCACCAGGGAAGCCCACGGTGTAGCTTTTGACTGGACTGGAGAACAGGAGAATCCTAGCTAGCCAACTGGTACTCATTAGGAAACGCAGTGGGCCAAGTTGAGGACAGCAGCTGAAGGTGAAGGCGTTTTGCCTGCTCAAACACCTGGTAAAGTGCAAAGAGCTTGCAATACAAGAGAATAAAGGGGTGGGCTCCTTGAACTCTCAAAATTGACCTGCCAGAACAGCTTTCTAGTACAGGGCCCTACACTGAGGAGAAATTGCTGGGAATGGAATCAGAACGGAGCAGGGTAGGGACAAGAGAAAGGTCCAGTTCAAAGGAAGGGAAGGGCGGCCAGGAAATTTCAGAAACCAAGACGTCATACTTCTTTTTTTTTTTTTTAAACACTTCACAAAAACAACAGAAGAGGGAGCTCTGTGAAGTTGGAGCCTTTTAAAATTTAACCTTCATTCTCATAGTTTAGGAAAACTAATTTCACATAAAAATACACAACAGAAAAGAATCAAGTCCCATACAAAGTTATTGTAAGAAACGAAAGAGAATTAGGAGTAGAATAATATCCTTACAGATAATGAAAGCATTCTGGAAAGATGTTCTCACAAAACAGATAAAAATTAGTTTACAATTTCAAAATGCACTGCAAGACATTAAGAAAATTATACAAGACAGGAAAGAACAGCATAAATCATAAGTAGAAAACTCAGAAATGATGTGACATCTCAGGAAAGACTTAGAGATAAAATTTAAACAATTATTTCAGAAATGAAGATTAAACTGGGAGGACCAAAAGAGTGAATAAACACAACAGATAATGCCTTAAGAGAAATATAAAATGAAAATTAAAACAAATTTTTCTTAATTCAGACTTTTAGTGCAGTTTCGGGTTCACAGCAAAATTGAGGGGAAGTTACAGAGAATTCCCAAAGGCCCTTTGCCCCACACATATGCAACCTCCCCCATCATCAACATCCCCCACCAGAGCGGTACGTTCATTACAACTGATGTGCCTACATTGACACATCATTACCACCCAAAGTCCAAGTTCATGGTTCACTCTGGGTGTCACACTCTTGGTGTCACACTTTCATTACAAATGTATAATGACACGTATCCATCATTATGGTGTAAAGAGTATTTTCACTGCCCTCAAAATACTCTGCAACTGCCTGTAAATATCCCTCCCTACCTCCTCCCACCCCTGACATCTGGAAACCACTGAACATTTTACTGTCTCCATTGCTTTTCCTAGAATGTCATAGAAGGAATCCATATGTGATGCAGCCTTTCAGATTGGCATATTTCACTTAGTAATATGCATTTAAGGCTCCTCCATGTCTTCATGGTTTGATGGCTCTTTTTTTTCTTTAGTAAATTTATTTATTTATTTTTGGCTGTGTTGGGTCTTCGTTGCTGCGTGCAGGCTTTCTCTAGTGGCGGTGAGCGGGGGCTACTCTTCCTTGCGGTGCACGGGCTTCTCATTGCGGTGGCTTCTCTTGTTGCGGAGCATGGGCTCTAGGCGCTTGGGCTTCAGTATTTGTGGCACATGGGCTCAGTAGTTGTGGCTTGTGGGCTCTAGAGCACAGGCTCAATAGTTGTGGCACATAGGCTTAGTTGCTCCATGGCATGTGGGATCTTCCCGGACCAGGGCTCGAATCCACGTCCCCTGCATTGGCAGGCAGATTTTTAACCACTGCGCCACCAGGGAAGTCCCAGCTCATTTAAAAAATTTTAATTTTATTTTATTTTATCTTATGTTTATTTTTTAGATTCTTAGCTGCATTGGGTCTTCGTTGCTGCATGCAGACTTTCTCTAGTTGCGGTGAGCAGGGGCTACTCTTAGTTGTGGTGCACAGGCTTCTCATTGCGGTGGCTTCTCCTGTTGCAGAGCACGGGCTCTAGGTGCGCGGGCTTCAGTAGTTGTGGCACACGGGCTCAGTAGTTGTGGCTCGCGGGCTCTAACATGCAGGCTCAGTAGTGGCGCCTGGGCTTAATTGCTCCGTGGCATGTGGGATCTTCCCAGACCAGGGCTCGAAGCCGTGTACCCTGCATTGGCAGGTGACGTCTTAACCACTGCACCACCAGGGAAGTCCCCAGCTCATTTCTTTTTAAGGCTGAATAAGTTTCCATTGTTTGGATGTACCACAGTTTATTTATCCATTCATCTGCTGAAGGACATCTTGGTTACTTCCAAGATGGTTGGGCCATCATGAATAAAGCTGCTATAAATATCCATGTGTAGGTTTTTGTGTGGACATAAGTTTTCAGCTCATTTGGATAAACACTAAGGAGCTTGACTGCTGGATTGTATGGTAAAAGTATGTTTAGTTTGGTAAGAAAATGTCCAATGGTCTTCCAAAGTGGCTGTACCATTTTGCATTGCTACTGGCAATGAATGAGAGTTTCTATTTCTGTACATCCTCTCCAGCATTTGGTGTTGTCAGTGTTGCAGATTTGGGGCATTCTAATAGGTGTGTGGTGGTATCTCATTGTGGTTTTAATTTGCATTTCTCTGATGACGTATGATGTGGAGCATCTTTTCATATGCTTATTTGCCATCTGTGTATCTTCTTTAGTGAAGCACCTGTTAAGGTTTTGGCCCATTTTAAAAATTGGGTTGCTCGGGCTTCCCTGGTGGCGCAGTGGTTGAGAGTCCGCCTGCCGATGCAAGGGACACGGGTTCGTGCCCCGGTCCGGGAAGATCCCACATGCTGCGGAGCGGCTGGGCCCGTGAGCCATGGCTGCTGAGCCTGTGCGTCCAGAGCCTGTGCTCCACAACGGGAGAGGCCACAACAGTGAAAGGCCCATGTACAGCAAAAAAAAAAAAAAAAAATTGGGTTGCTCATTTTCTTATTGTTGAGTTTAAGAGTTCTTTGTATATTTTGGAGAACAGTCCTTTATCAGATATGTATTTTGCAAACATTTTCTCCCAGTCTGTGGCTTGTCTTCTCATTCTCTCGACATTGTCTTTTGCAGAGCAGAAATTTGAAATTTTAACAAAGTCCTGCTTATCAGTTATTTCTTTCATGGAAAGTGCTTTTGATCTGGTATCTAAAAAGTCACTGCCATACCTAAATTCATCTAGGTTTTTATTCTAGGAATTTTATAGTTTTTTTTTTTTTATCTTTAGGTCTGTTATCCATTTTGAGTTAATTTTTGTGAAGGGTGTAAGGTCTGTGTCTGGATTCATTTTTTTGCATGTTCAGTTGTTTCAGTACCATTTGTTAAAAAGACTCCATTGTATTGCCTTGGCTTCTTTGTCAAAAATCAGTTGACCATACTTATGTGGTTCTATTAATACTTCTGGGGTCTCTGTTCTGTTTAACAATCTATTTGTCCATTCTTTCACCAATACCACGCTGTCTTGATTTACAGTAGCTTTATAGTAAATCTTTAAATTGGATAGTGTCAGTTGTCTAACTTTGTCTTTCAATATTGTGTTGGGTATTTTGGGTCTTTTGCCTTTCCATATAAACTTTAGAATCAGTTTGTTGATATCCACAAAATAACTTGCTGAGATTCTGATTCGTATTGCATTGAATCTATAGATCAAAGTGGGAAGAACTGACATCTTGACAATATTTAGTCTTCTTATCTATGAACATGAAATACCTCTCCATTTATTTAGTTCTTTGACTTTGTTCATCATAGTTTTGTAGTTTTCTGCATACGAAGATCTTGTCTTTTTCTTTTTGTTCAACTTATACTAAAGTATCTCATTTTGGGGGGGGGGTGCTAATATAATGGCATTGTGTTTTTTAACTTAAAATTTCACTTGTTCATTGGTGGTATATAGGAAATTGTATCCTGCAACATCGCTATAATCGCTTACTAGTTCCAAGAGTTTTTTTGTCAGTTCTTTCTGATTTTCTGCGTAGCTAATCATGTCATCTGTGAACAAATACAGTTTTATTTCTCCTTTTCCCATCTGCATACCTATTGTTTCCTTGTCTTGTATTATTGCATTAGCTTAGAACTTCCAGTATGCTGTTGAAAAGGAACAGTGAGAGGGGACATCCTTGTCTTGTACCTGATCTTAGTGTGAAACTTTGAGTTTCTCACCGTTAAGTCTGATGTCAGATGTAGATTTTTTTTTAATAAGGAGTACTTTATTTACTTTCATCTCTTTTTTTGTACTTTTAAAAAATTGAAGTACGCTTGATTTACGTGTCATGTTAATTTCAGGTATACAGCACAGTGATTCAGTTATATATATTATATATCTAATATATAAAATATAAAAATATATATATTCTTTTTCAGATTCTTTTCCCTTATTGATTTTTAAAAAATATTGAGTATAGTTCCCTGTGCTATACAGTAGGTCCATGTTGGTTATCTATTTTATATATAGTAGTGTATATATGTTAATCTCTCCCTATAGATTTTTTGTAAATGTGCTGTATCAAGCTGAAGAAGCTGCCCTCTATTTCTGCTTCACTGAGAGTCTTTATGAATGTGGGGTAGATTTTTTTAAATTTTAATTTAATTTTAAATTTTTTTATTTTTTGGGCTGTGTCATGCAGCTTGTGGGATCTTAGTACCCTGACCAGGGATCGAACCCAGGCCCTCAGCAGTGAAAGCATGGAGTCCTAACCACTGGACTGCCAGGGAATTCCCTAATTTTTATTTTATATTAGAGTATAGTTGATTTACAATGTTGTGTTAGTTTCAGATGTACAGCAAAGTGATTCAGTTATACATATACATATTTCTATTCTTCTTCAAATTCTTTTCCCAGTTAGGTTATTACAGAATATTGAGTATAGTTCCCTGTGCTATACAGTAGGTCTGTGTTGGCTATCTAGTTTATATATAGTATTGTGTGTATGTTAATCCCAACCTCCTAATTTATCCCTCCCTATAGATTGTTTGTAAATGTGCTTCATCAAGCTGAGGAAGCTCCGGTGTATTCCTACTTTCCTGAGAGTCTTTATGAATGTGGGGTAGATTTTGTCAAATGCTTTTTCTGTATCTACTGATATGATCATGTGATTTTTCTTTTTTAGCCTGTTGTTATGATGGATTCATTAATCAGTTTTTGAATGTTGAGCCATTCCCTCAATTTTTGTTTGTTCGAGGAGGTCTTTTTTTTATCTTTCACTTTTGAATGTTAAGTTCTCAGGATACAAAATTCTAGGTTGGCATTCTTTTTCTCTCAACACTTTAAATATTTTACTCCACTCTCTTCTTGCTTGCATGGTTTCTAAGGAGAAGTCAGATGTGAGTCCTATCTTTGTTCCTCTAGGTGTAGCTTCCTGGATCTGTGGTTTGATGTCTGACATTAATTTGGGGGACATTCTGTTATTATTATTTCAAATATTTCTTCTGTTTCTTTTTTCTCCTTCTGGTATTACTGTTACATACATGTTATACCTTTTGTAGTTACCCCAGAGTCCTTGGATATTCAGTTCTGGTATTTTTTCCAATCTTTGTTTTCTTTGCTTTTCTGTTTTCAAGGATTCTCTTGAAATATCTTCTAGCTCAGATATTCCTTCCTCAGCTATGTCCAGTCTACTAATAAGCCCATCAAAGATATTCTTCATTTCTGTTACAGTGTTTTTGTTTTTATCTCTAGCATTTCTTTTTGGTTCTTTCTTAGGATTTCCATTTATCTGCTTACATTGCCCATCTGTTCTTCCATGTTGTCTACTTTGCCCATTAGAGTCCTTATCATATTAATCATACTTGTTTTAAATTTGCAATGTGGTAATGCCAACATCTCTGTTCTGTTGCTTGCTCTGTGTTTTCAGATGGTGTTTTTTGCCTTTTGGTATGCTTTGTAATTTTTTCTTGATAACCAGACATGATGTACTGTGTAAAACGACCTGCTGTAAATAAGCCTTTAGTAATATCATTGTGAGGTATGGGGAGAGGGGAAGCATTCTATAGTCCTGTGATTAGGTCTCACTCTTCTGGTGAAACTATGCCTCTGGACTGTGAAATTCACAAGAGTTTCTTAGTTTTTTTCAACCCCCTTAGGTAGGACAGGATGGCAAGAATGGACTGAAGTTAGATATTTCCATTCTCCCACATGGAGGCTAGAGGAGACTGGAGTTGGGTATTTTCCTTCCCCAGCTCAGTTAGGCTCTGATAATATCCCAGCAGGTTAGGCTATGGTTAACTAGTTTCCCCTGAGGGAAGGTCTTGTTAAGAAGAACGGAATGCCCTGGCATATTTCAAAATGGTTCCTTTTCCTCTCCCTTGCTGGGAGCATGGAAGCATGAGGGGATTTTTCTCTGATAAATTGGTTGAGTTTCTGGAGGTAAATCTCATGATATTGTAGGGGACCCCAATGACTGAGTCCCCTGGAGTTTTTAAGTCTCAAGCTTGTCCACATTGAGCCTCTATCACTTTGTCAATTACAATTCAGGTTTTCCTACCACAACCTAGGTTCCCACCTGTGAGTCTTCCATTTGTGAATTTCTGCTATGGTAAGCCGTGACTCCCTGTATTCACTTGTCTGTCTCTCCAGTCTTGGGAGCAGCAGTTTGCCGTGTGTCCTTGCCCATCTCTTACAGATCCAAGAAGAGTTGTTGTTTTCTCAGTCTGTTCAGAATTTTACTTGTTGTTAGGATAGAGTGGTGACTTCTAAGCTCCTTGCATGTGGAACCGGAGACTGAGTGTCAGAAAATTTTTTTAAATAAAAATATTAAGAGAGAAAGAGATACAAAGGTTGAAGAAAAAGTGCCAAATATGGAAGTGGGCAAAGGAAATTGGATATATGGTTGGTAGGAGATCACAAAGAAAACCAAAGCAAGGCAATTGAACTATAAAAACTAATGCAAGAAAACTTTCCTGAAAATTAAAAAAAACAAATTGAAGCTAAATATAGAAATAGCACACTGCATACCTGAGAATGACTACAGTATGACTAATACCAAGAAAAGGAAGAAATCCTTTGAGCTTTTAGAAGAAAAAGTGCACATGACTTACAAAGGAGAAAAGATTATCATTAATCACTTCTCAACGACAGTGTTTTACTGAGGGGGAAAAAAATGAAACAACATAGAGTTGACCCTTGAACAACGTGGGTTTGAACTCTGTGGGTCCACTTATATGTGTTTTTCAATAGTAAATACTACAGTACTACACCGTCCATGGTTGGTTGAATCTGCAGGTGTGGAACTGTGGATACAGAGGAACTGCAGATATGGAGTGCCAAATATAAGTTATACCTGAATTTTCTACTGTGTGGAGGATTAGGTCCCCTAACCCTTGTGTTGTACAGGGTCAACTGTATTTAAAATAAGGAAAGAAAGAGTGAGCCAAGGATTTTATACCCAATAAAGCTAACTTTTAAGTATAAAGAGCACAATAGTTATCAACATGTGAGTATTCATGGAGTATTATTTGCATGAGCTCTTCCTGAGAAATCTACTAGAGAATATATTGTAGACAACTGAGGTAATGAGAAAGACACCAATGTGAGATTTAAGCATTAAGTGGGGACTTCCCTGGTGGTCCAGTGGTTGAGACTCCACATTTCTGATGCAGGGGGCACGGGTTCAATCCCTGGTTGGGGAACTAAGATCCCACGTGCCGTGCGGTGTGGGGCGGGGTGGGGGGAAGACTTAAGCATTAAGTAAATAGTTGCCTGTAGAACTAGGACTAAAGGAGGACTAAGGGGGAAAGAGTATAGTGTGTAATGACCATATGCTCTGACAGTGTAGATTTGGTAGATCTATTTTTTTAATGGGGAAAGTAGGGAGAGAATATACAAAAATATAAAAATAGTTTTGGTAATTATGTTGGTGGTGATATTAGTGTCATTCTGAGATTGTTGCCATGTAACGTGGGATAAAACAAATAAGTCATTGTGAAATGTTCTGTCATCCTCTCTGCTTTTAAGAACCAGGATTCTCAGAATGGAAGAAGATTCTGATGTTACAGAGAAGTGGTTAGGTAAAAGTTCTGTAGTGTTGAATTTGAATAGAAAGCACCAATATGCATTTATAAGATGTTTTTTCTTTGAATCAATACTATTTCCTAGTTTATTCCACTGAAAAGTCTTAGAAACTATGTCTAATTTAGCAAAGAGCATCTCTAGCACTCAGATTGTGGTTTTGAAATACCATTTTTCTGTAAAATAAATTGTGGCTTCTTGGAGAAATAAGTCTGGGGCAGAAAGTTACAAAATGAAGCTGGAACATCTTGGATAACAAGGAAGCAATCAGAGATTTCTAGGGTCATGTCAAAAGGACACAGAGCCTCCTACTGGCCAAAGATGGGACAATTTGACCTTTAGTAATGAGAAAAACCGAAACCCATCATGTATGTTTAATCCATGATTTGATAATGATATTACAAAGAATGATCACCTTCAGAGAATTATAGAGAACTAATTCATTATCTTGAAAACTGGGAAATAAAGGGAAAGAATTAAGCATACTGATTTTTATATGAACTGTATCACTGGGTATCCAAATAGTAAATGAGGGACAGAGTCTCTTATAGAGTTACTCCAGCTACAGAATGTAAAAGAAGTGATAGAATTAGACTATCACCATTTTGCAACCCCTAATGGATGGATACAAGCATTAAACATCAATGGCTGCTAAGATTATAAAAAGAAAGACAACCAGATATTTTGCGTCTCCTGTAGTATTATTGCTAAACACCACCTGTAGTCTTCATGATGGGGTCCAAAAGCGGTCTGATACTTAAGTGGACTGAGCTTGCAATTTTCAGGAAATATAGAAGTCATAGGAACATGTTGAACTTTTCCATGAGTATGCAGTCAGCAACATCAAGACACTGGGAAACTATATGTCAAATTGCCTGAATTCTTCAACAGATAATTTATAAAGATATGAAAATGATGGAGGAGAAACCCATAGATTAAAAGAAAGATACTGAAAATTTTAAGGGCATGTCTAAACAATAGTGTCTAGAGATGCACATTTTGATGATAAAATGATTTTTAAAATGCAAAGAAGTGATAACTACAACAGGATAACTGTTACTTTGGGGGAAGGGAGGGATTATGATTGGGTGGGGCACATGGAGGGACTTCTTGGGGATACTATATATATATATATATATATATATATATATATATATACACACACACACACACACATAATACATATACACAAATATAAATGTATAAATAAAAATAAAAACATAAAAAAATATAAATATAGAAATAAAGAGGATGTTGGCTACCTTGTCCTTTTACTAGATATGAGTTTCTACAGAGCTACTGCCAGCCTTTATCTTTGTGCAGTTTAGAAAAAGGCAGCCCTTCCTTGGGCATTTACTGCCATTGGCCAGTAAATACAAAAATCTATAATAATGCCTATGAATGAAAAGTGCCTCTTTGATGGTGCTTTTGTGCAGTGTACAACCTGCACAACATTATGAAATAACGTTGAGTCTCTATGTTGGTTCAGGCCCATCTCTGTTCAGTGTTATTTAGGGAAAGGGATTCTTTTTTTCTTTTCCAACACCATTTTGTTCTTTGAGGGATTTTACTTCAGTGCAATTTAGCAATCCAGTGCGATAGAGAAAGTGCTATTCTAGCTAATATTTCTCCTACTCATTTTAGCATGCAGTATCCCTAAGGTAGAATTAAGTATTTCCTGAGATGTTATATAGTATTAGAAAGATTTAGGGGGGCTGACTGGTTGCTGAGGCAGGATGTTGCAAGGTATTATACCCCTGCTCTGCTAGCACAATTTGGTCTCTAGACCCCATCTTGGCCAGGTTCAGAACTTGATTCACCATAATTCTTCAGGTTCAGGGAGATAGATCCATATTAACAAAGGTTCAGAAGATTGTGATATAAATCAGAATGTCAGTTTATTAATTTTCCAAAATAATAGTAACTGCTAAATGAATGAGGGTACTCGTGTTATCTCTG
Organism: Tursiops truncatus; assembly: GCF_011762595.2. Lineage (NCBI taxonomy): Eukaryota > Metazoa > Chordata > Mammalia > Artiodactyla > Delphinidae > Tursiops > Tursiops truncatus. Next base: position 41,205,544 of record NC_047034.1, read on the forward strand.
GTTTCTCCCTACTAGGCAAGTACCTTCGAAGACAGAAGGTTATGTGGTTTGCAGAGGGAGGTGGATGATCCTAATGGTTGGTGACATTCTTATCACATTCTGACCCACCCACCTCTACTCCAGGGAGAAACCTGCCAGCTGGACCAAAACACTTGTGTCAGCCATGTCAACATTGTGCAATACACACATTACAAATTCTTGCTTTCTAGTTTATCTTTTCCTAGGCTCCACATAGAGAGAGAAAGGAAACACCTTCACAGTCGGCCAGAGCATCTGGGTCAACCCTAGTGATTGGTGGCATGACAGTTGAAGCAGCCTGCTCACCTCACATATAAAGAATTTCAGGTAAATGAATCTAACAAACTTGCGGTACCTTTGATGGACTAAAGAGAAAGAGGAACCAGCAATGGTTCCTGGTCTTAAGTAGCTTGCAGCCTTGTAGGGCCAGCTTTAAACGTTCTTTGCCCACTTCTGCTTGAAATATATATATATATATATATACACACACACACACACACACACACACACACACACACACACACACACACACACACACATATGTAGTGTGTTTGTGTGGGTGTGAGATTGAATCAGAGAAAGCATCAAAGTAAACTTTAGCTTGGCCTGTGTCTGAGCATTGTGAGATTCAATTACTGGGTCTCTGTCTAAATAAAGTTTTATTGGATTTCTTTTCTTAGACTTACGTATAACAAGACTGAACTATACCTGAGCCCAGTCTATAAATTTTATTAGATGGGATTGGATCCTATTGGATGCAGCCTTATCAGGTAGAAGCTTGCTGTTTGGTTGTCTATTTAGAGAAATAGCAGTAATTTCCTCTGAGGATGGTAAAGTACTAAGAAAGGGAACTACATCTCTCCTCCCTTCCTTTAATGCTGTAGGTCTGTATGGTTGGATCTCGTGGCTTTTGTTTATTTGTTTGTCGGTTTTATCTAATCTGGCATAGAACATGGAGCTATTGGTGCTGCTCCAGGTTTCCGGGCTTCTCCTGCTCCGGGCTCAGGTGATCATGGTGTGTGACCCCCTGCTGTTCCTCAGGCCTATCAGCCACATGGCCACCGTAGTACCTTCTCACAAGCCTGACACCTGGTCTGGAGACAGAGGGTTTAAAATTAAGCATGCTTTCCATCCTGGAATTTTGAACTAACCTTTAGAACTCAAATGAGGGGTTGGCTATGACAGCGAAAGAATTAATCTGGAGAGTTGGATGCTCCAAAAAAAAAAAAAAAAAAGACTTAAAGGCCCTGTCCATTAAATAAATTGGACCTGAAATGGAGATGATTATGTGTATTTTGGATTTAAAAGAGTTTTGTAAAGAAATTTCTTTTCCCCGAGTTTTTGGTTTAATTGCCTGGCAGGGTGGGAAATCCCAGCACAACAGCGTGGAACTGGGGCATGAAAAGCAGCAAGTGAGACGGATTTATGAGGCCCATAAATAAAAATGAAACTCAGTTCATTGTCCAAATTAAGTGGAAAGGCACAATCTATCCCTAGTCTGATAAATAGAAGAATGGGACACACATAGGAGAAGTTCTTTCCATTTTAATAAGGCCAGATAAAGGTAACATAACTGAGGAATTTCAGAAAAAGAGACACTTCCTTTTGCCAGACTTGACCAAGGAGGCATGTTACCCAACTCTGAGCTATGGGGGGGAATTGCACACTTTTCCAAAAAGAAGTACAGTTGACTGCATGTTTAAACAGTGCCCTAAACGAGTATTTTCCTATAAAAGCAACGGCAGTGAAAGGAATGAGAAAAAAGTAAAGGCCAAAGTGGCAGCCCTGGTAGGAGATTTTCATACTTCTGGAATTTGAGGGGTTGCCAGCCTTTTACTATTCTCTCCTGAGAAGCACACAGGTACTTAACTGTTCTTCAAAGCCTGTTTATTCCTGTACAAATGGATCAGATAAGATGGAGGTGCGTGTCAACAGTGAACAGCTATGTATTTTTTAAAAAACGTATGATGGAGAGTGCCTACAACTTGAATGGCAGGATATTTGTGCTCTGTGGCTCGTCAGTGAGCTGTGGGCCACAGTATGCTTCCTACTCCACACTGATTACCAGCCACTCCTTCTCTCCTGTGTCAATTCAGCCTGTTCTCTTTCCAACTAAATTCCTGGTTTTTTTAGGTTTTTCTTTGTAGCTTTTTGCTGGTCCATTATCAGCCTCTTCCTGGGCCTGGTTGTGACGAGGGAAGGTATACCAGTTGGTTGGTACAAATTAAGAACGCAGTCACTAGTCATGAAGCAGGAGGGAAGCCAGTGGGCTTATAAGGGAATCAAACCCAGGCATGAACTTACCAACTTTAACATGGAACTAAAAACTCACTCATCATTCATTTAATAAAAATTTTGAACACTTGTCTTATACTACTCATCCTGCTAGGCATTTACATGATTCAAAGATAAATTAGGGGCTTCCCTGGTGGCACAGTGGTTAAGAATCTGCCTGCCAATGCAGGGGACACGGGTTCGAGCCCTGGTCCAGGAAGATCCCATATGCCGCAGGGCACCTAATCCCATGCGCCACCACTACTGAGCCTGCACTGTAGAGCCCAAGTGTCACAAATACTGAGCCCATGTGCTACAACTACTGAAGCCCCCGCGCCTAGAGCCCATGCTCTGCAACAAGAGAAGCCACCAGGATGAGAAGCCCACGCACCACACGAAGAGTAGCCCCCGCTTGCCACAACTAGAGAAAGCCTGCACACAGCAACCGAAGACGCAGTGCAGCCAAAAAAAAAAAAAAAAAAAAGGATAAATTAGACCTGGCTCCCACCCTCAGTAATCCCATAGCAACGGGCAGAGTCCTCATTTCCTCCCTCAGTGTTCATCAGCACCCCTAGGCCACTCCAAGAAATGTTCAATCTAGGTAAAAATGGCATGTCTGCTTTGCAAATGTGGCTTCCAGACAAGTTCTCTAAGCCCCTTCCAACTGGATTGCTCCCTAAACCTGTCTTATAAATAGAAATTCTGAAGCTACCACAGCCTCCCGGGGATGCACTGAAAATATACTCTGGCAACTAAAAGGCCACATAATCAAACCATCTCTTCATCCATCTCTTTATTCATACATAATTCAAGACTCAAGAAGACTGGTAGATTCCCTCCCACTTCTTTGTGCGAACTTGTGGAAGCATCCTGTCACCTTTTTGCACACTGGGGAGAAACCACCCCTCTCTGGGAGATGATGAAGTCTCTTCCACTGCCTCTCACCCTTTAGCTTCAAGAATCGACTCTACAGCAACTTAGCTAACTTGATTGAAAACATGTCCAATGCAAACTCCTGGAATTGATCTTTCTTGTTTGGTGTTCTATCCTTGGATCATTAAAGACTGCGGCTGTGAGGAGCTTCTCGCATGGTGAGAATTTGACTAATTAAATTACCACAAAGGGAGGAACTTTACTGTTAGATAAAGCAAAATATGTACCAGTGAGACAGGGGAGGAATCTTCACTGAAAACTGGAGTCCAGAGAGACCAAGTTGGCACATTTGCACTGTATAAGGCAGAGGCACTGCATGCAAAGGATTAGAGTGTTTTGACCACAAGGAAGAGGTTCCCTGTTGTGCAGAGGGGAAATTCCATTGAGCAGAACCCTCCCACAGCATTCTGCTTTCCTGTTCCAATTTTGAGTTCACCAAGGGGCCTTCTGATTAATAACTCAGCTTCCTTTCCTAATAAACACATCGATATTGGGAGGGGGGTCACCTGGAGAGGAAGCATGAGAATTCCATGCTCTAAAAAGGGAATTTCTGAACTCTTCCGTTAAAGGTTAGTAAATTAATATACTGATTTATTGGCTAATTGTATGTGAATTTGGTAAGAATAAGGTCATCAGTAAGAAAATCTGATTTGTGAGGTTGAGACTCAATCTCTGGAACGTGTTGCCTCGAGGTGCTTGAGGACCCCTTTCCTGTGACCACCCCCATGACGTCTTCCTAGGTGCTGCCCCAAACTCCAGCATACTCCCCATTACTTTCCGCTTAAGGATGAGACCATCCATCAGACTGTGTGCTAGTTAGGTTGTGGGTTTTAAAGATTTTATGTCCTTCTCTTCCTTACCACCTTATGATAGACAATATTTTCTAAAAGGAAATGGGATAGAGGGAGTAGTGTTACGCTCATTAACATAATTATTAAGAAACAAGGGAAGAACTGCAGGCCCTCTTGAATCACGATTGGGTAATTGTTCTGATTTGCTGATGTAGACTTGGCCAGTGAGTACTCCTTACACAGTGCTCCCTACAAAAGGGGGAAAAAGAAAGCGAAACTCACCATTAAAATCAGGCCAACCTCCTCTTTGAATAACTCTGACACGGATGAGGGAAAAACCCAGAAGGAAAAAATTTGAAAAGTTTACTTCAGGTTGAGAATTTCTAATTCTACCACTTTTGTGTGTGTGTTGTTGTTTGATAGACATGACAGCATCTCCTCATTATTATGGAAAATATAGGGTTGGTGGTAATTACTATCTGAATATGAATGGGAGCAGAAGTGGGCATAGCCTGCACTGGCCTTTCTTTGACAAGGTATAACTTTCTTCTGAATTTCTGTGTTAATTAATGCTTATTTAAAAACCACTTTAATTGGTAGTAAACACCTCAACTTTTTGTACTCATTAAAATGCGGCCATTGATGTGTGATGGATTTTTTTTAAAGCTTAATTAACTTTCCTTCTGTATATATAACCTATAATAATGACAAACATATTGGGAAAAAATTACCCCTGCTTTTTCCCCCTCTCTCCCTACCCCCATTATAAAGACAGTTTTAGATGTGGATGCCTCACTTTGTTAGGATCAGATGCCATTAATTTGGCATTTTGGAGAAGAGTAGGTGGCAGGAAATCAAAGCTTTCGTTGGTCATTTCTAAACCAAATATTCATGTTTCTGCTGGAGAAATAGGCTACTTTTTTTAACATCTTTATTGGAGTGTAATTGCTTTACAATGGTGTGTTAGTTTCTGCTTTATAACAAAGTGAATCAGCTATACATATACACATATCCCCATATCTCTCCTCCCTCTTGCATCTCCCTCCCACCCTATTTTTTAAGTAAAGAAAAGGTTTAGAGAAACCAATATTCCAGGTGACTCAAGACTTACCTTGAGTAACTATGTGGAAAACATCATATTCTTAAGATGTTCTTGGAGATCTTTTCTTGGAGTGGTTATAACTGTGTAGGAACTGAGTAGTGCATCCCTTCCCTTTTTCATTAGGAGATATAATTACTGTGAAGATGATGTAACTACCTTAGAGAAAATTTGGAAAATAGGAAACAAGTCTTAATAGTCTCACTACCCTAACACAACAATAGTTTTCAGTTGTTCATTATCCCCTTGCATTCTTTGTTCAGAATGGACACAAAGTTGTCAAACAGTAAAACCATAGTCAGCAGGTATAGATCAGTAAGATGGGAAGAATTAGAGGAATGAAGTGGAATCAATCTTGATTTGGGTTTTATCAAGAATGGGGGAACAACAGCTGCAGGAGTCATGTCATATAAGGGCCACAGCAGGAAATTTTTAGTCACTTGGAGTCTCTTAGAGTTCCCCTTCTTGGTCAACAGGGAGACCAGTTCTTATCATCTGATCAGATTCTGACTTGTTCACTCCCTCAAATTACCTAACTCCTGTCAACTGCAGTCTCAGTCCCATTGGTGAGGACTGCTATCGAGTTTCTTGTGACTTTTGTTTTGCCTTTGTAGTTGAATTTCAATCCTTTTTTTTTTTTTTTTTTTTTTTTTTTTTTTGAGCAAGTGGCTGACTAGAAGCATCTAAGATTCTGAAGAGAACACAGTGAATGATTGTGGAGACAACATGGATTAAAAGAGTTGTCAAAAGGCCTTGGATAATACTTATTAGTCCAGATCCTGCCCCATCCTCAGATCAGCCAGAAGAACACTTACATTCCCAGACCAAGGAGAAGGGAGGTTTGATATCAGTAAATTTCCCCAATACTTCATGCATCCTCTTGATTTACCAAGGTTTAACCTCTGGCATCCAGAATACTGTAACATTAGGGGAAGTAATTTTAAGAATCTCCTTTTAACAAAGTTTTAAACAAACAGAAAAGGGAATAGGTAGTTATAGAAAGAATGAGGAAAGAAAGAGACAAACAAGGGTATGGCATTCAGTGCCTCCCTGTGTTCTAGATCTTGATCAGGAGGTCATGGGTCAAAGCTGTTCGTGTCTAGCCGTCTGCTGCCTGATCTGGGATTCTTGGGAAAAGTGTCTCCTTTGTGATGCCATTTGCTTCAGAAGAATCTTGAGGGAGTTTCAGTTTTAGATTTCCTGTCAGTATGGAAGCCCAGGATGTGGGTGTATGATATCTTGGGAATCATGAATCCAGTGGGGGTAATTCCTTGGAATTTCACTGCAGTATTTGTATTTAATGGTACCTGATAAGGTTACTTCCAAGAGGTACACCTCAGGTTTAAGAACACCAACACAGAAGGTAGATAAGGCAGTTGCGATATCTTTACAGGGAGATCAGAGTAGTCCTGGAAGTTGAGATACTGAATAGTCTGAGATCAGAATAGCGTTATTTTATAAAATTGGATTTTTGGCCACTCAATTTTGACATGAAAGATTTCAGGGAGAGCTGCTAAGAGAGGCAAGAATTAGGCAACTCTTTTTCCCTCTTTGAAAGCTTTTAGGATCTTTTCTCAGTTCCTCCTGAATTTCCCAGTCATGTGGCTTTTTCTCAGTTTCCCAATGATGAGCCCTCAGTAGACCTTTCAGTCTGGAAACTCAGGTCCTTTAGCCTAGAGACTATTTATTGTATATTTCTTCTGTTTTCTGTTCTTTCAAGAATTCCTATTAGCTAGGTTTGGGCTTTTTTGCATGATCAAACCTTTTTTTCTTTTCTATTTTCTTTTTATTCTGTTTTTGGACATTTCTTCAGCTTAATCTCAGTTTTTCAATTGAGTTTTCCTTCAGCAGTGATCTTTTTAGTTTTCAAGATTTATATATATTTATCTCTGTAAGGAGAGAGGAATTGTAGTTTTAGTTTTTTTGTTTTTCCTATTTCTAGCATGATTCCCTCTGTTCTGGTTATCTAGTGCTATGTCACAACCCCCCCCCCCCAATATTAGTGGCTTATAATGACATTTATTTTGCTCATGAACCTTCAACTGAGCAGAACTCAGCAGGTGCAGCTCATCTTTGGTCCATTCAGCATCACCTAGGCTGGAAGTGTCTGAAGGCTCGCTCACTTGCATGTCTGGTGTCTGGGTCGGGAAGATTCAAACACCTGGGGCATCTCTCTCTAGCAACATATGTTCCTTCCAGGATGGCAGCTTCAAGGACAGTAGACTTTTATGTGATGATTCAGGGCTTCTAGGGTGCATGTCCCGAGAGCATGAGAGTTGGGTGGAAGCCGGATCCTTTTTATTACCTAGCCTCAGAAGTCACGTAGAGTCATTCCTCTTTACTCTGTTGCAGTGCTTTCTAGCTGAGATATAATTGTGAGCCACAGGTGTAATCCTAACCTTTCTAGTACCCACATTAAAAAAGTAAAAAGATATTTTGGTTGTGTATTAAAATATAATCATGTGTTTAAAAAAAAGTAAAAAGAAATAGGTGAAATTAATTTTACTAATATTGTATTTAATATACTCAAAATATCATTGTAATATGTAATCAATATAAAACTATTAATGAGATATTTTATTCTTTTTTTTCAAACTGTCTTCAAAATCCAGTTTAGATTTTATACTTACAGCACATCTCAATTCAAATGCTAAATTTTTTTCAGGTGCAAAATTTTCAATAGTTAATGGGAAATACAGTCTTATACAGACAATCAAGTTACTGGCAAAATATTTTATACTACTTCAATTTTTTAATTTAAACGATTTAGAATTGAATAAAATGATTATTCTAGTTCTTCAGTTGCAATAGCCACAATTCAAATGCTCGATAGTCACATGGGCGTGCTGGCCACCAGCTCCCGTATTGAACAGTGTGACTCTGTTAGCTGGAGTGCCACCCAGATTCAAGGGAAGAGAACATAAACTCCACCTCTCAATGGAAGAAGGAGCAAAGTATTAAGGAAAATGTGGGAACGGAAATATTGCGGCCATCTGCTCCAAGTTTCCCTTGATTTATTTTCTGTTTTTGTGGTGAAGACTTTCCTGTAACACCTGTTTACTAAAACTGAAACTCTTAGAGGTTGGTGCAAGCTCTGTGTGTTGGGCAAGGCTTATCTGTCGGTAGACTTCACTGAAGGGTGACTGATGGGGGCAGGTCATCCTACTGGGGATGCATCACAGGTCAGCATCTTTGGTCATCTCTCTTAGGTCAGATTCTTCAGAGAAGAATCAGTGTCCTTAGGGTATATAAGCCTGGCTGTCAGCGGTGGAGGCAGCGGAGGCGGCAGGGATGGTGTCAATGTTTACCTAATGCTATTGTTTCAGTAAAGCATCTCACCTCATCCCTCTGTAGTGAGTGGTGTCTTCACCAGAGCCGCTCTGATCTAATTATACGAAGAATAAATCTCCCAGGGCTCGCTGGGTTGTGGAAGAGTGGTTTCCAGGCTGCCACAGGTAGGGCTAGAGAGCAGCCAATCCTCCCCTTCCAGCTCCACCCTCACCCTGCCTCCTGAGGAAGGTCCCAGAGCCTCTCTGGGCCTCTACTGTGAAGCAACCCCATTTCAGGGCGTCCTCTCTATGGTTCTTAGATTTCATAGTTTTCCACTCTGCTGAGCCAGTTATCACTCATGCATCCACCTTCCGTTCCCCAAATATTTGGAAACATCTGTTGTATGCTGTCTTCTCCTCTCCTGTTTTCTTTGTCCTTTGTATATTCCTTTGCTTATTATTTTATCAGGGTTTTAGTAGGAAGCAGAGATAGCTTTAAGGTAGCAAAGCTCCGATGTCCTGCTAATATGACAGTGCCACCAGAAAGAATGTCAGGCCCTTTGGTGCCTTAGAACTTCTAGCTGTTGAGTTCAACAGTTGTGCTGCTCTTAAAATTAAAATTTAGCCTATAATTTCATTATACATTACAGTCCATATAATGGCCAACCAGGAAATACTTACTGGGCAGCTAGTAGATGCCAGGCATTGTCATGGCCCTGGGTATGCAGTGGCAAACAGGTCAGATAAGGCATGTAGTTCAGTGCTTCTCAAACTTCTGTGTATGCACATCACCTGGGGATTTGTTAAAAATGCCAATTCTGTTTCAGTAGTTCTGGCGTAGGGCCTGAGATTCACCCAGTAGATAAGCCTGTCCTCCCACACAGAGCTTCCAATCAACTTCTGAGCCCTTTACTCTCAACGTGAATGGACATCAGAAAAAAGTCTCTAACATGAAAGATGTTTAATTTCATTATAAACCTTGCTTAGGAATAACATGCTTTGCCCATCTATGCTCTTACCATGTTTCTGCTTGGCCAGAAGTTGGCTAATGGCTATTTATAGGTTGCTACATCTGTTATGTTCATAGGTTCCTAGGATTGGAAAGGACCTAAGAAGTGATCTAAAGACCCATTTGTAATACTTATATTCCTGTTGTGGTTTCCTTATGGATTAAGCCTCAGATCCTGAGGTTACTGGATCATATCTTCATAGTGAGGGCCCAACAGTAGGGTTGAGGTTTGGTGGAAGATTAACATGCCAATTGCTCTCACTGTGGCCCATCCACACGTGGGCACAGGTTTGACCATAGGCACCTCCTATCTGTCCCAGTGGCTTCAGTGTCCCTCCAGACACCTGTTACTAAGATCCAGGCTGGGAGAAACTCACGGGTAGAACTCATGTAATATGCTCTCCTACTGCTTGGCACACTCTAGGTATTCAATATTAGTAGCTTATTTTTTTGTATATGTTTTGCCCACTGGACTTTTTCTCCCTCCCACTAGACCTTTGGTACTTAAAATATTGTCCAAGCGCTAGAAGTATCGACCTCACCTGGAAGCTTGTTGGACTCTCAGGCCCTACCCCAGATCTGTTGGGACAGAATCTGTACTTTTAACGAGACCCCCTGGTGATGTGCATGCACACTTAGAAAGTTTGAGAAGCACTAGATTATATGCCTTTTCTGCCTTGTTTACCTCAAATGTTGGGCAGTGCCCTGCCAGTACTTGGCCTGTGCTGGCTGCCCGGTAAGAACTAGCTGATTGGCTGGTCCTCAGCAAGCCAGGCTGCAGCATGAGCAGAGGGCCCTCCGTTTTATGAGCTCCCAGTCAGCTCCAGGATGGGAGGGAGAGGAGAAGATAAAGAGGTCCTTGCTTTGTGCCTGGGAGCTTGAACCTATGTGGAAGCCCCAGGAGCAACTTCTAGTATTCCCTTCACGATTCATCTCAAGATTTTCCAGACCGAAACTGACCTTTGAGATTCCCCCCACCCCTAAAGCAACCCTGGAAACTTGATACCATCCTAGACTCCTTCCAGCTCTGCGGAGTCTTGGGCATTAGAGCAGATTTCATGCCTACTTGGATACCTGCGCCCCGGTCTGTGGTGCAGGGGCAGCCCTAGGACTGCGGTGTGGGGGTTGGGTAGGGCTCTTTTCCAAACAGGGCTGTGTTTCTCCTGACAAAGTCCAGTGTAGGATGTGCCAGGGGCCTGGAGTATCCAGCACCTTCCTCCCAGCCATGCTGAATTATCTTAAGAATCCCTGGATTTCAAATGAGCTAATAATATAATAGCCTTATATTACCAAAAGATTTTTATAAATAATTTAACAAGGCTCTGAACAGTGTTATAATCGTATTTTATTTAATTAAATAATATATCAACTGAAAAATATGAAAATAAAACACCCTTTCAACAGAGCCATCATATTGCACATTTATGACTGTTGTCTAGGATTGCATTTAGGCGGTATAGAGGGTTGAGCCAAAGCTTTCCTCACCCCAGAACATACCCTGGAATAATAAAATCACTGAAGCCCTGATACAAGTTCAGTTTGTTTAAAATAAAAGTTTTCCTCTGATTTAAAATCGTATATATTCATTAATGAGAACTTGAAAAAATTTTGACACTTTTGAAGAAGAAATAAAGATCACCATAACCCATCACTCAGAAATAGTCACTGGTAACATTTTTAATATATTTCCTTCTAGTCTTTTTATGCATGTCATGTGTTGTTATGTAAAATTGAGATGATTCTGTTTAGAAAATTTTGCATCTTTTTGTTCACCTAACATTATATTGTAAGTTATTTCCACATCCTTTTAGACATTCTTTGAAAACACCATTTTGCTTTACCCATAACATTCTATTTCATGGGTGTCTCCTGTTTTTGTTGCTGTTGGTGTTTGTTTTTTAATGCATTTCTCTTTAGCTGATCACTTAGACTATTTCCCATTTTTGCTGTTACTAATACTGTAAAGCCACAGTCTTCTTTCCTGGAACCTGTCTTTGGGAAACAGCGGAAATCATGCAAAATCTTTATTACTGGATCAAGTTGGGATTTAAGCTTTATGAAACTAGTTGTTTGAAAAGTGCAGAGTCAACCCCAACTTCAATCAGTTGAGTGTTCTGCTTAGCTCATTTTAACTCAGCGGAAGGGAGACTGCGCCCATGGCTGAGCTTGAGGGAGGTGTCGGAACAGAGGGTAGAGGAGTGGAGAAGAGTTAGGAGCGACAGCTGGGGCTTCACTTAGCTGGCATCAGTGTTTCTGGTGTCTTGGGTGAGGACAAATCCCACTAGCCAAACGCATTATCACAAATTTCCTGGTAATGGATTCCTCTGGTCATCTTCCTTTGCCCCTGCCATCTCCTCCTTCCTTCCCCTACCCTCTCTGTCTTCACCTCTTTTCTGCTTTGCTCTTTCATCAACTGTTTTGACCCTGTAACTTTTGAGAACCTGGTTGCCGCTCTTAAATTGCACTGGCCTGAGATCAGGGGACAGGTATTCCATCACAACTGACCTCATCTTTACTGTGTTTGGTAAGCTAGGTAAGGCTATAGTAACCAGTAGCAGCAAAATCTTAGTGCCTTTGCAAAATCAGGTTTATTTCTCACTCAGGTATAGCTGTCATCCAATGGGGTGCGACTCAACAATCCAGTCTGCTTGGATTTTAGGGCACCTTGATCTTAAGGCATGATTTCAGGGTGACCATGGCAGGTGATGAGTGTGCAGAAAATCAAGCATCATCTCTTCAGTGCTTCAACCTGGAAGTGACACACAGTTATAGCCTTTGGGGCAAAACTAAGCACATGACCTCACCTGATTGCCTGGGGTCAGGAAAATGTGATTGTATGTTCAGGAAGGAGAGAGAACTGGAAATATTGTTGAGCATGATGATGTCTACCTGAATTACCAAAAATAGAGATCTTAAAGTATAGTCCAAACACAGTAATTAGAGAAAAACATCATTATTAAATGTGTGCAAGCAACACCGATAAATAGTGACTTATGAGAGCATCCATTATTTAGGCTTTATGTTTAAACTGAATTTGTTGTTTACAAATATGTGAAGCTGTATGCCTCATGGTGAAAACAACAACATCAGATTAACCTGGATGTCATGATGGAGCTCAAAGTAACCCAGGAATCTACCTAAATTTTCTATACAAATCGCATCACTTAAAGGGAGAGTGTTATGATTTAACTTTTTGTATAGGGACCAGAGGCAGGTTTAAATTTGTGTGCCATGGCTATTTGATTGGTAGTAAACTTCCTAGAATTCAATTGCTTTGTTGAGCAGGGCTCTAAGACAGCATCTAGGCTCAGGGAGGAAGAGTGCAGTGATTCATTCGTTCAACAGATATTTGCAAAACACTTACTACAGTAGGCACTCTACCAAGTGCTGATGCTGCAGCTCACATGGAACTATCGATATCATTTAGCGGTATCTGTCACGGGATGCCTGCGTGTGTGCGTGCGTGCATGCATGTGTGTGTGTGTGTGTGTGTGTGTGTGTGTGTGTGTGTGTGTGTGTCTGGTGGTCAGGGAAGTGGAGGCACATTATTGTCTTCATATTTCCATCTCTGAGCTAATGTGACTGTTCAGTTAGTGCCAGATTAATTCAAGCAATAGAGGTAATTGCTAATCGGCTCTCTCTCACATGCACTCCCATAAGAAGGATGTAGGTTTTGAAGTGCTTTCCCCTGATCATCATGAGTCCTGCAGAACTAACTATATGCTTCATCCCTGTGACATGCGTTTTCAAGGAAACTAAAGGTGTTAATGGAGCACCATCTCCTTTTATGTTTCTCTTTCCCTAGTTCATTCCTCTGGCTGCTTTGTAAAACTTTGCTTATTCTTATTAGGTCCCAGAGTCTATTGTCTTACACAGAATTTTCTCTTGTCTTAAAAAGCTGAAACTAGCAAATGGGAATGATATGAATGTCTCTCCTCTGGTTCCTCTAAGTTTTTTGTTTTTTAGTCCACCTAGGATGGAGCAGGAGGAAAGCCACCTTTCCTTGTCAACTGCTTCAGGAGAAGTGGTGTGAAGACCTGCAGGATCTCCAAAGGGGCTCCTCCTTGGCTGGGACTCTGGGATGGGTTCCCCATAGAATCTGCACCATGAAACTCAAGTGAAATGGTAAACAGGACAAGGGGAGTCCTAGCAGGACCTACCTGGTCAATTTACCGGTTTCCCGTCTCCCTTTGTTCTTCTCGTCAGCCTGACTCTCCTGGCTCCCCCAAGCTCTTTCATTCCAGAGAGCACAGGACTTGCTTGGGAACTTCTCATGGTACAGTGGTCAGCAAGTCAAGTACTGTGCCAACCTTGAGTAGTAAAGGGCTGTATAATGACAGTGGGCTCTTACCAAGAATTAAAAACAAAAATGAATTTATTTCCAAAGAAAAATAGGAAATGTGCTTTTACATTTTTCTTCATCCTTATTATCTCTGTCTATATGATAAATATAAGTCTAGGGACCGATTTTCCAAAATATTTTCTCTATTGGGACCCACAGAATATTTCGTACTCATAATTATACACACACACACACACACACACACACACACACGCAGATTTGGAACTAGATGTTAAAACGCCATGCCTATCTGCTAAAAGACATCTCAGACCCATTATGGGAAACTTTTTAAAGCTGTTTATTGGGGTAAGGATCCTTTTGTTCTCTGAGTGTTCATTATCTGAGTCCCCAGTTGCATACGGAGGAAAAGCCATTCTAACAAGGAAATTCTCAGTAATAATGTGACCACTTACGAAATCAGCCTCCACTCAGACAACCCTCCCTGTTTAACACCGGAGTTTTAACCCTGCCCATTGGGTCAATATCTTTAACATTTTCGGCTCTCAGTACGTCTCAGCTAATTTCAGGGTATTGGAAACGTTTGACAACCCTAATGCAAATAAAATATAAATAGATTGCAAAGTAAATGCGCAAATCTTGCAGAAGATCCAAGTTTTCATAAAGTTGTTGGTAACAATCCGGAGCGAAGCCTTCAACAGCTGGAGATCTGCCAGAGCTGGATTAATTAAAAATGGAAGAAGAGGCAATTGAAAGGGATGATGACAATATGGGTGTTTGAAAGAGAATTATTTGAACCGTAAGAACACAGATGTAATACCTGAGTATTTAAAAAATGATCTGGGGACTTCCCTGGTGGAGCAGTGGTTAAGAGTCCGCCTGCGAATGCAGGGGACACGGGTTTGATCCCTGTCCGGGAAGATCCACGTGCCTCAGAGCAACTAAGCCCGCGTCCCACCACCACTGAAGCCCGTGCGCCTAGAGCCCGTGCTCCACAACAAGAGAAGCCGCCGCAATGAGAAGCCCGCGCACCACAAAGAAGAGTAGCCCCCGCTCGCCACAACTAGAGAAAGCCCGCGCGCAGCAACGAAGACCCAACACAGCCAAAAATAAGTAAATAAATAAATTAATTTAAAAAAATGATCTGCTTTATGCTCTTACTTCATGCCAAAAATGAAGTGAAAAATGTCAGAGTCCACAAGAAGTTTAGAAAATTTTAGTCCAACCGTCTCACTTTTGACGTGAAGACCCAGAGAGGTTGTACAAGGTCACACTGTTGGTTGTGGAGCACGACTGGACCGCAGGTCTGCCGACTTCGCCGGTTCTTCTAGTCACTCCAGCCAGTCGTGTTTGGTTCCTTCTCATCCCCTTCCTCCCACCCACGAGCAGTTCCTGTTGGCTTCTTGTTCAAAACACACCTGGAATCTGACCCCTTCTCTCCCCGCGAGTCTCTCCCCTGGATTGCTGCTGTGGCTTTCTCACTGCCCTCCCACTGCCATCCTTGTTCCTGGGATGTCTACTCTCCACACAGCAACCATTGTGATCCTTTTAATAAAACAGCTCAGACCTTATCCCTCCTCAGGCCAAACCTTCCAGCGGCTTCTAATCTCCCTCAGAACAAAATCCCATGTCCTCCCTGAGGTTATAAAGCCCAACCACGTATTGCTCTCTGATGTCATCTATCTTACTCTCCTCCTCCTGGACCGTGCTCCACTCCCCCGGCCTCTTTGGTCTTCTCAAGGCGTTTGCACTTCTCTCCCTCTGCCCAGAAGGCTGTTCCCCCAGATATCTCACTTTCTTTCAGTGCTTTTTGCATGTCCTGAGCACCCATTTTAAAAGAGCACTTCACCTTGTCATCCTCTCTTTTTTTTTTTTTTTTTTTGCCCGCGCCGAACAGCTCGCGGGATGTTAGTCACCCGACTAGGGATCAAACCTGCGCCCTTGGCAGTGAAAGCACAGAGTCCTAACCACTGGACCACCAGGGAATTCCCACCTTGTTACCCTTTCCTACTAAATTATTCTTCATTCGAAAAATGATCAAACCCTGACATATAGATATGTTTATTATCCGCCTTCCCATATCGGAATATAAGTTCTGTATTCATTGTATGTTTTTTTAAAGGTGTTTTGATTCTTATTTATTTTTTGCCTTGTTGTGCAGCATGCGGGATCTTACTTCCCCTACCAGGGATCGAACCTGTGCCCCCTAGCATTGGGAGCACGGAGTCTTAGCCACTGGACTGCCAGGGAAGTCCCTCATTGTGTGCTTTTAATCTATGCACCAGGCACCTGTGTCTTCTTTGTTTGTAGGTACTGTTAGAACAGTAACGCTGCTAGGAGATGCTAAATAAGTAATTCTTGAATAAACAAAGAAATAAATAACATGAACGGTGAAATAAGTTATATTATCTATGTTGGGGTTACATATAAGACAATTGTTTTAAAAGTTTGCCAGTTTCTTCCCCCAGCAGCATTTCATCTTGTGGTGCATTTATCTGTCCCCCGCGGTCACCCCCTCCACCCCATGCTCTTTGCCAGTGTGAAGCCTCACCCCCTGGGAACCAGAAGACCATTTGGGTCTCTGCTTCTCAGTCTTTTGGTGAAGAGATGGGGGCAAAGTGACTCAGAGCTTCAAGATCACAGACTAGCAAGGGCGCTTGGGGTCCTGCTCACCCAGAGCCATTGGGGCTGGGACGAAATTACACACATAGATGAAGAACTTTTTTTAAAATTGAAGTAGAGTTAATTTACAATGTTGCGTTAGTTTCAAGTGTACAGCAAAGGGATTCAGTTATACATATATTATATATACATATTCTTTTTCAGATTCTTTTCCATTATAGGTTATTACAAGATATTGAGTATAGTTCCCAGTGCTATTTGGTAGGTCCTTGTTTATCTGTTTTATATATTGTAGTGTGTATGTGTTAATCCCAAACTAGGACTTAAAAATTTTTTTTTTAATTTAGAATTTCGGCAGCTCTTTAGGTCAGAGATTACCTATGCAGTTTCTTGTCATTTGGCCCTCCTTGTTCTCCTTTATTTTGGCCACAAAAAAGAAGGGAAATTTCCCCTAAGTTGTCAAACTTGTAGTGAGAAAAGAGGTTGAAATTCCTACTCGAAATCAGCTTCCTTGGATTTTTTCTTTTCTTTCTTTTTTTTTTTTTTTTTTTTTTGGGCATGGGATTGGTGGTGGAGAGTTGGGCAGAAGAGGGAAGCTTTTGTGTTAAGATGCATGTACTGTTTGGGGACATTCGTTTTGAAAGTTTGGGAAACATTTAAGGACTGATTTTTTTTTTTTTAAATTATCAATTAGCATGGGATAAGGGAAATTTAGGGGATATGTGAGGTGAGGAGGTGGGGAACTCAGCTCAGAGTAAGAGCGGTTATTACAGCTGAAGGAAGTTAGGCCAAGTGTCAGGAAGAAGTGTGTGATGCACCGAGACAGCTGGGGCGGCATCACCCCAGAGCACACGAGGAGCTGGGTCGCTCTCCTCTCGGGGCCATGGGTGTCTGGGAGAATGACTCGAGGTGACCATTTGGCTTGTATAACCCTGGATCCTGAGTCATTCTATGAAATTTCAGGGTCAACTCATTTTGGGGGCAATTGATCTGACAAATTGGCACCTGGAAGCCCTTCAGCATAGGAAGATTCTGTGGTATTTCCAGTCCCTTCCTCCACCACAGAATCAGCTTGGCAGAGTTTGGAGCGTGGTGCTAAAACTCCATCTCCTTCCCTTGGCTTTGCCCAGTAAACACTTGCCGGTAACACTGCAGTGTGGAGTTTCCCTGCGCTACAGAACGAAAGCGAGCCCGGCCCTCTCCTCAAACCTCCGTCCTGATGGAAGGACGAGTGAGCCTACCAACCACCATCTCGAGCAGCTTCCCCAGCCCCACAATGTGAGGACAAGGTAATGAAGTCCAATTTTGCACACTTCAGATCCATTAGTAGCAATTACCTTTCTCGAGGTGTTTTGAGTTAGTTTTAACATAGCATTCTTACAGTTGGTGGATAATGACAGTAATAATGTACACAACATTTTCAAGTCACTGTTTTTAGCTACAATAACACCATTAGTAGGTCTATTTAACAGATGCATTTCATGCTAAAAGTTAAGGTTCTTGTGATTTCTTTCCCTTCCCCCATGCAAACCTTCGCTGCTATTTCATTCAATGGAGATTTTTTTACTCCAAATTTTCAGAGATATTTTTCTTATTCTGGGTTTTCCTATTGAAACGAGGTGGTTGTGTTAACTGGTTTGATCTAGAATTATTAATTGTTTTTATAATAAGCTGTTCTTATTTAGCTGTTCTTTTCATGATATGCAAGCTGACCCAGAAATCGAAAACTCACAAAAATGGGAATTGCATGCATTTTCTAAAACTCATTTGGGAAAATCTATGAGCGATTACTAGGCTTTACATGGTGCCTTCAGGGCAGAGAGATGACCACTGAGCTGTCCAGGGGAGAAATCTCTCAGAAGCGGGGTTCAATTTATTCTAGTGACTCCATCAAGGGGTGTGTGTGTCTTTGCGTGCATGTGTGTGTGTGTGTGTGTGTGTGTGTGTGTGTGTGTGTGTGTGTGTATGTTAGCTCCTCTGATAATGCAGATCCCACCTCTCCCACCTTCTCCTGGAAGCTATCTTTAATCACCCCAGCCAGCAGAGAGCTCTTTTCTTCTCAAACCTTACATCTTTGTTATCTATAATCCTTTTTTAAAAAAATTTATTTTATTGAAGTATAGTTGATTTACAATGTTCTGTTAATTTCTGCTGTACAGAAAAGTGATTGTTATATATATTCTTTTTCATATTCTTTTCCACTATGGTTTATTACAGGATATTGAATATAGACAAAGCTGTATCTGTAATCCTTTTTGGACACCCGTCTACACCACCTCCTTCCATCCTCCCCTCTTGTTGTTATTTAGTCTCCATTTTGTAACTGGCAATCATGTGTCTCATCCTCCCGTATTAGATTCCTAGGCTGCCATAACAAAGTAACACTAACCAAGTGGCTTAAAACAACAGACATTTATTCTGGAGGCTAGAAATCTGAAACTAAGGAGTTGGCAGAGCCATGATCTCTCTGAAGCCTCTAGAAGAGGATCCTTTCGTGCCTCTTCCAGGCTTCCTAGATTTTTGGTGGCATAATTCCAGGCTCTGCCTCCGTCTTCATGTGTCTTCTCCTTGTGTATCTCTCTTTTTACATGACCTTCTTTTTTTTATAAGGACATTAGTCATATTGAATTAGGGGCGCACCCTAACGACCTCTTCTTAACTTGATTACATTTGTAAAGACCCTGTTTCCAAATAATGTCACATTTGCAGATAACAGGGGTTTGGATTTCAACATATCTTTTTAGGCAAGATGATTCAACTCATAACACCCCTCAAGTAAATTGTAACCTTCTCAAAGCCTAGTGTATTTGATGTACTCCCTGAAACAGTGTTTCCTAAAACCTTGGCTATGGAACAGGAAACCTTAGGTTCTTGGTTAAAGCGTGTCCTATCGTCAAACACATTAGAGGTACATGATATCAGGAGTCCCTGACCTGGGGACTTAAGATGCCTCTTAGCCTATTAGAGCTGCGAAATCTTGCTACAAAGACGCTTGCTTAAGTAAAACTTATTTTCACTAGCTTTTTTGACCACAGGGACTTCCTTTTCTCTCCAAGTTTCCTTCATTAACAGCAATGGAAACTATCAATACTGTGGGGGAATATAGGCCCATTGACTGTTGTTTCTGTCACATGAATTGCCCCAAATGATGTAAGCAGAGTATTATGGCATTCAGTTGAGTAATTTTTTTTTTTTTTTTTTTGTATAACATGAAACGGGCACTGAAGAATGGGAGCCATTTTAAAAGACTAAATTCTGAGTGATACTCAAATTCGGTCAAGAGTTGGACAGAATGTCTGCAAGTCCCCCCTGCCCCCAGGCTCAGTCCACTCACCTGACCTCTGTATGGTGTGTTTCTGCATTTGAAATGGGGACAAGAGTAGACCTTAAAAATGTACAGTGCATAATTACTATTTGAGCCCAGTAATTCAACCAGGAAAATCAATGAAGTCAGTGAGCCCTTATGCTATTCTGTGCTTTCATTCACAGTGATTTTAAATGATGTGATGGAATGGTGAGCTGCCTGGGGAAAACTTTATTCTCTGCTTATATTTAAAGGAACATAATGATGATAATTTCCCAACAACAATAAAAAATCATCTTTTTGACCCTTACAACACCATGTGAGTTCATTATGCATCTTTCTGGGAAAAGTTTGATCAGGTGGACTTTTCAGCAAACTTGTGATAGTTGTTTCTTTTCCCTCTCTTCCCATTGGTGTGCTTTGGGGAGTACAAATCCATTTCGGTACTAGCCTGAGGAATATCTAGGAAGGTCAGTCTCCTGGCGGAAATGTCATGCATTATATTACAGAGCCAAACAAAAATGATTTTGGAATCATGGGTGTGTCATGGATTACAATGAAGCTGGTATATTTATCACAACTAAATACATGAGAGTGCTCTTTCATAAAAAGCATTGTCAGTTTTTTAAAATATACAACTTGGAATTGATTGCAAGTTCCCTTTAAATAGTAAATACTCCTGGTGTATTTCAGTTAAGATTTATTTTACAGATATCTGATCTCCATACCACTTTTTGGATTGTTACAGATTTGTAGAGCGTTTAAGAGCATGGGCTTTGAAGTCAGACGGACTTGTGTTCAAATCTTAACCGACTTCACCCCTTACTACCGCTGTGAGCTTGTGCAGATGAGCTTCAGTTTTCTTATCTGTAAAATGGAAATAACGACACCTACCTCAGACAGTTATGGTAGGGACTAAGTTAGATGATGTACTTAATTTGTAAAGAGTTTAGCTTAATGCCCAGTGTATACACATATGACATAGAGCTTAGCTCATTGCTCAGTAAATGTAGCTGCTATTATTATCTGCTACCTTATAATCATTTACAATTTTCATCATTTAAGAAATACTTACTGAGTGTCTGTTATGTGCCAGGCACTATTGAAATTGCTGGGGATATAACAGAGAACAAATAATTTCTTGCCCGCTTGTCTTTCTTCTCTTTTCCTAGTTCTAGGCTTCAGCGACCAGCTATGCATCCTCCTTTTGTACAAAGATGCCCATTTTCCAGGGGGATAAATATCATTGATATTAAGGGCAATGTCTTAGCTCAGGCTGCCATAACAAAATACCACGGATTAGGTGGCTTTAGTGAAAATAAATTTTTATTTCTCACAGTTTTGGAGGCTGGCAGTCTAAGATCAAGGTGCTGGTGAGGTAGGTTTCATTCTGAGTCCTCTTCTCTTAGCTTGTAGACAGCCTCCTTCTTGCCAAGTCCTCACATGGTGGGGAGATACATAGATCAGTTTTTTCTTATAAGGACATGAATCCTATCAGATCAGGGTCCCACCCTTAGGATCTCATTTAACCTTAATAGCCTCCAAGACAGCTCTATCTCCAAATACAGTCACATTGGGGTTGGGGCTTCAAAATCTGAATTTTGGGGGAACACAAACATTCAGTCCATGACAGGGAGGAAGTGACATATTAAGAGTTCAGGGTTTTGTTTTTGTTTTTTTACCAGAATGGAGACTATGCTCATTTAGCTAAAGTAAAATGTCACCTCTCTCTTAGAAGAAACCCAGCGGTTGCTGTCATTTTTCATAACGAGGTATAACCTAGCAGAGTTACCCTAGATGTTGTGGTAACATCTACCAGAGGACCAGGACCGCATCCCAAGGGCCTCCATGGAGATGATTTTACCAGGTTGCGCTTTAACATGAGATGCTTTAGGAGGAGTCCGTCACCTGCAGGTTCTCAGCAAGGCCGCCCTAGGCATGTTATGTTCTGTACAAGGCCTCCCGCCTAAGGGGGCGAACGAGGGCTGAAATCCAGCCAGGCACCTCTTGCCGAGCCATGTGCCCTCCTGGTCACGCTGGCCTGGAGAAGTGTGTCCTTTTTTCATTCACACGGAAGTGCCTGTGGGCTGACAGCAGCCTCCTTACTGCATGGTTGTGATTGGAAATTGAACAATGTCTTCTCTGTCCTCAGGAGAATTTCTCCCCAGTGTGAGTATCAGAAATAGTTGTGCTTCCCTTGGGTTCCTGGTTGGTTTTGTGTTATGGGTACTTAGAACTGTGCTGTCCTCTTCCCTTGGACTCTGAGGAAGCTTAGAATCAGGTTGGAGTTTCCTCTCTAGCCAGTAGATGGAATTTCACAGTAGGCTTTCTGTGTGCCACTGGCCGTTATCACATGGGATTCCTGGCCACTCTGAGTGCTCTGGATGGGGTGGGAGACCTTATAAAGTTGTTAATTTGAGAACATGTTGCGTGCATCGCTCGGTCTGGGTCATAAATTGAGTTTCGGTCTGCTTACTTTAGGAGAGTATTATAAGTTTGCGTTCATTCCATATGTATTTGTTGAGTACCCTACTGTGTGCTGGTCACAGGGTAGGGGTGAAGATGAACAGGCTAGGACTCTACCTTCCAGAGCTTGTATGCTCATTAGGGAGGGGAGGCAGGTAAACGGGCAAGGTGATGAGAGGCTGGAACAGTGCCCTCCAGGAAGCAAGCAAGGTGCTGCCTTGAAAAGTTACTGTGTGTGGGGAGGGGTAAGAGGGGATTCTTTATTTTTTTGTTTTTAAAATTTTTATTGGGGTATAGTTGATTTACAGTGTTGTGTTAGTTTCAGGTGTAAGAGGGGGTTCTTTAGACAGAGAAAACAGGGAAGGCTTCTTAAAGAGCATTAATTTAGATAATGTAAGTTAAGTCCTGACACATGGTGCCTGACACATGGTAAGCCCTCAATTTGTGGTAACTGCTATTATTATTATTATTATTAACTGTCTCCTCACCTTCATCATAGGCTGCTCCGTGCATGAAGGCAAGAGGAAAATGCATGGCTTTGCAGATGTGCCAGCACTGGAAGGCCGGGGAGCTCCAGTTCATAATCACTGATCCTGCATTTTCCCTCTTGCCACCTTGAAAGGCAGGCTTTCCTTGTTGGGTGGTACTACACAGCTTTGCTGGACATCTCATCTTGGGTTGGTCATTTGAGCCATCTCTCCAAACCATCGTCCCCAAGCATTAATCTGCTGCAACTGCCCAGTCTCTTCAATCTGTATTTTCCTGATGGTTATTGAAGTACAAGTTTCAATTTATGTTCATTTAGAACCAAATGCATTTAAATCCTGAATTAATATGGGGGCAATGAAGAGCAGAAGGCCCTTCTTTGCAGAGATGACATTCAGTGTTCAGAGAGTTATTCAATGGATTGAAATATATCTCCTCTAACTTCATGTTTTTGAGCACACTCTGAGTTTCTAGAATAGTCAGCTTGTCTGGTGGAAGAGGAGGGGGAAGGATTAGGGCCTGAGGCTGGGAGTTTTGGTGAGTATAAGAGGTTGGCTTCGTTGTACTCCGAGGAATGATGCAATGATGCAATGAAGTACAGGAGCTAAGCTCGGGGAAGTAGCTGGAAAAGAGTTGGGCCTCCATCTTGCCCACAACTCAGCGCCTTCCCTTGGTTACCTAAGGGAATCCACTTATGACTCTATTACCCGGTAAATTAGGAGAGCGATTCAGTCAGGTATATTTATCATGAAGAGAACTGAAGATAATTAATACACTGCATTGAATGCAAATTGCACCCACAGCACTTATCTCATTTTCAATGAGCACAAATGTTACAGCACTGCAGGCTTGTTATGGTTTTACCATGGGCTGGGTAATTAATTTCTGTGAGTCACATAGCAGGCACCTGGTAATGCCGTTTATTAATAAATGTCACCCCAGGTATCGGTTTGTTAGAAGAGGTAAATAGATGGAATGCGCAGTTGTCTGCCCTGTGCAAATCTATTTTTACACCTCACTGAGTCTTTTCACTTGTTTGTTTATTGACTAGAGTGACTACTGGGCTTACAACGGCAAACGAAGGAAAATCCCCACCTTTAATGTGGCCTCCAAAGGGGATTCCTTTTTCTTCCCCCTCAGGGATGCTGAGGCCTGTGAGCGGGGTGGAGGAGAAGAGTTCGTTGTAGATGGGTTTCTGTTGCTTCAGAAGGCGTTTCCCCAGATGAGGCCCATGGGAGGAGGGTCAGAAAGGGGAGAGCCCTCCTGCAGTCGCCCACCCCACATCTGATCACAGACTCTCGTGGGCGCCGCTGGTCACGCTGCCCCACCTGTGAATCCTTGGGGAGCGAGAGCTCTCACAGGCCCCTTACTGAGCCCCCCTCGCGTCTCATCCCTGCCCTCTTTCACTGGCCTAGTTCTCATTTATACTCTTAGCTACCACTCGGACCTGTGACCAGAAAAGGTGGGTGGGATTTGGAGGTTTTGACAAGCGTGGCTTCTTCAGCCAAAGTCGCCTATTTCTCTGAGCTTTTCCATGTTTCTGAATGTGGGCCTTCTCTTTCCATATGGACAGGTGACATTAGTTTATTTGTTGTTAAAACAAAACATAACCTGAATTAGCAGATTCTGACTGTATACCTACTACGGTTCAGACACTTTCCAGAGCTGGAGGGCTGGCTCTTGGCTCCGATTCCATTTTATCAATGGTCTTGTGTTGGCACCAGTTTTGCCCAGTGAACAGTTTCCTCTTTTTGTCCTGAACCAGCTGGGACCTTCATCGGAAATCAGCAATTCCCACCCTACATTTTGAATTTTGCGGCTCCTTGAGTACCCTTCAGGGCCCTATGTGAAGAGCCACTGTGATTTGCTTAACTGAGTTAATACATGGAAAGCACTGACCACAATGCCTGGTTTGGTGTGTACCCAGGGACTTAGCTGCGATTAGCCTGTCTGTTGTTATCAGCACTAGTTACATTGTCTCATCGGCTCCAGCCACGTCAGAGAGTTTGAGTGCCTTCGAGAACATCAGGTAGGGAGGGAAGTCTGGGAGTGGAAGGGGGTTTCAGTTTTGAGGTCTTAGCTTTAAACAGGGTGCTCAAGAAAGGCCTCCCTGAGAAGGTGCCGTCTGAGCAGACATGAAGGAGGTTGGAACCTAGCTCTTGATGTCTGGGAAGGAGCCTTCTAAACAGAGGGCAGAGCAAATGTGAAGACTCTGAGACAGAAGGCTGCCTGGAGCCCCAGGGAGACCAATAAGGCCGTGGTGGGATGAAAGGAAGCCTCAGAAGGTGGATGGCTAGGTCAGGCAGGACCTTGTGGGCTTCTAAGAACTTTGTATTTTACTCTGAGATAGGGCACCACAGGAAGATGTTGAGCAGAAGAGTGACTTCGGTTTTCAAAAAATTGCTCTTGCCTTTATGTTTAGGAATAGACCGTAGAAGGACAAGGGCAGAAGCAGAGAGGCCAGTGAGGAGGGTGTATTCATTTCTTACTGCTGCTGAAACAAATTGCCACAAATTCAGTGGCTTAAAATAACATAAATACATTAATTTACAGTTATGGAGCTCAGAGTCCTAAAATCAAGGTGCAGCAGGGCTGCGTCCCTTCTGGAGGTTTTAGAGGAACATCCACTTCCTTGACTTTTCCAGCTTCTAAAGACCACCTGCATCCCTTGACTCATGCCTTCTTCCTCCATTTTCAAAGCCAGCAGCACAGCATCTCCCAATCTTTCTCCCTCTGACATCTGCTTCCGTTGTCACAGTTCTTTCTCTGACTCTGACTCTCCCCCTTCCCATGTAAGGGCCCTGGTGATTATATTGGGTCCATCTGCATAATCCAGGACAATCTCCCTGCTTAAGGTCCTTCATTTAATCACAGCTGCAAAGTCCTTTTTGCCATGTAAGGTAACATATTCACAAGTTTTGGGGGTTAGGATGTGTTCATCTTTTGGAAGGTCAGGATTCTGACCACCTTAGAGGTTAATGTGTTCATGCGAAGGATGAAGGTGGTTTGGGTGAAGGTGGTGAGACGCAGTTGGATCATGGTGATGTATCACACTGCCTCATAATTTGGGCCAATTTCAGCATGGAAGCTTCCGTAATTCTCTGGGCCTGTGGCATGGGTACCCCCTTTTTCATTATCATTTCAACTGACTTGGGGTCTGTATCTCACCCCAGTAGTTCGCCCAGAGACAGGAACCATAGACAGCTGTAGTGGGAAGGGACTTCCGACGCTATCAAGTCCTCATTATTAATTTATAAATTACTGCTCTGTCCTGGGCCCACTGAAAATATCTTGGATTTTTTTTTTTTTTTACCAACTTTATCTGGTTATTCTTTTATTCACTCATCAGCATTTTCTGGGCACCTGTGGAGTGTACTGCTCTGTGCTATGTAAAAATAGAAACAGAATATGTAAGAGTCATGTTCCTTCTCCTTGGAAGAGAAGGATCTATTTGCAATCTATTTGGAAGGAATCAGGGAATAATTATAGAACTAAATATAAGTGAGTAAAAAGTGAAACACAGGACTTATGCATCAATACCAAAGGAGGGAGGAATGTAGAGAGGCTTCTTGGAAGAAGTAACAGGTCATGGATTTTAATTTTTTTTAATTGGGTGCCAGTTGAAGAATTGCCAGGTTCTAATTTTGCTAAGAATGGATATTAGAAAAATTCTTACACTCTCTTATTACCATCATTTCATAGTAGGTAGGACATCTAAGATATTAAAAGGACATGTTCTCAGAATAAACGGGGAGTCCATCGAATTAAACATATTTGGCTTTGTACAAACTCAATGTTTTGACTTTATTTTTCTCCTTTCACTGAGGGTCACTGTGGATTGGTACAGGTCTCTAAACCTCAGCCTAGAGACAAAAGACTGTTTGAGTTGTTTGTAGTTTGGACTTCTGACTTTACTGAACACGATTATCTCCCTGTATTTCTTTGGGTTCTGACTTCAGAGAGCTGGTGACCAGAATGTCTAGGATCTGCTGTCTCACTTGTGGATCTTCTAAAACCTTGTCACTGCTTACTGGCTCATTCACCAGAGGGAGGCTTGGGAGGCAGAGGAGGGAAGAGAAATATAGACGTGTTTGTGTTGTTGTCATCAGGTGGTTGGCTCCAAAGATAATCTAATTATACACTGAGATTTGGGGGTTCTCTGTGGCTCAGTCATCATGCTCATCTTAGTTTCCTGGGGCTGCTGTAATAAAGGACCACAGACCAGGTAGCTTAAAACAACACAGACTTACTTTCTTGCAGTTCTGGAGGCTGGAGTCTGAAATCAAGGTGTCAGCTAGGCCATGCTCCCCGTGAAGGCTCTAGAGAAGCCTTCCTTGACTTCCTAACTTGGTGTGGTTTGCTGACAATCCTTGGTGTTCCCTGGCCTACAGCTGCATCACTCCAATCTCTGCCTCCATCCTCAACTGGTGTTCACCCTGTGGGTCTGTATTTCTGTCTCCTCTTCTTTTAAGAACATCAGTTATTGAGTTAGTTTAGGGCCCACTCTAATCCAGTGACACCTCACCTTAACTGATTACACCTACAAAGACCATATATCCAACTGATGTCACATTCTGAGGTTCCTGTGGACATGAATTTTGGGGAAACACTTTTATGGGCCGAACTGTGTTCTCTCAAAATTCACATGTTGAAACCCTAAGCCCCGGCACCTCAGAGTATGACTTTGGAGATAAAGCCTGTAAAGGTAAAGTTAAAGTGAGATCATGTGAGTGAGCCCCAGTCCAATATGACTGGTGTTCTTAATAAGAAGAGGAGAGTGTGCACACAGACAGGAAAGACCACATGAAGACATAGCCAGAAGGGGGGTATTTACAAGCCAAAGAGAGAGGCTTAGATCTTGGACTTCCAGCCTCCAGAACTATGAGAAAATAAATTTTTGTTGTTTAGGCTGCCCAGTCTGTGGTATTTTGTTATGGTAGCCCAAGCTGACTAATATAAACAATATTCAACCCGGCACAAGGCCTGATAGCCTTTATTTTTAGCTTAGATAATGCAGTGTATGATGGAGACATCCCCAAATAGATTTCAAGATGTCTGTGTTATACCTGTACCTTTTGTTATCATTCGCTCCATGTTTGTTCCTACCTATGGAGTAGATATGCTGCTCTTAGAGGGTGGGTTGGTGGGGAAGGGTATGAGGGCTTTTAAACAAGATGCTGTGAGACGGAGGCCGCCAGATAGACGTCTGGAGGCCACTGTCACTGGGGAAATTCTGCTCAGGTAGATTATGGATTTGCCACGTGGAGTTCTTTGTAGTCCCATGTTCACCTGATGTGTGTACACTTCGGGGAGGGGCAGATATGTGGGGGAGGCTCGGGGTGAGGTGGGGGCTCTAACACCACCAGTTTCTCTGCTCCCAGCCTCATTATCCCTCTCCGAGGACCTCAGTCTCCCAGGCCAGCCCTGCCCCCTTTCTGCACCCAGTAAACATTGCTGGTTTGCTTTCTCATGAATATGGATTTCCATCATCCCTCACTAGGGATAGATGTTGGGGGCAGAGCTGTTGATTACATTTCCAGCCAATCATTGCCCATTAGCAGGGAAGAGTGGTGGGCATTATGCCTCTTCAGTGAGGAGCCATTTGCATTTGGTTGGGCCCCCGCTTTCTTTCTGAGCATCCATGGACCCTCAGCGCACTCAATTACTCCTGCATCCGGCTCTTCCTCTATGATGCTCTTTTGCTTTCTAAGTGTCTTGATTGGATTCGCCAAATAGCTTGGTGCTAACTACAGCTGTTTAGCATATCCCTGGGTGGAGGGTGATAAGGACATCGGGGCTTTGGGTGGCTGTAACCAGCAGGAAACAAGTACCTTTTCCTTTCTGCTCACACTTCTCCCCTGTCCCCTGCTGAAAGAATCCCCTGTTGTTTGGAGGGAATAACCCCAGCAAGCAGTGGGGTACATGCTCGTACATTTTGCCTCCTTTTAGGGGAGGGCTGGAGGTCCTTCACTGCAGCCTTCTCTGCCCAGTGCCCTTGTCCCTGAGGACTTGGTTTCTTGTCTGCTTCTTGGGATGGTCTGTGGGGTGTGGCAAGGATAGATGCTGAGTTTCCCTCACTGCTTGCACTTCCAAGAAAGAGGGTGTGAGTTGGTCTAAGGAGAGCCCATTGGGAATACAGTTTTCCCTCCTCCCCTGGATATTCCATCAGAGTCATTGGTCTGGGGAAAAATGGAGGCTTAACCCATGGGACAGGCATTTTTCACACCTTGTTTACAAATCCTCACAATCAATAACGTGTGAAGACAACTGGGAATGACAGGGTCTCTTTCTTTCGCAGGATCTTGTTATTTCTAACCCCCTTCTGCTACCCAGGGCCCTTTGGAAAGCCATTCTCCAGAGTCAGGAACATTTCTTTGCTCTTGTTAAGGCTGGAGCCATTTTCCCTCCCTCCTCTGGGCATGCCTGGGTGCCCCCCACCCCCACCCCGGCCCCTTGCTCCCCTCTCTGCTGTGTTACTAAGGATGCTGTTTTGTTTTCTTTTCCTCCTTTGTTTTGCCTCTTCAAGAAAATGAAAGTGAGCACCTTAGAAAGAGAGGGCGGCAGAGGGGGAAGAGACAGTGGGCACCAAATGATCTGAGAATGATAAAGGAAGGTTACCTGTGTGTTTGTCAACAAGATGAAATAAATAAGAGCAAAAAAAAAAAAGGACAGCAGTCAAAGGCAATCAAATATGTATTTAATTAAAGCAAACATAAAAATAAAAGTTACATGTTGAATCAATAAACAGCACTTTTTTCTACATGCATTTTGAACAAGACAGATCAGAATCTTGCCTGATGAAGACATAATGTGTCATAATAATTAGGAACACAGACAAAAGAACAGCTAATCAGCATGCAAATGTATGCAGTTCTGGTGATTCAGATGAGGCAGATTTCTACCTCTTTTTTGCTTGATTCATCTTCATTGCTAATCATCTGAAGGCTGCCAAATGTTCACTGACACTAATGTATTATAGGTCAAGAGAGGCAGGTCTTCACCTATTACCCCCCCAAACAATATGCTTCCCTTCCCTGTTTCCTCTTCAGGATTTTCAGCAATCACTGCCAGATGCAATCAGACTCCTTGAATAGGAGCAACTGAGGCTTGTTTGTGGCTCGGATTCATTAGAATCAGGAGGCTGAAGAAAGGAATAAATTACTTAATTGCACAAAAAAGTTGCAGCCAAAGTGATGGTGGGAGAAACTGATTGTGTAGATACGCATTAGGCCACTCTTGGAATGGGGCGTCTTAGAATAGCTGGTAGTTTGGCCTCACAGATTCAGACAGATTTGGGTGTCCTCCAAAACAGATGGCTCCACATACCATCTATTCTTCTCTTTGTCAGGTTTTACCATTTATTTGATCTTGGTCCCTCTCTGATGCTGGTTGTATGAGTTGTAGCACACA
This sequence comes from Tursiops truncatus, assembly GCF_011762595.2. NCBI lineage: Eukaryota > Metazoa > Chordata > Mammalia > Artiodactyla > Delphinidae > Tursiops > Tursiops truncatus. The sequence continues at coordinate 41,235,525 of NC_047034.1, forward strand.
TATGCATTCAGATCATATCCATTTAGTCTGGCCTCTCCCAACTTTTGTTCTTCATCTTTTTTTCTCTGTCTTTCTTTCTTTGCTCTTCTTGTTTTGAGGAGATGATCAAGTTGAATAAAACCCTTGTTGTCCGCCTCCTGAATGCTCCTTCGCACGAAATTGCTGGAAATGGGAAGATCGCACAGGCCTGGGGTGTAGGGACAGGAGCCTGAGGAGGAGGGAGCAAATGGGGCAAAGAAAGAAAGAAGTCACTCTATTTTCCAACCACTGGGATACTTTTCTTGCCTCAGACTAACTCTTAATCTGCTAAAAAAAAAAAAAAAAAAAAAAGGTACACTATTAACCAGTGCTGTTCATAGAAACCAAGGAAGATGAAATAAAACACTGCGGAACAGTCTCACCAATGCTTCCTCGCTTCTCTCTGACACCCTGGCCTGTGTCTCCAGCCCCGGGACCTCTTCTCAGGAATTCCACTCAGGTTCCTGGTCACGTGCCCGACTTGCGGGTGGTCTTAAGGTTTTGAAGAAGGAACTTCATTTTCTCTCTGCAGCCCCTGCATTGTTAGTAGTTGTGTGTCTCCGTGTGTATATGCGTGTGTCTGGGGCGGCAGTGGAGGGTGTTGGGGGAAGGGGCTGATATAAGGCAAGAGGCCCTGGCAGGGAAGAAATTGGGGGAAAAAATAATTATGATTGATTTCTCTTTGAGGGGGGAAAAAAAAAAAAAGCATTCAGAAAGTGAGGGGACTTTCCGGTACTGTTGAAAAAGTGATTGGCTAGACTGATATACCCGGGCTTGCTCTGACACTTCTTCCCCAACCTCCCTTTGCTCTTGCTGTTCCCTCAGCCTGACAGTCCCTTCTTCTGGATCTTTCCAAGCCTGGGTCATCTCATTATGCAGGTCTCAGCATCAATCCCTCATCCTCAGAGAGTCCGGCTCTGTCCTCCAAAGGTCAATTAGTGATCACCCTTCCACAGCCATCTCTGTCTTGTTACTGTTTTTATTTGCTATATGATTTTACTACTCTCTGAAATTTATTGGTGTAAAAGTTATTTACTTATTTACTGAATTTTATTTACATGTCTATCATCTGTTGTCTCTATTAGAGGGTGGGTTTTGTGAGGGCAGTATTATCCGTTTTAGTCCCGTATCGCGATGTCTACACCTTCAGAAGGCACGTGACGCATTTGTTCTGTAAACAAATGATTTCTGAAAATGAATGCGGTCTAGCGGTCAAATCACATTAACCATCAACTCTAAGAGGTTACTCAAATTATTTTCCCAAACTGTGATACCATCACAGAATTTGCTGGAGGTGAAAATGTGGGCCACTGAGCTCCTTTAGTTACAAAAGGCATTTTTGCCAAATTCTTGTTTTTAAGCCTGGTGCTCATTTGTTGGGTAAGCGAAGTAGTGACTTCTTGGAAAGGAAAGACATTTCTTTTCCTGAATTCATGGTCTGTGTTGTGTCCACTCAGTGTGAGCCGGGAGTCAGCCATCTCTGCAGTTCTGCGTGGACCTCTGGGTGTGGGAGGACCCCGGGGAGGAGGGGCGGGGAGGGGAGAGAGGGGAGATGAGAAGGGAAAGATCCTAGACAAGGAGGAAGGAGGCTCCTCTGGCCCTGACACTGCAAAATTAGAGGCACCGCGAATGGCCCCCACATGGCTGAAAGGCCGAGTGAAACGCCAGGTTGGTTGATCTCTGTTAAACGAGTGGACACAGGCTAACAGCTTTTTTCCAGGAGCTGAATAAGCCGAGAGAGTCACGGGGAAAGGCATTTCCTCCTCTGGTTTGATCACACCCTTTAAAAATTCCTATTACATAGACCAAGATTCCAGTCACTAAGAGTTCTATCTCCCAACCCTGAGCCCCCCACCAGGATTGCATGTTAGCCGGAGCTTTTTGTGAGGATGTGAAAGAGAAGCCCTTTTCTTCTGGTTTAGAGTACCACTTGGGCCATTACAAACAAAATAAAGCAAAGCAAGTTCTTTTTCTGGAACTTGCCAGGACTGATCGAAATGGGAATGAAATCCGTCTTGGGGCTTGTTTTTCTTTTCCCGTCTTACAGATAGAAAGATTCCTTTCTCCCAGGAAGCTCAGTGATGCATCTATTGAGAGATAGATGCCTCCCCGTGCAGGGGACCCATGGGGTCACAGATTTACTGGGAGTGGGGAGTGGAGTGGCAGGCAGGTCTGAGGGAGCATTTTAATTTTCTGTGGCGTTGGCAGGGAGAAGGCCAGAGTGGGCCCCAGACCATCTAATCCCTTATCGCAGGGGCCCCAGCTCCCTGCCAAGAACTCGACTTTCGGAGAATGGCAGTCTCCTTGTTGGGGGGAGGCTCTCATCTCTGTAGGAAGCCAGCGGGCAGAATGGACACCACCAGACAGAGCCTTCTGTAGCCAGTCCAGAGGCATCTGATTATTCAGTGGATGGCTTCTTTTTTTTTTTTTTTTTTTTTTTTTTTACTGGTCCAAATAAGCCTCATATCCCTTCATCAGAACAAAGCTGAATTTTCCCACTCTCCGGCTGGCGGAGATAGCTGTCTTAGGCTCCTTGGAAAAAGCTCCATGGTTACCTTTCTTTCCCTTTTCCTTAGATCTTTTTGTTTGTTTGTTTGTTTTCTTTCTTCTAAAGTGAGAAAGACATTCTTCTGTGCCTTGGCAGACAGCTGTCTGAGGTCCTTCCTCTATTGGGGTCTCACCGTTGGACCCCCGGCCCCTCCCAGTCACACAGGCAACAAAAGCTCCTTCTGCCTTCCTTTCACATACCATGTCTGAGGGAAGGAGCTGGTCTCCGTGCCAGCAAGTGAAACCTTGGCACCGTCTCAAAGGGACCTGAAGTGAGAAGGGTTCAAGAGGGACATCGCTTTGTGTGGAAAATCTCCCGGCACAGACCTCTCCACCAGTCTGTCTGAGGGCCTCCCGTGGGGCACTGGAGGGATGGAAACCCGTTCACACTGGGCACTGTGTCCACTCTGGCTCCTTCAGCCACTGCTTTAACTTTAAACAGACCGAAGAGAAAGATTCCCATGGGATATAGGAGAAACCTAAGCCCACTCCTGTCCCATCCTGTCTGCTCTGGATTTGGGATTTTAGTCTCAAAATGCCTCATTTCCCCTAACCACCAAGTTAGTTCACTGACTTCCTGTCTGGAAATGCCATAACTAGCTGGCCTCTCTGTTCATGTCTCAGGTTAATACATGTGTATTACCGGACGCTGGGGAATCAGATAATTAAATCACCGTCCTGTTGGGGGAGACATGTAACAATTAACTTACAGGGCAGTGCGACAGGAGCTGGAAGTTCCCAGAGAGCAGCTCTTCCTGCCTAGGGCCTGGTCCATGGGAAGTTGGGGTCGCTAAAGGCTCGTTGATCCTGGTGACCGATGGCCCCAACCTTCGTGGTCACAGGGGTAGGGGACTCAGTGGTGTTAAGACCCGGTTGACGTGACAACTGGGAGAACAGAGAACCGCCCGAAGCCCTTCTCATGTCACTCCTACAGGGTGGTGACCAGTTGGGAGAGTGGAGAAAGAAGATTCCAGGATGTCATGGGAACAGGGTGTTATCTACTTTCCTCTCCACTGCCCTCCTTTTCTTGAGAAGGTGAACAGTGAGCACACTCCATGGGTTAAGTGTCCAGCTGTTGGGTTAGAATGCTTTCCCTTTCTCCCGGGAGGGGAACTTTTCATGGCATCAGCAGCGACTTCGAGAAGAAGTAATTGCCGAAGCAAGAGGAGCTCAGATCCCTGCTGAGAGTTCACGAGGGAAACCGCTGGAAAAGTAGAATCAGAAGGTGACGTTTTTTCTTGGCACATGGAAGAAGGAACAGAGAAGAAGAAGAAGAGGTGGTAGTGGTGGGTTTTTTTGCCATTTGAAGAAAAAGCAAAGAGAGAAATGAGCTTTTAGTCATTGCTTTGTCCATAGTAGGGAGTGAACAAGTGTCCCTCGTTGGGTGCTAGTGTCCTGACACAGGACACCCATGAACTAAAGTGTCTCTGTTTTAAAGATGGATCGAGGATTCATGTCTAAGCAGAAGGTTGGGCTTGATGAATTCTCAGTCCCCATCCAACCGGTAGAGTTGGGCTTGTCCTTTGGCCGCCCGCTCTAGGCAGGAGGGCTGCCCCTCTCTGCTATGGGAGGAACTTTGCTCTAGCTGGAACTGAAAACACGGACCCGGAGATGAGAGCAACATGGTAGAAGTGTGGCGTGGTGGGGTCAAAGCCATTTCTAGTACCTTCTGGTCAACTATTAATTGAACAACTACATATTGTGGGCCCGGCCCAGTGCCCGTGCGGGGAGATGGGGCCGAAAGAGAAAAGCGAGGGCGCGCAGGCACGCGGAGGGCCAGTGTGCTGAGGCTGGGCAACGCTGGAACGCGGCCCCTGCCCCTGGGTCCCCGCGGCGCTGCTGCCCCTCCACGTCTGTTAACGTCTGTGGGCTGGGAGGCCGGGACAGGCAGGATTAGCGCCTGGGTAAGGAGGTTGGTGGCGTTGCTATTATTTGACTTTGAAGGACGCCATGCCTTTTGTGTAAAACGGAGGTGAAAAGGCTGTGGTCCTTTGTGTGGCAGGGACTACGTCACCCTGCAATTCTCTGCAGACTCCTGAGGAACTCGTGCCGACAGATGAACCCCCGGCCTCTCTCCGGCCTCCTCCCTCGCTGCCCGCCCAACCTGCCTTTGTTTTGACATCTTTGGGCTCTCCTCTCCATGTTTCCTGTTTTCATGGATCTTCCCCCTCTGCCGTATTTTTCCTGTGTCTGTTTGGTCTCCCAGATGTTGCAGCCCCTGGTTATTTTGGTAGCTATCAGGGCATCACAAGATCAAAAAAAAAAAAAAAAAAAAAGACAATGGAAAAATCCTATATTGGAAAAAAAAATTTCCATACGTGTATCCCAGGTTGCATAATGGACCATCCCAGTGTTTCAAATGCATAGCCTAGGTGTTGTTACTCATGACAGAGCCAACCAACTAAAATGTAGCAAATTCAGTGAAAACGTCCACAGTTCTTTCATATCATGCCACTTCCTTGTAGCACACCACAGCACCGGCACATAGCTGGTTCTCACTAAACACTGGCTGAATTAAATTTGTTAAGTGCTGGAGGCTTCCTGGAGATATCTTTTTAGGTGTGACAGTTCATGGTCCTTTTTAAACAAACAATTTTTTTTTACCAGTTGTCATATAGGAAAAAACAAAATCCATGATACAGCAATCCAGTCAAATGGCAGCGGAGGCCACGCTTGTCTGTAGATGCAAAAGAGAAGAAATGCCTCGGAAGACATATGCTGCTCCGATGGGGGCTCTAGCAGATCTCTGGCACCGGGACGGCCAGCCGTGCCTGGGAATTTGGCCTGAGAAAGGCCTATAGGAAGAGTCTCATTAGTTGATTCTGTGTGGGCCAGATCCTGGAGGCAGGTAAACTGTTTCCTTAGACGCCATTTAGTCGGCTCCTCTGTGGGTATCTGTGGGGCGGACCAGCGGGGCTGTGAGCTCCTCTTTGTGTGGAGGGGGTGTCTTCTCTCTGCCCTGACCAGGCCACACTCTCATCCAGAGGGCTGACCTCGGATGGGGTGGCAGGACCACGTGCCCTTAGACACCACTCTTTCATACCCTCCATGGGATGGATCCAGCATCATAACTGACTTATAACAGGTGACAAAAAAGACACCAGTCCCTCACTGGACTTTTCCACCACTCCGTGGATTAGGTAGAGGAGGCATTATTACCTTTCTTAGTTGGAAGCAAACTCAGGGTTCCAAGCGGACGACAAGTGGGAGAGCTGAAAGAGCAGGGGCTAGAAATCAGCGCATGGAAGTTCTAACTGGGTTTCTTCCTGTTCTTAAACCCCTCAGCCCACGTCCAATCAGTGGGAAAGTCTCCCAAACATTTCTCAAATCCGTTTTTTTCTTTCCATTCCACAATCATAGGTGGCTCTTAGGCCCGTAGTTACATATTTAAAGAGAAATAGCTATCCCAGCATTTCTCCTGTGAGTGTGTGTAGACCCTTGAGTCTGCACAAGAGACTTGGAAGAGGGGTATGCCAACTGATCCTGCACAATTCTTGCCGTATTTGTGACCACGGTTCCTGGTATTTCTTTCATTACATGGAGAGCTATATTTTCTAAAACTGAAAAGCTGAATTTGGTGGAGTGAATGTCATAAATGAAGGGAAAAGCCTGATGTGTCATCTGTGTTAAGGGTGTAAGACTTACTCGCCCATGTGGTGATTGTCTCATGTCCACTGAAAATATCCACGCCCATTATCTCCATGTACACGGGGGACTTAAACTGATCTGCAGGATAATCGAGCCCAGTGATTTATCTAGCTGTGTTGAATTGTCTTGTGAGATGCTTAGGGTGAGATTTGGGGTGTGTGTTTATTTGTTTTGGTTGCTTGATTTTCTGCAGCTTCATGAAAGGTATAGCCGTAGGAATGTTCCTGAACCCTTTTCCGATATTCCTGTGATGCTCCATGTTGCATATTAGGGACATTTTGGCAACAAGGACTGGCTTTTTAATGGTCACTAGGAGGCACTCACTGGAAAACTTCAAGAGCAGGCTTAAGCTTCCTGGTCAACAAAGGGGAAGCGGACAGAAAACGCCTCCAATTTCAGGACCGTAATAATAACAGCAGTAGCATTTTTACTACATTTTTTTACATTTGAACAGGGTCAGGCCCCTGTTCAAAGTGCTTCATGTGAATTAACTGCTTTAATCTGTACAACCACCCCATGAAGTAGACTATAATCCTCATTTTATGGAGGAGGAATCTGAGGCACAGAGAGGTTGATTAACTTGCCCGAGGTCACATAGGTGGCTCCAAATTTTGTCAGATTTGGGAACACCTCTATTAAGTTTTTCTTATTACTATTCTTAAGCATTCTACGAATTGATGATAGTAGAAGTATTCCTGGCAGCCATTTATACACTAGGAGCACTAACAATAAATATAACAAGGGATTGCAAACCACACAAACATACCCCACAAAACCCAAACCAAATGTATCATCAACTCAGCTTTCCCTGCGCTGAATCTCAAAAATGCCTGCAGCCATTCCTCTACCACCCGAGTGGAAATTGGAATGGAGGTGAGTGGATAGAGGGAGAAGTCTTAACCGACTGGCTAAAATATCTTACTGTTGCAAAATTTATAAAAATATATGATAACGTGATGACATTTCAAGGGCTTCTCTGTGGTCTTTGAAAGTGATCTGGGGCCCGGAAACTTAGGCTCATTAATTCCACGATAAATATGCTCCTGATCGTAAGATATTTACAGGATTTATATATATATGTATATATATAAAAATACACACACACACACACAAATGGTAGCAGGATGCTCGTCTGAAGGTGTTTGATGGCTATCTTCTGCTGCCAATCTTATTGTGTATTGTTGTGACAGAAAAACCTCACCTGGAGATAATATGAAAAGGCTACATTTGAAACCCTTTGGGAAGTTGAGGCTCATGTCAAGTGACTTCCCCACCGTGCGTCTCCCTGCGACAACAGCATTAGGAATTATCATCCCCATTTTGCACATGCAGGAGCTGAGGCGCAGAAAGGTACACAGAATGAAGAACCAGCTCTGATAGTTACTTTTTACTCACATGAACTAATGATGGCTTCTATAAAAAGCACAAATAAGGATCACATTACATGGCCTCAAGAGGATGGGATGGCAGAGAGCTTATTGCTCCTTAGGGGAAGTTAAGTACATAATGATAGGTTGTTGTATTAGTTAGGATTAGTTTTGGCTGTGAGTAGCAGAAATCCCTAAATAACAGTGGTTGAAATCAGATGGATGTTATTTGTCATTCATGTGAAATCCAGGTAGCTGGTCCACCATGGTCAGGGGCCAACTTTCTTCTATTTTATTGCTCTGCCAACCTACACATGTAACTTCTGATACATGCTCCAGAGTGGCTGCTGTATCTCCAACTATGAAGTCTATAGTCCAGCCAGCAGGAAGGAGAAAAGGACAGAAGGAAGACAGATTTCTTTTTAAGTACACTTACTGAGAACTTTGTGTGTACACACAAGCACACAACTTCCACCCCTATCTACAATCCCGTTGGCCGGAACTTGGTCCTATGGCCACACCAAGATGCAAAGGAGACTGGGAAGTGTAGGTTTTATTCTGGGCATGCCCCTCAACACCCCTTTGATAAGCATAGTGGAGAGTTCTGATCTAAAGCTAGAACCTGGGGCAAGGATGTAGGAAGGTCAGTCACGTGAGTAGGATATGGGTGAAGCAGGCACTGGTCGAGCAGGGGATGCACAGAGAGCAAGAGAACAGCCATCTTGAGTGTCCTGATCATAGAGCTGTCTTAACTCCTTCTGGATCCCCTGTGGGATCTCCCACAATGCAAAGTCCATAGCAGGTGCTCAACAAACCCTTGGTTATTGATCAGTTGAAGGGTTATTTTCTTCTTGGAAAGAACAGGTTGAAGGTAATAAACTGCAGACAGTGGCAAAAGCTCTTCCCATTAGGATGTGCTGTCTCTTTCCTCAGTCCTTGAATCTGGGCTGGTCTTGTGAGGCATTTTGATGAACAGAGTGTTGTGCAAGTTCTGGGTCTAGAAGCCTTGTAGCTTTTGATCTTGGGCTGGAAATGTTTCCAACACTGAATATGCCAAGGTGAGCCTGGAAGAGGGCAAGAGGCCACATGGAGAGAGGTCTTGGCCATCCCCGCTGTGGCCCCATTCATGGCTGTAAGCCTGGCCAAGAACAGCTGAGCTGGGTTCAGACCAGAAAGATCACTCCGAGGAACCTGAACCAAATTGCCCAGGTACACAATCACAAACAAAATAACCTGCTGGTGGTTTTAAGCCACTAGGTTTGGGGTAGTTTGTTATGCAGCACTGAGTAACCAATACATTCTGTGAGAACACTGGTAGCAAGGCGAAGTGGTTCTAGAAACAATCCCTTGCACTCATATGCTGCATTCATGATATACTTCAGAGTTTTTTCATGTCCATCACCTCATTTAATTCTTGCAGAACTTTTTGAGAAGACAGGTATTTGCCACTGTACCTATTTTACAGATTATGAAATCAAGACCTAGAGAGGTTGCCTCAGACATGCTAGCTCAAAGGGGATGAAGAATTAGTGCTCAACACCCCTGTTGTGCAGAAGTCCCAGGACACCAGGTGGCCTTCCCTGTGGAGGGCAGGTTAACCCGAGGACAATAGCCTGAGGTGGGTGAGGAAAGTTGAGACCTTAGGGCCTCACTTGGAGGCTGCCTGTTCTAATGAGCCTGGCTACTCTGGGCTCCTCTCACCTCCAAGCAGGAAGATTGTATAACGAGAAACTCATAATGAGGCTTAGCAAGTCCTTGTTTTTTTGAGTAGCTCTGAGCCTCGCTTTGCTGCTGCATTGGGCTGCTTGTGAAGGTTTCTAATTCGGGGTCTTAATTTTTGTAAAGCGTGAATTACAAGAAGTCAGAAGAATGATGCAAAGAGCATTTAATAATGCACATTCACAAAAGAAGTGGTGTAACTACATTAATTAGGCAAGTCTTGCGTAAAGATGCAATGTAATTATATATTTGAGACAGTTAATTAGAGAGCTACTTGGAAATTTCAGTGAATATTAAGGTAATTATACATAAATACTATAACCATTAAGACTGCACCCATAATGAAAGCAATAACTAATTACATAAATAACAGCATACTTATGTTTTTACATTACCAACACCTAACAATGCTTCCTCTCCCCCGCCTCCCTTCACCATGCAAATGACAAATCTTGCATTTTTAACTCAGATATTCTTGCACATGGTGTAGAACAATGACCTTTCCTCTTTTTGGATAAATCTGGGCCTGCTGCAGAAGCTGCCAGTGAATGGACAGAAATGTGGGACACGAGGGCTTGTTGGCACTGCCTGACTCCATCTGAGTGGCTGTGGGCAGGAATAAACCAGAGCCAGACCGTGCAGTGGCTGGAGAGGGGTGAGCCAGGACCATGGCCAGAATCAAGGTGTGGCCTGGGAAGATCTGGACTCCAATTCGGGTCTTGCCCTTTGTCAGTTTGAATCACCTCAGGGAAGTCGCTTAGGGTCTCTGAACCTCAGTTTCCTCCTTATATTAGATAGGAATGATAGGAATCCCTGTCTTTCAGGGCAACGATGAAGGGAAAATATAAAACTGTCAAATGCTATCCTAAGTGATTGGTTGAAGTTTCCCTTTGAAGCTCTCTGTGCCTTTTGCTCCTTCAGCTTGTCCCCTTTGTCTTCAGGGCCCTCAGATACTCATCAAGCTGCCTACACCAGCCTTCCAGTTAAGAGCTGCTTTCATGAGAGAATCTGGAGCTCATTCACACTCCAGTGTGACTGACCGATGAATGAAAGTTTTGGGAGGGCCAGGGGATGAGGGGATATATTTATATTTTAACAGGAAACAAAGCCTTCAGCTACTGACCTGTAGGATGCCCAGTTAACAGGTTGTTAGCGAAATGTTTGGGTCAGGAGCAATTCTGGGCATCCTGGTATCTCGCCTTGGAGGCATTTGCTGTACCGCTTGAGAGGGGCCACATAGAGTGGTGGGTAAGAGCGTGGATCGAGGAGTCTGAGATATCCGGGGTTAACATCCTGGCTCTACCACTAGCAAATTACTTAGCTCCCCAGTAATAATAAAAACACTAGCATTTACTGACCAGTGACTATGTTGTAGGCACTGTTGTAAGGCACTATTTTATGAATATTAATTAATTTATCTTCGTAACAATCCCACAAGGTACATGCTCTAATTGTCTTCATCTTATGGGTGAGAAACGTGAGGCACAGAGATGTTAAGTCACTTGTCTGGGCCACTGGCTAGGAAGTGGAGTAGCCTGGATTTGATTCTCAACACTTGGCTCTGCAGCCTGAATTCTTTGCCTCTATGATATACTTTTCTCTTCAAACGCAAGATGGTGGCAGTCATCACACCTACTGCATGGGGCTATTGTAAGTATTACGTGAGACAGCACCGATAGCCAGTACATTGTACATACTCTATCCTAGCAAAGTTTGTCTCTTACCCCAAAGGTCAGCAAGTGTTCATTTCTGTTTGGCCCTCCTCTTGGCAAGTCTGAGTCTCTCCCATGCTCTCCATTTCCCACTATCTTTCATTATTTGCAACTCAGTCGATTTCGCACCAGGTGGTCTTTCCTGCTCGTGTGGGGTGTAGATGTGAGGGGTGAGTCTGATTGCATGTGATCCATCGGATGAATGCTGCTCCTTCAAAGGCTTCAAAAGGGAAGTCACACACTTGATCCGACGTCACTCCCATTACCTAAAGTCCGACTGGTACCATCTCCTCCTGTCACAATCTATTGATTTCTTGGAAATTGCCCATCATTTTTTACTGGGAAAGTTTCATCATCTCACTTATTGACCAAATTTAGATATGAACTGTTTTTTAACATTTTAAAGAAAAGCAAATCTTCTCCCTTGGAGTGATAAAGAGCAGTTAGTGTTTGATACATAGAGGCTTGTTCTTTAAAGAAACATGAATGTCCCATCTGGAATGGGAAAAGTTTCTTCGTGCGGCTCTTGGTACCTCAGCTCTTTCTTAATTTGGCAGGGATTGGAAACCAGCCTGTTTCCGTGCTCCCACCCATGGCCCCTAACACAGTCAGTTGCCAGCCTTCCGCTATATTCACAGCTTGTAGTCAGTCTTCTCATCCAGAGGAGAGCCATAGTGGGAAAGACACATACAATATCAGAGGAAAGTTGTACCATCTACTTACATTAGTCAAACTTCATTCATAATTATAAATAAGATCTTTATTTAGTGTAATATACACTAGGTGATCTCTAGACATTAAGGGGAAAAAATGTAAAGTGCAAAAGAGAAGAACCAACAAATAGAGCTAATCTCAGAGGAAACAGATAATATAGAGAAAAGAAGAGGACTTAAATTATTTTTAGTTGGTATCCTCAGAGGACTTCAAGACAATATTGTATTTGTAAAATAACTGCTGCTTTAAAAAAGAGAGAAAGAACAAGAAAGAATTTTTGGAATTAAAAATTAAAATACTGAAATAAGCATGTTAATAAAAGTCCTGGAAGTTAACACTGAAAAAAAATTTCTTTACAGAGTGAAAAGATGTAAGATACAAATGAAAAGTTAAGAGACTGAAAAGGTCAAACTAAGAGATATAATCCCATGTAATTAAAGTTCCAGAAAGAGATACCAGAGAAATGAAGAAAAGGAGATAATCAAATTTTCCAAAGTTCAGGAAAGATAGCCTATTTTAAAAAATTAAAAGAGCCCGTTAGCTATCAAACAGATGAATAAAATATATCCACATCTAGCTCTCTGTTCATTAGATTTCAGGACATAGGGAAAAGGAGCAGATTCTAAAAGGATATGGAGGGGAAAAAACAGATTACCAATTGAGGAAAAATAATCAGATTTCCATATGATTCTCGTCAGCAGCACTGTTTACTAGAAGAGAATTGAGCAATACCTTTCAACTCCTAAGGGAAAATGATTTTGAACCTAGATTTCTAGTACCCGCCAAACTATCGTTCAAGTGTGAGGTGTTAGGACACTTTTCAGAGATGAAAGGATTCAGAAATTTTATCTCCCACACAAACAAAACAAAATAAACACAAAGCAAACAAAACAAGGCAAAACAAAAACAAACAAAAAATCTGAGTATGTAATCCAACAAAATAAGAAAAGAATTGAAGAAGGGGGAAAACACAGAATCCAATACACAGAGAGTATTCAAAAGGAATAAAGATGCAGATGTAGAGAATGGACTTAAGGACACGGGGAGGGGGAAGGGTAAGCTGGGAAGTGAGAGAGTAGCATTGACATATATAGACTACCAAATGTAAAATAGATAGCTAGTGGGAAGCAGCCACATAGCACAGGGAGATCAGCTCGGTGCTTTGTGACCACCTAGAGGGGTGGGATAGGGAGCGTGGGAGGGAGACACAAGAGGGAGGGGATATGGGGTTATGTGTATACGTATAGCTGCTTCACTTTGTGATACAGCAGAAACTAACACACCATTGTAAAGCAATTATACTCTAATAAAGATGGGACAAAAAGAAAGAAAGAAATCCCAGTCTGACAGCTGGACTGCAGGCCAAAAAACCAATCAGATAAAGTTAGAACTGGATGTCAGATAACTCCAAGAAGAATGCTTTTAAGAAAAAAAAGTGGATTTCATTCAACTTAGCATCTTTTAATACTCCTTATAATCTTATTATATCTTATAAATATCTTATTTGTTTTTTGTTTTGTTTTTGTTTTTTTTACCCCCAATAGAATGTAAGCTCCATGAGGACAGAGAATTTTGTCTATTACGGTCACTGTTCTATTTCCTGCACCTAGTAAAGTGCTTAGCACACAGTAAGCACTCATTATTTGTTAAATAGTTGAATGGACTAGGAAAATGCCAATGCTTTTTGATCCTGACTTTTAGTATATTTTTCTTCAAATTACACAAGTTTAGTGACAAAGGGTCGGTCATTTTCTTTTGAGTTCAATCACGTTCTTTGGTTCTGTAGTGAATAATTATATAACTTAATATTATGAATACTGCTTATATTTCAAGAATAAATTATTTTATTGAGGTATAATCCAGATTCACAAATCAAAGGGTATAATTTGATGAATATTATTACCCAGATCAAGAAACAAAACACCACAGCATCCTAAATTTGTCCCAATTACTCTCTCAGTTTGATGAAATTATCGATCTTTTCTTCTATTTTCTTGAACGTTATTAATCATAGTTATTTCAAAGCTCTTATCTGATAACTGCAATATTTGGATTTCCTTTGGGTATGTTTAGTTTATTTTTTATAGATTTTATTTTTTAGAGCAGTTTTAGGTTCACAGAAAGTTTGAGTGGAAAGTACAGAGAGTTCCCATGTACCCTTTTCCCCCAAATACCCACAGACTCCCCTGCCATCAACATCTGGTACTAGAGTGGTATGTTTTTACTTTCAATGAACTAGCATATACATGTCATCATCACCAAAAGTCCATAGTTTACAGTGGGGTTTATTCTTGGTGTTCATTTTATGGGTTTTGACAAATGTGTAGTAACATGTATCAACCATTATAGTTTCATACAGAAGAGTTTCACTGGCTGGCAGTCTTAGTTTTGCCTTTTCCATAATATCATATAGTTGGAATCCTACAGTAAGTGGCCTTTTCAGACTGGCTTCCTTCACTTAGTAATATGCATTTAAGATTCCTCCATGTCTTTTCATGTTTGATAGCTCATTTCATTTTAGCCCTGAATAATATTCCATTGTATGATGTACTACGGTATTTATCCATTCACCTACTGAAGGACATCCTAAATTACTTCCAAGTTTTGGTGATTATGAATAAAGCTCCTATTAACACCTGTGTGTAGGCTATTCTGTGGGCCTAAATTTCCAGGTCCTTTGGATAAATACTGAGGGTGCAATTGCCAGATGGTAAAAAGTATGGTAAAAGTATGTTTAGTTTTCTAAGAAACCATCAAACTTGTCTTGCAAAGTAGCTGTACCAATTTACATTCCCATGGGCAATGAATGAGAGTTGCTGTTGTTTACATCCTTGTCAGCATTTGGTGTTGTCAGTGTTCTGGATTTTAGCCATTCTAATAGGTGTGTAGAGGTTGTAATGTCTAGTAGGTGTGTAATGTCTCACTGTTGTTTTAGTTTGCATTTCCCTGATGACATAGAAACAGAGCATCTTTTCCTATGTTTATTTGCCATCTGTGCATCTTCTTTGGTGAGGTATCTGTTAAGGTCTTTGGCCCATCTTTGAATTGGGTTGTTTGTTTTTTTATTGTTGAGTTTTAAGAGCTCTTTGTATATTTTAGATAACAGTTATTTATCTGATATGTCTTTTGCAAATATTTTCTCCCCGTCTGTGGCTTGTCTTCTCATTCTCTTGATGGATCTGTTTTTATTGTGTGTTTTTTCCTCTTTTGGTCATTTAGTCTTGCCTGTTATTATACCAACTATTTTTGATTGAACTATGGATGTTGTGAAATGAAAATTGTACAGGGGATCTGTGGATGATGTTTCCAGAGATGGCAGACAGTGCACCTGAATCTAGACTGGGATTAAGTTTATTCAGAGCTGGGCTTCGGTCTTGGGAAAGAATGGTTTATTTTGGTTTGCCTTTATTTCTAGGGAATTTCCCTTCTAGGGCATGACTGGGATGTTTTCCAGGGATCCTCTATCTTGATGGGCCCTAAATTCCAATTTTTATTCTTCTAGCCACGTGAGGGTGCCTAGAATTCTGTTTAGCCTCTCAGGGTTGGAGCTCTCACGTTCACTGCTGCTTCTCTGACACTCTGCTTCTTGGCCTCTTATCTGCAGCTCTAAGAATTGGCAGATGCCTTGAGGCTGAAAACTACATGGAGAGCTGACTTCCTTCTGTACTTCTCTTTGATATGCTGGCCCTCCGAAATCTTCCTGCTTTCCAGTGCCTTCAAATGTTTTTTTTTCTTTTAATAAATATTTTATTGTGAAATAATTTTAGACTTGCAGTAAAGTTGCAAAAATAGTATAGTAGAGAGTTTCCATGTATCTCTAACCTAGCTTCTCCTCATGTAACATGTAACATCTTACATCACCATGGTACACTTGCTAAAACTAAGAAGTTAACATTGGTACATTACTATTAACAAAATTGCAGACTTTGTTTTGATTTCATCAATTTCTCCACTAATGTCTTTAAAAAAATTACTGGATTCAATCTAGGATATCACACTGCATTTAGCAAATGTATTGTTTTAAACCCAACTTTTTAGTTATTCCTGGCAGGAGGGCTGATCTCTTATAAGCTAATCTGCTATAGTCAGCAGTAGAGCTCCTATTTACTGGTGTTTAATTTTTTATAATTAACCTGTAGATAATGCACAGACAACTTAATACTGGATATTCATCATTATAAAGGTAACCAGCAGAACAATGAAAAATACAGCCAATAAAATTCTGGGAATACTGGTGAGGTAAGAGGTAGTATTATAGAGTTAAATTTTATCGTATTTGACAGAGGAGAGTCAGTTGATACCATCAAGTTCATAAGTCGTGACACAGAAGTATAAGGATTATGATGGAAATGATTGGAAAAACAGAAAATAGAATTGGTTATCTCTGAGTAATGAACGGAATGTTGTGAAGGTATAAGAGTTTTGCTCTTCTTTTATTTAAGCTCATTTGCTTAAGCTTTTTTTTTAACCATATAAAGTAGAATCTATGTGTACTGACAGAGCATAATGCCTATTATACTATTTAAGTGGAAAAAAGTTGGACGATATAGTATGTATGGTATGACACTCTTTACATGAAAGCTCTGTGTGCATACATATGTACAGAGCATGATTTTACAAACATATATGTGCTCCTGTGCTTCTCATTCTCATGAAAAGGACATGTCCAGGTTAGTTTGCCAATCCCAGGAGGATGAGAGATACATGGGGCAGAGCTGACCTAGAAACTTCTTACAAGAAATTTGGAATGAATATGAATTACCTAGAGTCCTTTGTTATCAGTAATGGAGGTCAAGAATGACAAATACAGTCATTATGAATTTCTCATAACTAACAATAAATATAAACAAAAGAATAATATGTTCAAGTGTTGAGTGATGAAAGGCATTAACCCAGATTCCATAGCCAAAAACCCCACTAATATTTAAGATTCAAGATGATACATAGACCTTTTCACTAATACAAAAACCAAAAGAATTAGCCCTCTAAGACCTTTCCAGTATAGATTAATAAAGGGTATACATAAAGAGAAGAAAAGTGATCCCAGAGGGAAGGAAGTGGATGCCAAAAAGATGGTGAAAAGTGAAATTCGTATCTCTTGGTAATAAGATTAATTATTGTAAAAACTTTTTTTCCTGTTTAACAAAGGGTGCAACAAGAAAAATGAAGGTTATCGGTTCTCAGGAGATAGTTGCTTTATTTTGGAAGAGATGAGAGACAATGAACAGCTTTAGAATTAGGAAAATATGTAGTTATGTATGTATATTAAAAGGTACAGGTAATTAGGATAATAAAAATAAAAGTCTAGCTTTCAAATCAGCAGAGGAAAAATAAAGGAGTAAAGAAAACTTGATCAATTCTGTAGTAGGTAGGAAATGGGAAAGAAACAAAGGTAAATGTAACTTAATCAAGACTGCCAAGTCCTATAACATAGTCACAGGTTATGAGGATAGAATATGGACATCTTTTGGGCAGCTGTTATTCAACCTGCCCAGGAACATAAAGGCAAAGGCCCTGAGGTGAGAATGGGATTGGCATATTCTGGGAGCTCAGTGTAGCTGGAGTGAGGAACGGGGGCAGGGGCAGCTCCGGAAGGGCTAGTAGACCACACTAAGTACCTGCATCATCTCTTATAGGGTCTGAGGATGTATTTTAATATTCTCAAAGTCACTGAACGTGAGAATCAACCGGGGGGCTTGTTACATTTCTGTGCAATTCAAAACTATCATCTCACACCAGTCAGAATGGCCATCATTAAAAAGTGTACAAATAATAAAAGCTAGAGAGGGTGTGGAGAAAAGGGGACCCTCCTACACTCTTGGTGGGAATGTAAGGTGGTGCAGCAGCCACTATGGAAAACAGTATGGAGGTTCCTCAAAAAACTAAAAGTAGAGTTGCCATATGACCCAGCAATCCCATTCCTGGGCATGTATCTAGACAAAACTCTAATTCAAATAGATACATGCACCCCTATGTTCATAGCAGCACTATTTACAATAGCCAAGACATGGAAACAACCTAAATGTCCATCAACAGATGAATGGATAAAGAAGATGTGGTACATATATACAATGGAATATTATTCAGCCATAGAAAAGAACGAAATAATGCCACTTGCAGAAACATGGGTGGACCTAGAGATTATCATACTAAGTGAAGTAAGTCAGACAGAGAAAGACAAATACCATATGGTATCACTTATGTGTGGAATTGAAAATATGACACTAGCGAGCTTATCTACAAAATAGACTCACAAACATAGAGAACAGACTTGTAGTTGCCAAGGGGGAGGGGGTGGGGGAGGGATGGATTGGGCGTTTGGGATTAGCAGGAGCCATCTATTGTATGTAGAATGGATAAGCAACAAGGTCCTACTGTATAGGACAGTGAACTACATTCAATATCCTGTGATAAACCATAATGGAAAAGAATATGAAAAAGAATGTATATATGTGTAACTGAATCACTTTGCTGTACAGCAGAAATTAACACATGGTAAATCAACTGTACTTGAATAAAATAAATTTAAAAAAATATACATTTCTGGACTCCAGAGATTCTGAGGAAAAGCCCCAGAGACTGACGTTTTCTAAAGCATCCCAGATGATTTCACTGATGTTTCCAGCTATCACTCTGGAAACTACTTGTACCAGATGAAAATAACACTGAGGGGTGTGATAATAAACACCCTCCGTCTAACTCTTCCTCTTCTTCTTCATCTTCATGGTTGTTCTTTTTGTTTTGAGGTACACGGGCCTCTCACTGTTGTGGCCTCTCCCGCTGCGGAGCACAGGCTCCGGACGCACAGGCTCAGCGGCCATGGCTCACGGGCCCAGCCGCTCCGCGGCATGTGGGATCTTCCCAGACCGGGGCACGAACCTGCGTCCCCTGCATCGGCAGGCGGACTCTCAGCCACTGCGCCACCAGGGAAGCCCCTTCATGGTTGTTTTTGTTCGCCTTGCAGGTGATGGGCTTTGGAAAGGGCATGTGACCTGATTCTGGCCTAGGAGACATGAAAGAATTCTTCCAAAGGTGCTTCTACAGACATTGTCCTTGCCCTTAAAAGAAAAACTATCTGAATATGGCAGCCGTTTTTCTGTCATCTTGAGGATGATGCTGACACGCAGGATGGCAGGTAAAAGATGTAAAGAACATAGGACTTGGCACTATTAAGGTGCTGAATCCCCCCATCCTGAGCTCACCCTGTCTTTGGATGCTCTGCTGTGAGAAATAATAAATTCCCGTATTGTTTAAGGCATTTGGAGTAGGTTTGTCTGCAACTTGCAGCTGAAGTATTCCTAACTGATGTAGCAAGAACAGACTATAGCTCTTCTAAGTGGCTCTGTAGTTCTTCTGGGTAGAATGAAAAGCCATATGTCCTTGCTTCTCTCCCTCCTCTGTATAACAACAAATCCTATTGGGCAGGTTTGTGAAAGGATGAAATGAGATAATGTCTGTAAAGCTCTCAGCACAATGTTTGGCACAGATAA
This sequence comes from Tursiops truncatus, assembly GCF_011762595.2. Lineage (NCBI taxonomy): Eukaryota > Metazoa > Chordata > Mammalia > Artiodactyla > Delphinidae > Tursiops > Tursiops truncatus. The sequence goes on from NC_047034.1 coordinate 41,254,740, forward strand.
GTGCCTAATAAGTGCTCCTTGAATTGAATGAATGAGTGAATGGGTGACTGAATTTGTTGAAGGGCTGTGAGAAAAAAGAAGTAACACCAGCACACACTAGTCTTCATTCTTAGGGTCTCTTTCTCAAATTAGGGTTAAAGATGGCTTTGGTTTTCTTTGGCAACTATCCTGTTGTCCTCATTACTCTTTTCTAACACATGTCCTATTAGCTTAGGAAAGGCTAAGTACCTATTTCTAAAATTTATACATTTTTATTAACTATATGCAGGTCTTGTGGATGTATTTTCCCTCTAACCCTCTTGTCCATCCCCTGTGCCACTGGTCACCACCAGGACTGACGTGGAGGAGGGTAACACATCACTACTGGGCTGATCCGGGGCAGCAAAGGGAAGTAGGGTGGTTGTAGACCCTATGATACCTGAGCTTATTGTCAAGGTGCTTATGTGACAAGCCTGCTTTCCCTGCGCCAGGGAAAAGTTTCCCCAGGTTTCTGTACTTTTCTGGCTTACAATAGTTTCAGCAGGCCGAACTCAGCCTGCAGTCAATGCTAAGGGTCATCAGACTCTTAGGGCCAATCATAGATCGGCAAATAGGTCCCAAAGAGCAGAAGGGGACTCTCTCAGAGAATTTACAGTCACTTTTTGTTTTTTGGCCGCACTGCACAGCTTGCAGGAACTTAATTCCCGGACCAGGGATCGAACCTGGGCCCTCGGCAGGGAAAGCACGGAGTCCTAACCACTGGACTGCCAGGGAAGTCCCCTGCAGTCACTTCTTATTTGAACTAAAATTTGTAAAACCTGAAAACCTCCTCAAACACAAAAACACAGACCACATGGGAAACAAAACAGTTTGCTTTGGTGTATTTCAATATTTCAGAAATAAAATTGGAAAACAGGCCTTTTGTCCCTTATAGTAAAGTTGCTTAGAGTCAGCTGTGCTGCGGGACCTGGCAGTAACGATCAAACTTGACAGGGCCATGAGCGCATGATAAAACGTGGTATTATTAACATTTCTCTCCCCAAAGACAGAGGATCTCATCATGGGAAATATAAACATTTATGTTGGTTGTTAGACTGTTTACATGTTGAGGGCTGTGGCTCTCTACCCACCCTTCCTCAAATCCTCACCCGACTCCTGGAGGAACTCTGGGTGGTCTGAGTACTCTCCGAAGTCCCCACAGGTTTGAGAACTGGGCAGCTTGGGAGGTGTGGACTTAGACCTCCAGCAAAAGTTATGGGATGGCATGTTGCTTCCTTCTGCCTGGCTAAACCTTGATCCTGGAGTCTTTTCCCTTGCAGCAAGCTTGGCGATGGTTATGGCTCATAGTTTTTCTCCTTTGTGTTTTCTCTCTCTCTCTTCCTCTCTCCTTAATTAAAGTCCTGTATCTCTAGGATCACGTGTGGATGGAAAATAAATCAGAGATCAGTTTTACAGCTTTGCAATCAGAACTGACCTTGCTCTTTCTTTTCATCATATGCACGTGCAGCTAGATGGTAGTGTGATATTTTGATCTGGGTGCGAGTAGAGCATTCTCTTTTATCAACAAGAGAGCAGGTAGGGGTCCTGGTAAATAGGATGGACACTTCTGCGGCAGATGTGGCTGAGTGTGTGTGTGTGTGTGTGTGTGTGTGTGTGTGCGCGCGTGCGCGCACGCGCGTGAGAGAGAGAGAAAGAGAAAGAGAGAGAGAGAGAGAGAGAGATTGAGAGAGAGCTGCCTCTGAGAGTTAGAAATCAGATTTCCCAAAAGTGGACACCTGGAAAATCCTGTGCCATATTGGCTATTGCTTCTTAAGAATGACATAATGGAGCTGGAGAAGACCCAGGAAAGGACAGCTGAATTAATTAAAGAGTTGGAATGGTTTTTTTTTTGCGGTACACAGGCCTCTCACTGTTGTGGCCTCTCCCGTTGCGGAGCACAGGCTCCAGATGCGCAGGCTCAGCGGCCATGGCTCACGGGCCCAGCCACTCCGCGGCATGTGGGATCCTCCCGGACCGGGGCACGAATCCGTGTCCCCTGCATCGGCAGGCGGACTCTCAACCACTGCACCACCAGGGAAGCCCAATTATATATTTTTCAGTATATTTTTATCATGAAAAAGGGAGAAAAGTCACTATATCCCACCTGAATGGCTAAATGGAAAGAGCTAAACAGTATCAAATGTTGGCAAGGATGTGAAACAACCAGGACTTTAATACATTCCTGGTGGGAATTATTGTTTCCACAGTCATTTTGGAAGGAAAGTAGCTTGGCAGTATAATCAGAAGCTGAGCATATGCATATATTCAATTCCATTCCTATGTATATGCCGAGCAGAGGTTTATGTATATTTTTACCAACAGATCTGTATATAAATGTTCATAATAGCACTATTTTTAATAGCCCAACACTGATAATAACTTAAATCAATAACAAAATAAGTTGTAGTATCATCACACACTGGAATACTGTATAGCAGTGAAAATAAATGGACGATCGCCAGGAAAGTCATGCACAAACCTCATAAATATAATGTTAAGGGAAAGAAACCAGAGTCAAAGAGTACATACTACGTGATTCCAGTATGTAAAGTTGAAAAGCAAACAACATTCATCTATGGTGTTGGAAGCTAGGGTGGTGGTTACCCTTGAGTGACTGCAAGGGGGCACTTCCAGAGTTGCAGTGATGTTCTGATTCTTCGCCAGGTGCTAGTTTCGTGGGGTTGCTTATCTTGTGAAATGTCATCGAGTGGTATGCTTACAATGGCATGCTAGCTAATACTTGCTGTTCTGATTGCGAGCTAATACCTGGGCAGGGAACGGCTAAGTCTAGATGAGAGTGCTTGCGGTTCTGATTGCTAGCTAATACTTATTTCTGTCCACTGAATAGCCCGAGGGGACATGAGTCCTGTTCTTGCTTTGTTTACAGACCTTCCTGGGGAATAAGCGTTTATAAAAAGCATAGGGGGATAGTGAAGGAGAGCTTCCCAGACCATAGTCTGACTTTGAGCCATGGCCCTGGGGGGCAAAGCCAGAAAGGAGTGGAGTCCAGATGCAGCACTGCTGTTGGCTCCGAGCTGTGTGTGAGATGGGGTTGCCCTTGACTGGACACTGGGTCTCAGACTGTGGCACAGCTGACATCACAGAATCCACTGTGAGGCTACGGCTGGGCTTCGGGACCTAGAAATTCAGACAAAACACTGTATGCATTCTCAGAGGCCACTGTCTTTGCAGTGAGACTGGCTCTGACGTTCCTGAAGAAAGAGCTGATCCTGCTGAGTCTCTCGGTGGTGGGACCTGAACTCGCTGTAGATAAGCTCCTGCCCGATTTGTGCGAGGTCCTGGACTCGTTGGTGATGGGAGCACGGCTGATGCCTTTGTGAGCAGTGCCCTGCTCGCTGCCCCCTGGGCTGCCGTGGCCTTTGTCCTTTTGGTCATCTCTAGTGGCTCTGCGGCCGCCTGAGCACGGGCCAGCTGCTTTCTGGATGGTCTTGTTCCCCGCTGCCTTGTGGTGGCTTTCCACTGAACTGCAGAGCGAGGGGCTTGTAAGAGCTCTGTCCTCTCCCCAGTGCTCCCTTCTCTCCCTTCTTCCCTTGCGGGCCTGGGACACCCTCTGTGAGCTGCCATCCTGTTCACTCACTTTGCCTTCCTGTGGCAAGGTTGAGATGAGGGTCCCCTCGTCCTCCTCGTCGGCTCTTCCTTCAGCAGTCTTGCCGGTGGGTTCTGCTCCGACCACAGTCACGCCGGCCTCTGGGGAGAGGCTGGTGGACATGCTGGAAGCATACCCTGAAGAGCTCGCGGCACCTGCCAAGCATACCCTGAAATGTTCGCAGCACCGTTTTCCTGCTCCTCAGGGATGTTCTGGCAGTGCCCCCAGTGGCTATGCTGGTTTTGCTTCCTCCTGGACCGTTGCTGGCTGTGGCTGCTGTGGCCGTGCTCTGCTCTTCAGGGGCAGGAGACTTGATCACTGCCACGCTCAAAGCACCCGCTGCGGTGCCTCCTGCCACCCCCGCTGTCTCCACCTTTGTCGTTGCCCGCGATGCTGACGCTTTGTCAAGCACTGTAGGTTTTGCTTTTGCAGTGGCCACATCGGGCATGGTATCGGGCTCGTGGGAGTCCAGTTGGATCCCCTCCCCACCAGCAAAAGCTGCGGACGTGGCCCCGGCCAGCTCAGAGCACGTGTGGAGGCTGCAGATGCTCACCTGGTCCTGATCCCACTTTCCTTGGAAATCCTCCACTGCCGGGCTCCTGCCGTCCTCCTCCTCCTCGAACACAGGCAGGCCGATCATGTCCCAGGCTGGAACAGCGTAGGTGCAGCTGTAAGTCTCCACTGGTGGTCGCAGGAGGTAAATCAGCTCTTCCCAAGAGGTGAAGAGGTCTTCCTGCGCGTCCAGAGGGGCACACAGCTGCAGGTACCAGGAGCGGCCAGTGGCAAACTTCACGCGCAGCTGTTGTTTCTCGCGATTGTGAGTGGAGATGCTCACGAGCGTCAAGGGCAGGAGCCTGGTGAGCTCTAAGGTCTTTGCAGCCTCGTGGCTCTTGCCCTTGGCGGCCTGGCTGTGCTCAGCGTGCTCTTCACAGCCGGTGGCCCATCGGGCCAGCAGCATGGTGTCTGGGAGTGGGAGGACGGGGCTGCTGGATGTGATACCCACGGTCACCGTGCAGACACAGTTGTGCACGTCAATCAGGTCTCCCCTCTTCGTGATCTGGATAAAGTCGCTCTCGAATACCGGTGCGTCCTTGAATATGTGGTATTCGCCCTTGCGCAGTTGCTGCTGCAGCTTCCCCATGGTGGTGTTGAACAGGCCCACCCCGGTGCTGCTCTGGGCCATGTGATACGGGAGCAGAGAGTCCCCACTCATGGCTGCCTTTGATCACGACAGGCAGCGCGGTTAAGGTGGGCCCCTGGCTCTTCCCTCCCGCGGCCTCACTGGCAGAAGAGCGAGCTGCGGTGCTCTTTCGTCACACACAGGTAGCCCTATGGCAGGTCTTCCAAGCCTGCCCCACAGGCCCCACCTTTGCCTCAGGGTCTCCCAGAGGCAGGGGCGTGGGTAGGGGCACAGATGATCACAGCGGGGACGCTGTAGGGCGCCTGAACCCCAGGCTGAATCTCTTCAAGTGTGTAGAGAGGTATGGTAGGCTCCCCCTCTGCCTCCCCTCACTTCTGCTTCTGGGTTTTTATCTCCCCAAGAGGCTGTGGTGAACTTCAGTCCTAGTGAGAGAAGTGACCACTTTCTCAGCCTAACCCCCTGGCACAGCCTGTTTATCCTCTGGTGCCCTTTGTGACCTATCACTGTCGCATAGCCCTTTGCCTCATTGTGACCCATCACTGTCACATAGCCCTTTGCCTCATCCCCCAGCTGCCCCCTCAGGGCAGGGCCCCCATCCTCTCCCAAAGCAGGGGGAGGACATGTCCTCCCGCGGAGGACAGGCCCATCCTGCCAGGGACTCAGGTGCGTACCGAAATAAAAATGTCTTCAACTGGGAAAGTTTTGTGTGGGTCCTTTTTCTTTTCCTCCCCCAAATTCAGCTACTGGATGAAATCTATAGGAATGTAAGATGATGGGATAAATTTGAACCATTTAAGCTCATGGTTTAATTGTATCGAATAACGTAGAGTTGGCAGTTGCGATCCTTAGTCTGTCCTCTTATAAAATCTCAGTAAACGTTGACGACGGTGATTTTTAATAATCACATTAAAAATTGCTTCTCCTAGGCACCATGCTGCATTCTTCAGATATGGTGGTAAGAATGCACTGAGTTTGGTACTGTTAACTACTGTTCCCAGTTTATAGGTGAAGAAATTGAGGTTGTATCTCCTGTTTAAATTCCCAGAGCTAATGGTAGCAGAGGCACTATTTGAATGTAGGTCTACCTGATTCTAAAGCCTTTGTTCTGAACCACTACAGTACTTAGCCTCACAAAGAAAGCTTGGCCCAGCCAGACGTTTTCAAACTGGACTGATTTAACTGCCTTTAAGAAGACCTATTTGGTGCATTATTAGAAGTTGCGTAATTAATTTTTTGTGTGTATATATGTTATGGAGAGAACCCAAGACAGCAGTTGGGCTGACGTGGGGATTAAATTATCCAGGGGAGCACTCAGATCCTCCCTTCCTTTATGCTTGTGCAAACAGCCTGTGTGTGGAAACCTAGTTATTCTTATGACATGTCCTCCCCCAGTGAAATGGGGGGTGAGTAGCCTGAGATGTAAGCTTTGATTCCAAGAGCCTGCCAGATGCCGTCCTGTAGTAACCTCCCTACCAGGCAGAAGTGGTTTGGAAGCCTTGACACCTGTGGGGAGCATGTACCATTAGACATCCCGCCTCATTGCCACTCCCACAGAGCTAGTCCCAGAACAAGTGATTTCTGAATTGTGACTTGAAAGTTCTGAGAAAGGCCCTTGCTGCCAACTCTCTTATCTCCAGTTTGATGTTATGCTTGAAATCCCACCATAGAGATTCATTCCTTGAGGATAAAGGCCATTTTTCTGTTAAAATACACACACCTGTCCCTCAACACATGACTGGATAAGCAAAATGTGGTCTCTCCATACAGTGGAATATTGTTCGGCCATAAAAAGGAATGAAGTACCGATATATGTCCCCACATGGGTGAACTTTGAAAACATTATACTCAGTGAAAGAGGCCACATATTGTATGATTCTATTTATAGGAAATAGCCAGAAGAGGCAAATCCATAGAGACAGATATTAGATTAGTGGTTGCCTAGGGCTGGAGGGAGCAGAGAATGGGGAGCACAGGGTTTCCTTTTGTGGTGATGAGAAATTCTGGAACTACATAGTGGTGATGGTTACACAGTATTGTGAATGCACTGAATGCCACTGAATTGTACACTCTAAAATTACAGTGGTGAATTTTATCACAATCACACACACACACACTCCTGCTCATTTAATAGATGGGTTAAGAGCAGTTATCTTTTCATTGTTCCCTGTCTCAGGGGAAATCATTCAATCTTTCACCATAAAGTATGTTGTTAGCTGTAGTTTTATTTCAGAATTGCCCTTTGTGAATTTTAAGAAGTTCACTTCTATTCTTAGTTTTCTGGGCATTTTTATCGTGAAGGATTATTGATTTTTTTTCAAATGCTTTTTCTGCATCTATTGAGCTGATTACTTGATTTTTTTTTTTTTTTTTTGGTACGCGGGCTTCTCACTGTTGTAGCCTCTCCCGTTGCGGAGGACAGGCTCCGGACGCGCAGGCTCAGCGGCTATGGCTCACGGGCCCAGCTGCTCCGCGGCATGTGGGATCTTCCCGGACCGGGGCACGAACCCATGTTCCCTGCATCGGCTGGCAGACTCTCAACCACTGCACCACCAGGGAAGCCCTATCTTGGGCCTGTTGATGAACTTTTCTGAGTCTCAGTTTCTTCATCTATAAAACAGAGGCTAATAGGACCTACCTCAGTTGCTGGTTGGAAGGATCAATAGTGATTACATATAAGTTCCTAACTTCACCTGACACGGACTGCCCAATAACCTTGCCGCTGTTATCCACCTCGGTGTCTGATTGCTGGTAGGTGGTGATAATAGCAATCCCCTGCACTTCTGTGGGGCTCAGGAATTAGAATCCTTTCACGTGCATGAACTCTTGGAAACCTCACAACCGCTCACCTGAACCGGCCTGGGAAAAATCGCCTTGTCTTTTCCTCCCCCGGTCGATATTTTAATTCTGATGAGTTACCTCCAGCTGAAATGAACAGCAAGGACGATCTTGGAGAGAGAAGCAAGTTTGGAAGTTGTGGCCAATAGGGCTGGTAGGAGAAGGCTGGGTAGAATGTACAGGTGGGCATCATTTCCAGGACCAGCTGGCAGGACCCCTTCTTGCCATGCCAGCCCCTTCCCGAGGAACAACCTGCCTCTCGCAGTGCTGGGAGCTGGGGTGATTGGTTGGAACCACCGGCTCTAGAATAGGGGTCTACAGACTAACACAGGCACGGGCAACAGCCACATCCCGAGACGCTCACTTCTCAGGGAGACTCTTAAGTCATTTTCTGTGAGAAGCGAGTTACATAGTATTTTTCAAAAATCATGCTCCAGAGTAGATTTGCATAAATGAATGTATTGTATTTTTTTTTAGAAACCATGAAAGCTTTAATTACCTAAACTCTAATTAAGCTTGTCTCTTGCAGAAAACACAGGATATTAGCTTATTTTGTACTTGGCTCAACTTTTTTGTTTTCATATATTGGGTGATGTCTACATAATTCTCAGTTAAACTCACTGAAAACACTTTGGGAGTGTTTTCAAACCAATAAATATTTTATTGAGCACTTGCTAAGTGCCAGCATGGCTTAATAGTTAAAAGCAGAGACCCTGAGAGTTGAGCCATCTGGGTCCATTCCTGGCTCTGCCACTTACTAGCTGTGTGACCCTGGACGAGTTATTCAACCATCTTTGGCCTCAGTTGCCCCATATGTAAAATAGGCATTATGATGGTACCTATCTCCATAAGGTTGTAATGAGAATTAAAGAGACAACATGAGTGAAGGGTTTAGAATGGGGCCTGCACACACTAAATACTTTATACAGGTCAGTCCTTATTATGTATGGGACAGTGGGCCAGGAGCTGGGGACAGAGCTGCAACAGAGTTGGTGGTCCAGTGGAGAATCAGACAGCTAGCAATTAATCCACAATAAGGGTGATGCAGGCAAGGTGCTCTGGGAGTTATACAGGCTACTCTAACTCTCTGTGTTCTGTCAGAGATACTGTAGCTCTGTAGATACTCTGGATGTTTTCAGTTTCCTATTTTATTAACACAGACTGATTCATCTAGCGTCATGTGTCCTCAGGGTCTAAAGGAGCTTTTGAAGGTTATTTGTCCATTTCAGTGGCCCAGGTAAAATGTTCCCTCAGATGGCACCATGATCATGTCTGCTTCCTTCTCCCGCTCCATCACTGTGCCAGGAGCTGCTCACCTGGATCGTGAACTCCATCTGGGGTGGCCTGCTTTCAGGAGCTCCCTATATATGGACTCAGAGCCTGGCTGCGGCAGATGTGCCCAGCACTAGTCTTTAGGAATGGAGCTGCTCTCTGCGTCCATCTGCGACCCGTGACATCTTGACTCTGGGACCTAGGCATGGCACCTTGACGGTTTTCTGTGCCTGTGGCTCTTGACAGCTCTTCCTGTGGTCACCAGGGCTGCTGTGGGCAACAGGACAGGGATAGGCAGGAAGCAGGGCCGGGACCGGCGGTTCCCTCCAGCGTTTCTCATCTGTGGACCACCTGCGTCAGGCTCACCAGGGGTAACTGTTTAAAATGAAGATTCCACAATGGACCATCAGCCATAGAAAAGAATGAAATAATGCCATTTGCAGCAGCGTGATTATCATACTAAGTGAAGTAAATCAGACAGAGAAAGGGAAACATCATATGATATCACTTCCATGTGGAATCTAAAAAAATGATACAAATGAACTTATTTACAAAACAGAAACAGACTCACAGACAGAAAACAAACTTATGGTTACTAAAGGGGAAAGGCTAGGGGGAGGGATAAGTTAGGAATGGGAGTAACATATACACAGTACTTTATATATATATATATATATATATATATATATAAAATAGATAAACAACAAGGACTTACTGTATAGCACAGGGAACTCTACTCAATATTCTGTAATATCCTATATGGGAAAAGAATCCAAAAAAGAATATATATACAGAATCACTTTGCTGTACACCTGAAACTAACATAACATTTTAAATCAACTATACTTCAATAAAGATAAATAAATTTTAAAAAAAGAAAATGGGGGCTTCCCTGGTGGCGCAGTGGTTAAGAGTCCGCCTGCCGATGCAGGGGACACGGGTTCGTGCCCCGGTCTGGGAAGATCCCACATGCCGCGGAGCGGCTGGGCCCGTGAGCCATGGCCACTGAGCCTGCGCGTCCGGAGCCTGTGCTCCGCAACAGGAGAGGCCACAACAGTGAGAGTCCCGCGTACCGCAAAAAAAAAAAAAAAAAAGAAAATGAAGATTCTTTGGTCTCAGTCCCAGTGGGCTCCAGGGATACACATATTTAAATAACTTTCCCAGGTGATTCTTAGGGACCAGTGCCCAAAAGCTGAGCCCCTGTGCCTGCATGGAGCCCTTGTTGGAGATGAATGCCTTTCCTTGCTGGTTCCTGAGAGCTCTACACCTGCTGAATCTCCTTTTGCCAGGTTTCTCCAGGGCCCTCAGCCCAATGCACAGTCCTGCTGGTTTCTGGGCCTCCCTAGATACACTGGGAAGGAGCGGGGTTGGGGGGAGAAAGGAGAAGGAAGTTGGAACGACTGGCAAACTGGGGACGGTTCTGTGGATTGCAGAATCACAAAATATTGGAACTGGAAAACCTCAGAGATGGATTCACCCAGACCTTTTCTTTTTTGGGTGAAACATCACACCTGGAGCAGTCAGGGGATGCACCCAAGGTCTGACAGCCAGTAGGGGGCTGGGCCAGGGCTAGAAGGCAGGCCTCTGGCTCCTTGTCAACCAAAGCTCCCACCAGGGCCACCCCTGGTCTGGCTTATTTAAGCCATGGGCACCAAAGAAAGTGGCACCTAGTTATAGTCGTTGGGCTTGCACTTTGGATTATTTAGCCCGTGTTTGGACAGGCCACATGGAGGTTGGCTCCATTTGTGGTTAAGGGCAAGTTAAGGAGAGGGTGAGCCAGCCAGGATTCAGGCTGGAGTCCACAAAAGCCTGGCTGGGTCTGCTGTGCCGGCCCCCTCCCCCGGGGCTCCTGGGGCTGGTGGTGAGGGGTGTAGCACAGCACCACACACTAGTAAGCTGCTTCGTGGTTGTGATTAATCTCTGTGGTTGGTCTTACTACTCACATAGCCACACACATCAAGACACCCCCAGCTTAGAAGGACATACAGATCCAGGATGGAGAGGGCCTTTTCTTCTCTGGTCTCTGCTGCTGCTGTGACTCTTGGCAGAGAAAAAGCTTTCCTCGGTGTGTTTATTACAGGGCAGGCTTTGGTTGTGAATGGCAGTGGATTGCCCTGTACAGTGTGTCCGTGTACCTGAGTGCACGAGTGCCCCGTGTGTGTGTGTGTGTGTGTGTACATGCTTGGGGCTGTGTGTGTGAGACTTGCACCCAAATGACTGACAGATGGTAAATTGTTTTAAAAGCTTTTCCCCCTTTTGTGTATAACCTTCACTTCTGGCTTGTTTTATGCCAAGATACCAGGACTGGGTCAGAGAGAGATCAAGTTTGAGATCTGGAATCTGTTCAAGGAGAGCCCCTTGTGAAGAGGGGAGGGGTGCAGCCGAGGGGAGGATGAAGATGGGCATCCAGGTGTCTGCTGAAGGTTCTAACACTCATGGGAATATGGCAGCGAGGGGTTTACGCTACCCTTGGAGGAACATGGAGAGTTCAAGGAACTTTTGCATATTCTTGCTTTACACGTCACTGTCGAGCTTCCTGATGTCTTCACACCTCCAGCTGTAAAATGGGCCCAGGCACACTGAGTCCAGGCACACTGAGTGTTGTCCTTTTCTGGCAACACTCTCAGGGTTGGAGCTGAAGATGTCAGTTGGTCCAGCACCCTGCCTTCAAGCAAAGAAGACCCAAAACACCCAAGATAAGCAGCCTCAACCCTGTTCTTAAAGACTTGCAGGCATGCTGAATTCAGCAGTTTAATTTTGATGATCAGAGCTTTATTACTTGCAAGTGACAGAAACTCAACTCAAACCAGCTTAACCATAAAAAGAAATGCAGTGTGTCTCCCATGTGTGGAAGGACCCTGTGGTAGCCTGCAGAAATAAAGGCAGGCAGCAGGGCCTGGCTTTGAGGATGCTAACTTAACATTGCACCCCCTTCCCCGCCTTCTTGGGTTGTCTATGAAGCCGTGTAGCCTTAGCTACTCTTGGGTTTTGGCCCTTGTCTTGCTGCAGCTCAGAAGACAGTGGCCAACAGGCCTGGGTTCCCATCTGTATATATACATCTTTCAATCCAAGGGAGAGAGCAACCCTCATCTCCAGTCTGGAAAATTCTCGAAAAGATTCTGATTGGTCACCGTGAGCAGGGGGATGTGGTCCTTGGATCGGGCTAACCAGGGCAGTGTTTCTGCCCTTCTGCATGGGAGATGATGGATAAGGTTAAGGGTTGGGCACTCACTGTGATTCACAGCCCCATCAGGCCATGTAGTAGTGAGAGGAGGTCCTCCCACCTCACACAAAAAAGAAGCGGGTAACCGAAAAAGAAGGGTGAGAAAGAATGCTGATCACAAAACCCAAAACTATCACAGGACACTATAATTTGCTTTGTAATTAGGAGATTAACATAAACAAGCATCTTCAAGTTCTCTTCCCCATGGTGACTGAGATGATGTCTTATTATCTCCATGTTTAGGACCCAAAGGGACCAGGTAATGGCACAATGGATACAATCAACAAGTACAGTAAAATTATAGGTTTACACTTGATAAAAGGATCAATATTAACTTCATTCAAAAACGTATATTTCAGGTAGAATGGCTTGTATTCTTTGGGAATCATGACAAACTAGGGAGATTAAACATGTAGTACAATAATGCCAGGTACTATTTGGTAAACATGGAAAGTAAGGTACCAAGTCTGCTGGAAGTTCAGAGAAAGGAGTGAGCATATAATTTCCATTAGGGACTCATTGTGAGGTATAGGGGGAATTTCATTTGTCTACAAGAAAGACACCTGACTACAGTGGCTTAAACAGCTTACGAGGCTTATCTCATGTAAACAGCATGACAGCTCCAACAAAGTCCTCTGGAAGTCAGGCTTCCTGCTTTTTGCTCTGATATCCTCAGTAAAGTTTTCCCTCTCAAGGTCACCTGATGGCTGCTAGAGCTCCAGCGATCTCATCTGCTTTCCAAGAAGTGGGAAGAAGGGGAGAGAACAAAAGGGACTCTTTCAGCTCAGTCAACTCCTTTTAAGCAGTTTTTGACTAGTCTCATATATTTTGCTTTCATCTTCTTGACCAGAACTTAGTTATATGCCTATTATACCTAACTATAAGGGAGGATGGAAAATGCAGTCTTTTAGTCACCCTGAATAAAATCTATATTTGTTACCAAGGAAGAAGGGAAGAACAAAGATCTGGGGCTGATTGTTAATGTCTGCCAATCCCACACTTGTCAAAAGATATTGGGCTTTTATGCTATGATTTATTAGTATATAATTCCATCATTTATTCATTTAAGAAAATGTATTGAGCACTTTCTGTTTACATAGCAAGAGCTCTACACATGTTGACATAAATGCAGCGGAAGTGGAGAGCACAGTCCTTACCTCAAGGAGCTTATAGTTGAGGCGGGAGTGTAGTTTCTACAAGCCAAGCTCTTTGCTGTATTGATGCAACAGTCAGGGAGTTTGAGAGCAGAGATAAACCAGTTCATAACTTTATGGAGCAGAAATAATAACTACGGCAGGCTCTGTTGACCAAAGACGGTGACGACAATATCTCCCATCCCACAAGCCCTTTCACAGCACGGCCCTGCCAGTCCTCCATCAGGAGGTAGAATCTGATTCCCCCCCTTGAATTGGGCATGTGTGTGTGATTGTGAGATTGTGTCGACTGATAGAGTACAGCAGAATGGACGTTGTGTGACTTCTGATTCTCGGTCATGAAAGGCCATGCAGCTTCCGCCCTGTGCATTGGAACACTTGTGCTGGGAGCCCTGAGCTGCCACAGAAGAGTCTGACTCCCCTGAGGCCACCATGCTACCAGGAAGCCAAGCTACAGGGAGAGGCCACGTGTGATGTGCTCAGTCTTTGCGTCACTCCAGCCCATGTACCAGAAGCAAGAGTTGACAAGCCTTCTGATGAATCCATCCTCCAGGTGTCAGGTTACCTCCAGCCTTTGAGTCTTCCTGGATGAGGCCCCAGACATCACGGAGCAGAGACAAGCCATCTCTCCTGCAGCTTGTCCAAATGCTCAACCCACAAACACCGAGGACAAAATGAGATGTTTCTTTGAAGATGCTTAGTTTGAGGATACTTAGTTACACGCAACAGTAGCTGGAAAAATGGCTGTTGCTTGCACTGCACCACCCATATGCTAGGCTCTGTTCTAAATGTTTTCACTCATTTACTCTTCACAGCAACTCTATTAGGTAATTGTATTATTATCTCCCTTTTATAGATGAAGAAGCTGACACGTAGAGAAGTTAAGTAACTTACCCAAAGTTACACACCTAGATGGCATAGATCTTAAGCTTTGTGGCACCAGGGTCTGCACGTCTTTCTACTATACTCAACTGCCGTGCCGTAGGCAAACGTGATCAGGGGACCAGTAAGAAGATCACATAGGCAGTTAAGTCCTGGTGGGTACAACTGGTTGCATAACATCCTCAGAGCCAGGTCATCACAGCATTAAGCCACATCCACCAGCAGCCCCATCTCTGAGACTGACATCTCATTCCTTGACCCTGCCCTTCTAACCTCCTAGAAGCACAACTCCGCTTCCTCAGCTGGTCAGTTAATCCTTCTCTCACTCTTACTTGACCACACTTTACCTCAACATCATCATCACCATCCTTGTTAGGCTCTGACACTACTTTCTTTACAGCCCCTTGATCAGTTAGGATTCATTCCAGCTGGGAGTAGCTGAAAGCCCCACTGGGGTAGCTAAATTAGGAGGAGGTTATTCTTTCTCACATATGAAGATGTCTGGAGGTATTTAGAATGTAATCCAGGGCCGAGCATCTGCTCAAGGGTGTTAACGAGGACCAGCTCCTTCTGTCTTCCAGCTCTACCGTCATTAGGGAGGACTTTTGTCTTCATGGTTGCAAACTGGCAGCTGTGTCTCCAGGTGTTATGTCTGTGTTGCAGGCAGAATGGGCCTGGCAGACCAGGGAGAGGTAAGAATGGCAAAGTCCAAAAATTCTTCCCTTCTTTAGGCTTTGCTCTTTATTTGGGAAGAAGAAGGAGTGTTTGGGGAGGGAAAACCTCTCTAGGAAATTTTACCTACATCTCACTGGCCAGAGTAGTTTCACATTGCCTCCCCTACATAGCCACGGAAGAGGCTGATATTCAATATTATTGCCTCTGGTCTCTATGGCAGAGGAATTTGATTTCCTACCATATGACTATGATGACTACAGACAGTCTACCATCTATGATCGCATAGGTGTGTCAGAATATTTAGCGGGTATTTAGTGTGGGACTTGGCAAACTTTTTTGGTAAAGGGTAAGATAGTAAATATTTCATGCTTTGTGGGCCATATGGTCTCTGTCGCACCCACTCATCTCTACCATTGTAGCGTGAAAGCAACCACAGGCAATGCATAAATGAATAAGTGTGGCTGTGTTTCAATGCAACTTCATCTCCAAACTAGGCAGTGGTCTGGGTTTGGCCCATGGGCCATAGTTACCAACTCCTGGTTTAGTGATTTTTATCTACAATAATCTGCCAGTGGACCCAGTATTTCAGCCAAAATGTCATTCTCATAAATTGGGGGTGCAGACATCCCTGAAAGATGAGAGTGGATAATGGATCTCACAAGACGATTTGGTGATCCCAGGGTTGACTCTGATGGCTAATAGCTTAGCAGAGTGGCCCATTCCTTCTGCATTACTCACCACCAGTCCCTCCCCAAACCACAGGTCCAAGAGATGACCAAGGGGCACCCAGCTGGGGAAGAGAGAATAGTAACTGCTGCAACTAAAACCTGAGGGTTGAATGGGCACATCAGATTCATTTAGCACCATAAATACCTGTTGCCGTATTCCTGAGCACTTTGGTACCCAGAGAATAAACTAACAACAGATATTTGGGACAGAGTTTCAAGAAAGCTTCTCTGATATTCTTAGCCTTACAAAATTTTGCATTGGTATCTGGCTTCACCTTTGCTAGAGCAGAACCAACATTGAGACAGTATGCGTTACATAATCTCACATCAAACCTTTGTGTTTATCATTAAAAATATGGCAACGTCATTGTGGTTATAAACAGAGTTACCAAGGAAACCAGTTTATCAAAATTAGCTATTTATTCCCTCTTCTTTCTTGCTCTCTCTCTCTCTCTCTCTCTCTCTCTCTCTCTCTCTCTCTCTCTCCCCCTACCACCTGAGCTTTCTTTCGGCCGAAAGTTATGATAAGCTGTTATCAGCCTGGGCTCAGTGGCTAATTAGGTTCTAATACTGATTCATAGAATTGCATTGCTCTTTTCCATAACTATGCTGTAGTGCATTGTCTGTGCTTATTACAAATAGACACAATGATGGAACAATTGGTTTATTATATGTGCTTTAAATAGTCATAATAGCTGTCTCCAGGACAGTGGTATATCAAAACCCAACAGACAGAAGGTAAAAACTTTTCATCTATAAAAGACGTGTGGCCCTTTCTCCTGCATTAGGAAATGGTTATGAAAGGAATTGCTTCCTGGATGGGGTTTCCAGTCCTGCAGGGCTTTTCTTACTTTTATTGCCCATTTCAATGGAGACCATTAGCTAGTATCCACGCTCCACACTGATGATCTAGAGCAGGGGTTGGTAAACTTCTTCTATAAAGGATCAGACAATAAATGTTTTAGGTTTTGCAGGGCATATGCCCTCTGCTGCAGCTACGGAACTCTGCCTTTATAGCAGGAAAACAGCCTTAAATAATCTGTAATGAATAGGCAAGGCTGTGTTCCAATAAAACTTTATTTACATCAATGGGTGGCAGGCTAGATTTGGCCCATGGGTCATAGTTTACCGACACCTGTCTAGAGCCTCATTGCAAATGTAGGGAATGGCGTTGCATTTGGGCCTCTTAGAGTGGGAGAAGGCTGGATGAGCCACCAGGAGCTGATGTGCCCCTACTTCGCTGTCCCCTGGTCAGTCTCTCATCAAGAGGGGAGATTTCTCATGGTGATCCCCCCAGGGAGGGGTGGACTAGGGATCAAGTGACTTGGGTAACATTTTCTCATCTGTAATCCACACTGCCTACCCCAAAGAGTTGCGAGAGTCAACAGAGACAATGAATGGGAGAGGGCCCTGCGAGCCGTAAACCACCAAACCATATAAGCACATAAGGTGTGGCTGTCAGGATATTGCTGTAGAGCAAATGTCACAGAGTTGCAGGATGGGAATGACTCATATTTCAGGACTTAGTTCAACTGTCATCTGGGCCTTGTGCCCGCTGTACGCTACCCTTCCTGGAAGCTGTCCAGCCTGAGTTTTAATCCCTCCAGTGACCAAGTTCATGACCTTCCGAGATAGCCTGCTCCATCTGGAGACTGTTCTGATTGTCAGAAATTTCTTGCTGATGCTGAGCACAAATCTGTCTTTTCTAGATTTTTCTCCCGTTAGTCCTGGTTCTATGCCTTAGCTTTTTCTAGAACAAGATTAACCTCTTTTTTCACTTGAGAGCTCTTTGAATATTTGAAGATAGAGGTCGTGCTCTCTGAGTCTTCTCCCCACAGGGCTCTCATCAGCAGTTCCTTTGACTATTTCTATGTGACATGAGTTTGAATCCTTTCACCATTCAGGTTGCTCTTCTCCGCACAAATTCCAGTTCTTCAACATCCCTCCTAAGTGGTATATTCATGATTGGACACGATATTCCATGCATGTTCTGACTAGTACAGAGCAGGGTCATCATCTCCTTTGTTCTAGATGTAATGCTTCTGTTAATGCAGCCTAAAGTCACATGTGACCACATCAAAGTGCTGGATTTTCTTGAGTTGAAATTGGCTAAGACATTTAAGTCTTTTTGTCACATACTACTAAGTCATGGCTCCCCCATGCTGCATAGACTCAAGGAACGTTTTTCTGACTGGATTTCAAAAAAAATTTTTTTGCTGGCTCATTTTTACCCAAAGTCAAAGTCCTTTTGAATTGTGATTACATATCTTTTTCAATTCGGGTAGTCTGTTTTAATAAGAATGCTGATTGTGATGTAAAATCATGAGTTCTGTCATAGTCAAAGGAACAGCCTTCTAAGTCAGTGCGACTCAATTTTTGTTGGTCTGTAAAAAGATGAGCCTCCCCAGATGCACGTAAAAGCATAGAGGAGGTCTAAGCTGAACTAAACACTGTGCTTGCAACATAGTTGATCTGTGGTTTGCAGACAGGAAGTGGTCCTTAGACCTTACTTTGACTGGCGTGGCTCTCAGTGACACCCTAAGGTCTTGATTGGAACCCTAGAAGCTGATTTAAGGAGGGTAGATGAGAAGAAAAAAATCTTGAAAAAGAATGAAAAGGATCATGGTGATTAGATGAAAATTATCCTTGAGATTCAGTCTAAGTTAGGGACCTAATGGAAAACCTCTTCAGTCTGTATCTCAGTGATTATTCAATACACATTTGTTGATTCCTTCATCTGTGAGAGGCATTGTGCCAGGCGCTGGGGGGTTACAAAGTTAACTAAGATATGGGCTGAGCCTTGGTTGGGGAGCCTTCAATGCAAACAAATATCCAACTGTGGCTGGTGGGGGCCTCCTCCAACATCACTCTCCTTCCAGCTTAGTAACAGGATCCTGATTTTCTTGGCAGCAATGGCCTCAGGTAAAAGACCACACATCCCAGCAT
The DNA here is from genome assembly GCF_011762595.2 of Tursiops truncatus. NCBI lineage: Eukaryota > Metazoa > Chordata > Mammalia > Artiodactyla > Delphinidae > Tursiops > Tursiops truncatus. The sequence continues at coordinate 41,273,221 of NC_047034.1, forward strand.
CCCTTGCTGTTAGGCTTGATCATGTGATTTCCAGCAATCGTTTGCTATCATCAGGGCACCCTAATGATGGGAATTTCACACTGTGGGGATGTTGGAGCACAAGGGTAGAAGGAGCCTGGCTCTCTGATGATTTTGTGGAGCCTCCAGCCCTGCCTAACTGTGGACCCCTCTTACAAGAGAGAGTAAATCCTTGTGTGTTCTAGCTTCTGTTATATGCAGCTGAACTGCATCCAAAGCGACAGAGAATTTGATACTTGGAAGGTGGCTGCTTCAAGAAACAGAATTTAAAGTGTGATATTGACTGAGTGGAGGAGGTGGGAAGGCAAATATTTAGGACTCAGAGGTTTGCAAACTGGAAAGCTGGGGACCCTAGTTATGCACTGGTGGAGCATTTGATTGAATTGTTGCCCGCGGTTACTGGGAAAGCAAATCGCAAGTTGACTGAAGCTTTTGCTTTAGGAGAAATGGCAGGAGAAATTCAGCATTGGTTTGCTATCTCTTGCTTTCCACTTCTGAGAAAGTCCTGCAAAGGGGAGCTTGCCAATGTGAGGGGAGAAACACAGAGAAATACTGCTTTGCTTTAGAGGTGCTTTCTGTTCTCTGCTTGCAGTCTAAGTTTACTGAGAAGCTTACAACATGAAACTTGGCTGGCCTTTTGTAGTGGCTTCAAAACCAGCACCTTAGCGGGAAATGAGGCTGGTACCCACCACAGCGAAGACAGAATTAAGGGTGCTGTTTTCCACAGTGTGGATGCCTGCCTCTGAACTAATTTATGCTGGAGAGTAATCCCTTGTGTTTAAGCTTCTGAAATTTTGGATTAATGAACTTAATCTTAATTGATACTCTGGTCTGGGGGGCTGATTGTGAAAGTCTTATTCTGTTGTACTGCTGAGGACTTGGTAGTACATTATCCTCTGGGCAGGAGGGGTGGCCTGATAAGACCTGATAACAAGTGGGTTTTGGGAGGTAAGGAGTGGGCATCCTCTACGATGGTGTAGGTTATAAGGGCGTGAGCAAGGCCTTCTATTCCGTACCTTCCTGCAGCCCAGCTTCCTTGGCTCCAGACGTTCTACCATTACACTCGTATTCCTTTATTTTTGAATGCATTTGACATGTTGGAAGTCTTTTAATGGATTTTAATTATTCAGAGTTGGGGATGGAGGCAGAAATGCTCCAACCCTTGATGGCTGCCAAAGACCCCGGCCCTACGGGGCTGAGCTGCCTGGGAGTGGGAAGGGCACCAAAAGGGCGTGGAAGGGGTGTCATAGAGAGATGGAGCTAAGCTCACAATTCTGCTCAAGGCCGGTGCAGCCTGGGATGCCGGGATACCAGGACATGTTTTTCAGTCAAAGCCATTCTCTAAGGCCGAACCTGCAGGGTGTCAGTGAAGTGGAATTTGATCCATGTGGACAGCTGATCTGGATGTATTTGGCCTGGATTATTTGTTTGGCTGTCTCCACTGATCAAATTAACTGAATAATGGCCAAGTCTCCTCTCAGTTGTGCTCCCCTAGGCAGCTGGTGCAGCCAGCAGGATGGGGTGGGCCTCCGAGGACAAGCTGGATTAGAGAATTAGCACATGCTTGCTACCTGGTCGACCCAGGGAAACGGCCATTTAATCAGGGTGAAAACTGAGGGCCTGGGTGGGAGGATGTGGGTGATAGATGGGCCTCAGCTCTCTTGGCTTCGCACGCAGAAAGATGTAACAGTGATGCAGCCTGGATTTCCCCAAGTAGCCCTCCAGACCAGCAGATAAGATGGTGCCTAATTAGAATTAGGGAGCTGCCCTAATTCTGCACCCACTTCACTGTGGTGTGTATGTTGAAGGTATCACAGTGTCTTATCTCTAAGCAATTTTTGTCTGGGGAGATGAGTTTCTTAAACTCTAGGGCCAAGAAAAGCTTAAAAAAAGAGGCTGTGAAAAGGATAGGGAAAGAGGTCTTCTTTCTCTTACTCCCTTCTTGGGGTGGCCGGGATCCAGGTTCCCCTGAGTGCACTTTGGACCTTGACTGGTACTCCGATTTGTTTTGTGTGTGTCTTGCTTCCCCAGTCCAGCATACCTCTTCTCTAAGAGCATGATTCTTTCTTGGTTTCCTCAGCACCTAGTCTGTCACATCATCAGCTCTCGCTGAGCTGGTCAGTCTATCACTTAATTCAGTAAGATTTATTGAGCACTTATTATGTCCTTGTATACTCAGGGGAGAACAAAGGTAGTCAAACCTAATTTATGAGGACCCGCCCCCCCTCCTCCCCCCCCTCCCCGGTTTCATGGGGTGACAAATGATCATAAGGCAGAAGAGATAATAGCTTTGAATGGAAGCTCTGTGGGTGGGTATAGGATGGTGTGGGATGCCTACACATTCACTGAAACACAGCCCTTATAAGGGCTGAGGAAACAAGGGAGGTGTTATTAGCTCCATTCAACAGAGGAAAAAACTGAGGTTCAGGGAGAGTAAATGACTTGCTCAAGGTCATGCCACTAGCAAGAGTCAGAGACAGGATGGAAACTCAGCTTTGTCGGCTCTCTTTGCATCTCTAGACTGGCCCTCTTTTAATGGATTGCATCGTGGCCTTCAGTGAGGGGGCAGGGGCACTGGGTACTCGAATTGGGCAGTGATCTCAAACTTGTGCTCTGCAGCCTAAAGCTGTCTGCAGATGTGTCTGTTAGGTTCGGATGGTGGTGGTGTGTTGTTTTCAACCAAACCGATAGTTACAAATCAGGATATTTCACATCCAGATTCAGATCTCTGGCTTCACTTTGAAAAAGAAGAAGACCCATGGCTCCCGAATCACAACAATTTGCTGGTGCCCAGCGATGACGGGCTTTCTGGTTAGTGTATGCCCACCTCCTCGGCTCCTGGCGTGACCTCTTCAGCCATTTGGATTTGTGAGTCTGGGGTTGAGGGACCAGAATGCCGACCCCTACCCTAAGTCTTATCCCTGGATGGTCTTCAGGAGCATGTTCTTTTTTTTTTTTTTTTTTCGCGGTACGCGGGCCTCTCACCACTGCGGCCTCTCTGGTTGCGGAGCACAGGCTCCGGACACGCAGGCTCAGCGGCCATGGCTCACGGACCCAGCCGCTCTGCGGCATGTGGGATCCTCCCGGACTGGGTCACGAACCCATGTCCCCTGCATCGGCAGGCAGACTCTCAACCACTGCGCCACCAGGGAAGCCCCAGGATCATGTTCTAGTAGAGCACTGGACTGGGAGTCAGAAACCTTGGGCTATGGGTCTCGCTCTGTGATTTTGGGCAGGTCACTTGACCTCTCCCTCACTGCAGAATGAGGTCCTGTTATTGTCTCTTTGTGGCTCCCAGCGTTTCTGTGTAATGGAAGCAGGCAGTGGATGTGAAAGCTCTTTATAAACTGTCGACCGAGAATAAAGGACAGGCAGGTGGTTGTGACGAATGCATGGTGAGGGAGGGTGCTGCAGAGAGAGGGGGTGTCTGCCGGCATCCCACGCCCCCCTGCCCCCAAGCTGGGGCCTCCAGCCTGCCTTCGAACAGGGCACCAGGAAGTGGATGTCAGTGTAGGCCCAGCTTCCTGTCAAGTGACCAAATCTTAACCTTCAGATCCATTGAGAAACCACCAACCAGGTAAGGAGGTGGGTGCAGGAGGCTCCCAGAGGCTTTTATATCAACAGACTCTTTGGTCCCCGTGCACATGGTCTGGTCCTGAGGGCTGGGTACATCTGCACGTGGCCCATCCTGGCAAGGGGCAGCGGGCTGAGTATCTGCCTGTCGTTTCCAGCTCTGTTCTGTGTGAGTTCCACAGCAATCGCCCTCAAACCATTCCTGTTGGACTCCCTCTCTGGGGAACTTCTGCTTTGTCATTTAAAATAGCTTGGGAACTTCAAATTTAGCTGAGTGTCAGAGCAGTTTATCTGGTCTGCAGGCGTTTTTGTTTTTAAAATTCATGACAAGTTCCTTGCAAAATGTTTTATTATATTTTCACCACCTGTTCTACCTTGGGGGTGATTTTAAAATCTGGGACTATCTATCTGTTTTTTATTTTTAAGTTTCCTTATTTGCCATTCATATGTGTCTGGCAAACATACACAGGTGCACACACACAATGTGAATTTAAATATGGGTATGGGTATATGTATATGTATATATAGAAGTATATATGTATGTGTGTGTATATATATATATTCCACTCCCGCTCCCTCCGTGGCTTGATTGGCTTTAAACTGAGGTTGTAATGTTGAAGGTGTATGTTGTGCCAGGCTAATTATGGAGTTTTCAGTGATAAATTTGTAAAACAAATAAATAATTTGAAAACACTTTGCAGGTGTAAAGTGCTATCTCCCTGAACATTAATAGCAAAAATCTATCTATATATCTATCTATATATCTATCTATCTATATATATATCTGTATCTCACAGTATTTAATCCTCTAAGGAAAATAGCTGTTGAAAGCTTTACTACTCCTCTCAGCTTCCACTGAAGTAGAAAAGGAGTAGTGTGTCCATTTTTACAGATGGAAAAATCAAGTCTTAACAAGGGTAGCTGGAGGGTCAGTAGTGGATGTGGGAGTCCATCCCCAAACTCCTAACATCTACGTAATTATTTGTGGTATCTCTCCATGTCAACCTGAACAAAGGACCAATGTATATTTATAGCACTATATTTATTTTCTCTAAAAATACAAGTACCATGCATTCAAGTTTAATGATGGTTTCCTTTGAGCTCCTGGATCCACCTGTGCCTGAAGCCGAACTTTTAAGTTATATGAGCCAATAAATCATCTTTGGGTTTCCTCCACTTAAAAGAAAAAAAATTTAAAAAGTCCAAAATGTCCAAAACAATCTATGCAACCAGAGTTAAGCTTTTAACATACCATGTACTTAAACTTGACATAAAAATGTGAGGTGGGTATAATCATCTCCATATTTTAATAGATGGAAAAACCCCCAGATACCCACATGGAATATAAACCCAGGTTAACAAATATATAAGACTCAAAATAAATCAAACTTCTTTTATAAGAAATTAAAAAGTAGTCTACCGTATTTTTCATAATTATCATTGGAAACTATGTATTAGGGTCCCTGACATGGTGCCTTATCAGACCCTTTTGCTGAGATTTTCAAGAAGGATTTTGTTTGTGCATTGAGACACTGATGCTCTCTTAATTGTCATGGAAACAGAAGCTTCCCAAGGGCTGTCAGAGAGGCCTCTGTATCCCTCTATAGGTCCCCACTCTTCCTGTTCCACAGGGAGATGATCTGTAGGATTGCATAACTGGTAATATGGGGAACAAGTAGACTGATGTGCATTAATTGCATAATTTATGCAAGTGGAATTTGCAGAGTAATGTCCTGGAACAAATATAAAGCCAGGATCTTATAATAGTTAAGAACATGGAGTTTGGTGTCATATAAACCTAACATAGCAAGTTATTTAACCTCTTTAAGCATCAATTTCTCCATCTATAAATGGCAATACTATGATTGATGTATGTGGTTAATAAATGGTAGGTATATTCCTATTATTTCCCATAAGAGTGATCAGATAAATATGAGAGCCACTGTATGTTAAATCTTGTCTTGGAGATTCGTAATATTCATTAGCAGAGTAAAAACTTGGAGGAGTCCACCAATAAAGCAAACTGATTGATCTCATTTATCCCAGTGTTTTCAGATCTAACTTAAGCATAAAATGCTTGTCCCCTCTGCTATTTTCTGCTATTTTCCTGCAGAACTGGGGGTCCCAGGGAACACACTTTGAGAAACCCCAGGAGTTCATAACCTATTGTAATTGAGGGGGATTCATTAGGCCACCACTAGGGGGTGTGCCAGCCAAGTTTTCTGATTCTCAGTCAGAAAAGAAGGCTTGCTCTGGGTTTCCAAATAGAGCTTTTGAAGGCTTCCTTGGGGAGTAAGGAGAGACCAAAATGACATTGGTTTAGTGGAAAAAGGGAGGTAAAGAGAAGGGTCACACCATGCGGGAAGATGGAGGTTTTCCTGCCCTTCCTTTCTGTTAAGACGTGCAAATGGCTGACCTTTGGATAACGGATCAGTAGAGCCCAGAGTGGCTGAAAGGGGAGGCATGACTTGGAGGCCAGGCCAAGGCAGGGTGGGGACAGGGCAGGCAGGCCCACAGCAGAGCACCAGAGGCCTCAGATGGGGAGCCTCAAAAAGACTAACATTTTCCAGACTTCCCTGGTGGCACAGTGGTTAAGAATCTGCCTGCCAATACAGGGCACACGGGTTTGAGCCCTGGTCTGGGAAGATCCCACATGCCGCGGAGCAACTAAGCCCATGCACCACAACTACTGAGCCTGTGCTCTAGAGCCTGCAAGCCACAACTACTGAGCCTGTGTGCCACAACTAGTGAAGCCTGTGTACCTAGAGCCCGTGCTCTGCAACAAGAGAAGCCACCGCAATGAGAAGCCCATGCACTGCAATGAAGAGCAGCCCCCACTCGCTGCAACTAGAGAGAGCCCGCGTGCAGCAATGAAGACCCAACACAGCCAAAAATAAATAATATAAATAAAAAATGATTTTATAAAAAAACAGGCTAACATTTTCCAGGATATTGGTTCCTATGTCTAATATGAAGACTATATATAATATATAATATATATTATATATATATTTTCTCTTAATTAAAGGTTTTCTCCTAACCTTGGGCACAGTTTGATGTGTGTAAATGAATCAGAGTGGTGGATTAGAAGGTAGACACTGAACATCCGATGATAAAAATGTTCAGAGTAGAAAACTTGGACAGTTCAGAAAAGCAAGGAGAAATCACTTGCCGTCAGACAACGCTCCCCAATGACATTTTGAAGTATGTAGGGGGATCTATAAATAACTGGGTGCTTGAGGCAGCGTGTGTGGGTTAGGATTCTTTTGGTTACAAATGACAGAAATTCAGTGCAAACGGCTTTATTATAAGGGTCTCGGGTTGTCTGTCTCGTGGATGCTGAGGGCAGGGAATGGGGCCAGGCCTTAGGCACAGGGAGGATAGCAGGGACTCAGGTGCTGTCAGGACACTCTCTCTGACTCTTGTTTTTCCCTCTGCCTTTGCCTCCTCCGGTATCTTCTCTCTGTGGATCAGCTGCCAGGTCTCTGGCTCACAGGGTAGGACACGTGGGCCCACATGTGCAACTCCTGGGCCCTCTGTCCTATCATTTCTGCTGCTGCAGAGACAGATTCTCTTCACTCCAATTCTAGGATTACTGGGGAGGAAGAGGATTGTTGTGGCTGGGGTTGGGTATCCACCCTGTGTGTGTGTGTGTGTGTGTGTGAAGTTCTCACAAAAGCTGGAGATGGGGAAGGGGGAAGGGGGATACTGACAACAAAACAATATCTAGTACTGTATATATTTTCTATATTTATAAAGCTGAGATTCAACTGTATATAAATGTATCCTGTTTTTAATCAAACTCTGTGTCATCAGCATTTCCCCAGTCCTCAGAATCTTTGTAAACAGCTTTTAAATTGTTGCATTGTATTCAGTTATTTGGATGTACTTAGCAAATTTCCAACTGTTAGGTATTTAGAATGTTTTCATTAACATTTTTTGAGGGGCTAGATTAGTAATGTTATCATGGAAGGAAATTTTCCTGACTTCATGCGAGGATTAGGTACATTATTGTGAATAAAAACAACTAGGATTTGGTCTCAGAGTCTCACCCCCTTACTCTGCTTCACTTTTCCCTTCCAACCTTCCCCAGAGTAAAAATGGCAGTGGGAGCTGGGTACTGGGAGTGTGAAGGAGAGGAGCCAGGAAGACAGATATGGTGGCTCCCCAGGGCCTCAGGTCTGCATTGTCCCTGCCTGTTTTCCTTCTGGAAACAGATCAAGGTAAAGTGAATCATCTGTGAATAAATCCTTCCACCTAGTAACCGAAGAGGTCAGCATCCCCAAAGTCAGGCATCTCCGGAATGAGGCTCCATTTGGATGGGGCTGGACAAGTTAATGCAGGAGAATCCAGGGATTGAGACCATTGGGGACCTGAGTGAAGGCTGGCTCCTCATTCTGTGTGGAATTCACAGCCACCCTGCTTTGGGAAGCAGACGAGAGTTGCCCAACCACCAACCTGCCACAGTCTCCCCTGGGAAAGGCGGTCTCAGAATGTTGGTGGTTTTCAACATCCTGTGATTTTTTTTCCAAGTTGGAGTAAAACATTTGCACAGGTTGACATGTGGCTTTAAAGGCCCTTTGTGGAATCATGAGAGTCCCTGGAGGAGGGGTCACTGGATGTTTTCTCGTGAAGAACAAAGAATTCCTAAATGTGATAACCTTACCTGGAGGGTTTAGACTGTTTGAAGGAAGCTCTGTTGAATGCCACTACAAAGGGAAGGAAACTAAAAATGATGTCCTACTGTGTGCCAGCCACTGTGTTGGGTACTTTATGTTTTATCCTTCTGAGGTTTGAAAGAGGGTTACCCTAGACAGTACTCTCTGTGTCGATTTGACTGGATGTTTAGAGTGGCTCTATTATTTCAGGTGATCTTTGTTTAGGGGTAAGGTTCAGAATGTCCTCTGCCATTGTTTTTCTGCATTTTCTAACACTTTCTATTTGTGGAATACTATGGTTTTTATTAGATATTCCAGTTCCTTCTGTCCTGGAGTGGCTCCAACTGATGTCTTATCATTCTTATTTGTTTTGAATAATAATAAGTGAATAATAATACCAAATGCAATGAGTCCAGGAGGTGGAACATTTCTCAAGCTAGGGCTCTATCTAATTTTGTTTTGGAAACTGTTGAAATCATTCAGTGCAAGAGGGCCAGGAGGCACTCCATTTGTGTTTGGGGGTAGGGAAATAGGAGATAAAATATTCTTGCTTCATTTGGGCCGATGGGAGTCCGATACCTGAATATAATGCTTCCCTCCACGGTAAGCTCATAACTCTAAGCTTGAGAGCAAATCTTACAGGTAGAGGAAAATCCCATTCATTTTGACTTTCTACTAGGGAATTTGGGGACTAACAGCTGGAATCTGGGGACATGGATCTATACTTTTACACCGCCTAGGGAAGAAGTGTCTGGTAAGCAAAGAACGAATGGGATAGTAGGAGCAATGTTTGACTCCCATAAAATAACTACATTCACAGCTCAAGTTAGGGCAGATCTGCCAGGCCCTTTATCTGGTGAACCGAGGGGTTGCTACCTGAGGTTAACTGAGGTGTGCTGTCCCCAACCGATAAAACTGCCATTTCCTACCTAGACAACCATACTCTGACTTTCTCCCAATTCAGAGCTCCCTCCGAGTAAGTAAAACTCTAGTTAGTAAAATAATAACACAGTTCTCTACACTAATTGGCTTTGTTTAAGGAATTAGAGCAAGTTGTTTAAACTTTCTGTTCTCAGTTTCCTCACTGATAAAGTAGGAATTGTAATGGGTCCTCCTCATGGGATTGTTGAGAGGATTAATTGAGTTAATTGATGTAAATTGGTTGAACAGTGCCCGGCATGAAGTCAATGATCAGTAGATACTATTTATTTATTTATTTAGGGGATGGTCAGGTACACAGCAGCTGCCTGTTGAATTGCATTGGTGTTTGCTCCTATTGATATAACTACGAGCTTTTGTTCCCTGAGCAGACAAAAGTGATAGTGGGGAGAAAAAGTTTGCAGGCATGTTGAAACAGGAAATGGGAAGCTGAACCCAAACAATGTAGCACGTGCTGCCCACCATTATTTCACTCTTTAACAAATATGAAACGAATGCATGATAACCCAGTACAGAATGTTTTGTCTCCTTTAGAGCCCAGGAGAAGAGAAAAATCTGGCCAGGTGGGACTGTGTGTGGATAAGAGAGTCAGGCTCCAACCAACACACCCTGCCGCCCAGGCCCATCCATGGCTCTGCACCCGCAGATCACCTGCCATGCTCACTCTGGAGAAGACAGAGTATTGTTAATGATTTATGTGGAATTGGACAGAAGCAAGCAATCCTAGGCTGGGCTACTGTAGACCAGGTAGAGGAGGCTGAGGGGGAGACAGACCCATCATCAGCCCTAGGGGAGAAGGGGGATGTGGCTAACTCCCAGGTTCTTAGCAAAGGTCTGGCTCTTGCATTCTGGTGGCCCCATTGTTGTCTAACTTCAGGCAAGTCCTTGACCTTTCCGAGCCCTACTTTCTTTCTCTGTAAAGTGGGGATGATAACACCCACCTTGCACGACTGTTAAAGGGCTAGAAATAATACCTAAAAGTGTGCAACACAGACATAATAGGCACCCAACTATCATCGGTTGGACTGTGTTTCCCCTTGCCCCAATTCGTATGTTGATGTCATAACCCCCAGTAACTCAGAATGGGACCTTATTTGGGTACAGGGTTGTTGCAGATGTATTTAGTTAAGATGAGGTCATATTGCAATAGAGTGGGCCCCTCATCCAATGTGACTGGTATCCTTATAAAAAGGGGAGATTCAAAAACAGAGACAGCCATGGGGAGAACACCATGTGAAGGTGAAGGCAGAGATCAGAACTTTGCTTCCACAAGTCAAGGAATATTAAAGATGCCCGCAGACCACCAGAAACCAGGACAGAGGCATGGAACAGATTCTCACAGCCCTCAGAAGGAACTAAGCCTGCTGACGCCAGGATCTCGGACTTCTAGCTTCCGGAACTGGGAGACCATAAATTTGTGTTGTTGAAGTCACTCAGTCCGTGGTACTTTGTTACAGCAGCCCAAGAAAACAAACACACCAACCAACAGGAGCCCATCATCATGACCCTTGGGAATCACTGTGGCTCCCTCTCTCTGCCCCCCTTCCTGACGGCTTCCTCCAAGGCATCCAGTAGGCAACCGGAGCCACCCTTGGGAGGGATGCATGAAGGGAGTGCGCCGTGGGGTG